>NC_085004.1:19269887-19507387 GCF_963854185.1 Sardina pilchardus | reverse complement strand
TCCTACGTAGCCTTGAATCTCGAATCCCAGGGGGAAGAAAAGGGTCTCAAAAAATTAGCCAAGCTGTTGAATTAATGGAGTGCCTTAGCCTTGAACCCATGTGCCATGCCTTTCTCGTCCTTGCCAATGATTTAAAAAAAAAAAACATGTATGACAAAGAAGACACAGGCATCGCCACACCAGCGTACTCATTTCTTCGGTTTTGCTCAAGCATAAAGGCTTTCACCAGCAAGGACACTAACATGTGCGTTTGGCGATAATTAAAGTTGGAGAGCTGCTCTGTGAAACGGGGATGAAGGCTTGCAGATTGGCCTTGAGCGCCTAATTGGAGTGATCTCCCTGTGTGTTTGCATTTGTGATTATTTTTTGCAATCACAGACACTGCATGAGAAACAAGAACAAGTGCCAAGCAGAGAGATGGGGAGCAAGAGGGAGAGCGGAAGAGAGAGAGAGAGAGAGAGAGCGGAAGAGAGAGAGAGAGAGAGGGGGGGGGTTGGGAAAGAGAAAGGGAGACATAGAGAGAAGGAGAGAGATAGAGAAATGGAGCGAGGGACATTAGGTTGTAATGGAAAGAAGAGAGAGAGGAGCGCTGAATGGTGCTGCTGCCGTATAGCCTGCCTGGCCTCTGCGCTAGCGCTGCGTCCTGTGGACATGTGCGTGGGCGGGTGGGGAGAGCAGCCGGCCGCACAGCCTCACTCACTCCAGCACCGTCAGCACTGAACTCTCATCACTCCTCATGTCTCACAACATCTCTGAGCACGGCGAGGAGGAGGAGGAGGAGGAAGAAGACGAGAGGAAGAGGAGGAGGGGGATAAGGAAAAGCAGGAAGATGAGGCAGAAGAGGAGGAAGGTGAAAAAGGTGCTATATAGAACCAAAAATGGTTCTATTACATGCTTCATATATGGCACCCCTAAATGGTTCTTTAAACCATTTTGAAGAGGAACCCCCAAGGGGGTTCTTTAAAGCCTGCAGGATTCTATATAGCACCCCAAGAACCCTTTTTTAAAGACAGTAGAGGAAGAGGAGGAGGGAGAGGAGGAGGAAGAGGAAGAAGAGGAGAAAGGGGTGAAGGAGGAAGAGGAGGAAGGGGAGGTGAAAGAGGAGGATGAGGAAGGAGAGGAGGGTGAAAAAGAGGAGAAAGGGATGGAGGAGGGGGGAGGAAGAGGATGAGGAGGGAGAAGAGGAAGAGGTGGTGGAGGATGAGGAAGAGGTGGAAGAAGAGAGGGAGGATTAGGAGGATCTTTCCTCTGAACCAAACACAGAGAGGGGGGGTGGCAGGTGGGCAGACACAGAGAGGGCCACACCAAAGAGCCCATCTGCAGCTTACGTCTGCTGCATCTGAGTAGCGTGCACATCTAATGGAGCCGTCCTTACCAACGCATCTCGTAACCCAGTCAGGAGAGCCCTCTGAGTGGGAACAGGGGAGTGCCAGCAAGGCTATATACACACTTTTTCATATTCATTTTTCTTTTTTTTATCTTTTCATTTTCTCCTCATCTTTTATCCATATATCAGAAGGTCGTTTGCAAATGAAGTGAAGAATATGCTGATAGCACAGGATTGCCCTTGGCTTATGGGCCATTGCATAATTATTTACATGATTTCTAAGCTTTAACTGAGTGGATTTAACGCAATCCTTTTAAACAGGAAAAATTGAAAAATAAAGTGTGTGGGTAGAAAAAAAACAACATTAATCCAGATGATTGGAGTGGTCTCTCGTCTTGTTCGGTAAACTAAATCCATGTCCTAATAAACATCTGTCCTGGGTTATGGACATGACTGATGCTTAACCTACTATAAATCCCTCACAGAGATGTGTGTGTGTGTGTGTGTGCGTGTGTGTGTTTGTGTGTGTGTGTGTGTGTGTGTGCGTGTGTGCGTGTATGCGTGTGTGCGTGCGTGCGTGCGTGCGTGCGTGCGTGCGTGCGTTTGTGCGTTTGTGTGTGCGTGTTTGTGTTTGTGTGTGTGTGTGTGTGTGTGTGTGTGTGTGTGTGTGTGTGTGTGTGTGTTGGAGAGGCACTTTGCCCAGATTTGTGCTCTGACTATCCTGATTCTTTCAGCTCCATCTGTCAGATTTGCATCTTTTTTTCATAATTTAAGTACATCTCCCGGCCTAACAGAATTCAGAAAGACGGTCAGCACTGGGCCTAACTGAATCTCCTCTGCGTGTCGCTTTGCAGGAGTTGCCGTGACGTGAGCTACCAGGGGAATTGGCTGAGCTGGGTGAGTTTGCGCTTCATTTGTCGCCAGAGACAGTAGAGGCAGTACTGTCAGCCTGACTGTGTGTGTGTGTGTGTGTGTGTGTGTGTGTGTGTGTGTGTGTGTGTGTGTGTGTGTGTGTGTGTGTGTGTGTGTGTGTGTGCGTGCGTGTGTGTGTGTGTGTGTGTGTACTGTATGTGTGTATAAATCATCCTGTGTGCGTCTGAAGGTCAAGGTCTTTCTCTTTCCAGCTTCTGTTGTGAGTCACAGTATTCTCCAAAGCCAAGTGAATCAGACCAGCTGTTGTGTTTGTACATCAGAGCTCTGAATGCTCGGTGCTCATTAGGAGAGGTGACATGAAAGGAGTCATCACTAAATGTCATTTTGATTCAGTGGAAATGTCTATCACTTCAGTGATCCTCTGTTTTTATAATCACATTCTTTTTTTAAGCTGTAAACTGCAAAAAAAAAGTTGTACTTTAAAGAAACACTACTGTTTTTTTCATATTAAACTAAGTTTTTCCCTTAAAGGGACACTTCACCTGTTAGCATTAAGCTTTGTATCTTTAGAAAACCAGTCGTTTTTGAATGGTCGTGTATCATTCCCTCAGTTTGCCTTGAGATGGGAGGAATACGGATTTCAATGAAACCCATGAATAGGACTTCCTGCTTTCAATGATGTAAAATGATGATTTTTACATCATTGAAAGCAGGAAGTCCAGCATTGAAATCCGTATTTCTCCCATCTCAAGGCAAACTAAGGGAATGATGCACGACCATTCAAAAACATGACTGGTTTTCTAAAGATACAAAGCTTAAAGCTAATCGGTGAAGATACATACCTCTAGCATTTCAATGCGTGCACTCAATGGTTCTGCCGTGCGGGATGCTACTTTGATAGCACTTTGCTAGCCCAGTTCATTCATTAGGATCCAAACAGAGATAAAGTTAGAAGCGACAAAACACCTCCACGTTTTAAAATACAGTTTGTATGGTCAGACAAAATAAAATGTGGTGCTTTTCTAAGCAAGTAAGAAGGATAACTATACTGTATGGCGTAATAACACTTGGGAGCACTTCGACTCAGTGCAGTAATATCATCACTCTTGGATTTTCAGCTTCACTTTGGAGTGAAGATATTACTGCGCCGAGTCGAAGTGCTCCCAAGAGCTATTCCGCCATACACACCTTCTTAGAAAGGTGCCACGTTTTATTTTGTCTCACCATACTTGGTCATGTTAGCTACTTGTGTAACTGTATTTTAATAGGGAAAACGTGGAGGTGTTTGGTTGCTTCTAACTTCATCTCTGTTTGGATTCGAATGAATGAATTGTCATGTGTAATATCAAGGTTCTCATTTTTTACTTCCTTCATAAGTTAGTGGGATGCAGATAGGTGGAGGCCTGTGGATGTGAAGGTAGAAGTGTGTGTACGCTGTAGAGAGGTGGAGGCCTGTGGATGTGAAGGTAGAAGTGTGTGTACGCTGTAGAGAGGTGGAGGCCTGTGGATGTGAAGGTAGAAGTGTGTGTACGCTGTAGAGAGGTGGATGTGAAGGTAGAAGTGTGTGTACGCTGTAGAGAGGTGGAGGCCTGTGGATGTGAAGGTAGAAGTGTGTGTACGCTGTAGAGAGGTGGATGTGACGGTAGAAGTGTGTGTACGGTGTAGAGAGGTGGAGGCCTGTGGATGTGAAGGTAGAAGTGTGTGTACGCTGTAGAGAGGTGGAGGCCTGTGGATGTGAAGGTAGAAGTGTGTGTACGCTGTAGAGAGGTGGAGGCCTGTGGATGTGAAGGTAGAAGTGTGTGTACGGTGCAGAGCCCCTCCGGTCCAGCTCCTCTCCCCTCTCTGCTGCTCTGGGGCCGCTGCCTTTGATAAATTTGCTGTCTAGTTCCATCGCTGGCCGGTCCAAGACGGGTTGCAGAGGAGCGGTTCTGGGCAGGCGCGGACCCGGGTCTTGCCGGAGTGGGCCAGAGGCATTAATCAAAGCTCGTCCTGATGCTTGTTACCACGGCAGCAGGACGGGAGTGGCCCCTGCGGAGGATGCAAGGTCGTTTGTGCTGCCCTCAAGGTCACGCTGCTGCCGGTGCATGGCCATGTTTGTCGGAGACGGAGTCAGCAGCGAGGCTCTCTGGGAGAGTAATAAGATGGAAACATGTCCCAGGGGCCAGCTGTGGAAAATCCATCTCCAGGCCTGGCATCTGTAGGGGCAGCAGAGCGGGCACATGTGCCAGTGGTGCCACCGGTGGAAGTGCTTATGAGGCCCCCTCAGGACAGACAGGCCTGGGCCACTGCGGCAGCATGAAAGCAGTTTGAAGGGGAGCCTGCCGAGGGTTTGAGGAAAGGACACACCAGTAGCTCAGCTCAGCACAGTTGAGTGCTCTGTCTGTGTGTGTTTGTGTGTGTGTTTGTGTGTGTGTGTGTGCATGCATATGTGTGTGTGTGTGTGTGTGTGTGTGTGTGTGTGTGTGTGTGTGTGTGTGTGTGTGTGTGTGTGTGTGTGTGAGTGTGTGTGTGTGTGTGTGTGTGTGTGTGTGTGTGTGTACTGTATGTGTGTATGTGTGTGTGTGTGTGTGTGTGTGTGTGTGTGTGTGCGTGTGCGTGTGCGCATGCATGTGTGTGTGTGTGTGTGTGTGTGTGTGTGTGTGTGTGTGTGTGTTTTCCTGTCTTCCTGCCTATCTATTTGGCTGTCATGTAACAGCGTCATGCTCCATTGCTCGCATCTGGCCCCAATAGATGCAAGATGCATGATCATCTACTCCTACATGGCTGTTTCCATCTCCATAAGTCTGCGTAAGCACGAGTTGGAGGATTGGACTTCTGACACTAACATAATTAATTTGATGACGGCTGACCGTGCGACAGGTGAAATATTCCCTAATTGCTGAACACGGCAGACAGCCTTGTTCTCCCAGATCAGCTTGAATTTCTCTCAGAGGATTTATGTCCTGCGAGGCAGCCGTGTGTAAGCGCTGGGGTTAATCTGTCTGCTGTCGGGGCAGCACAACCATCACTCATGGCACCGACGGAGGGAGGCGGCGGTCTGAGGTCTTAATTATTTCTTGTTTGCATTATAAACGGCTTTCATCACAGAAATAGAGCTGCAAATAGACCCCCTGATTGTCCATTTTAACAAGGCTGTCATATAAGTTTAAAGACTTTTCCATATTATAATAATTTGCCTGTGAGAAGTGACTACTGGAATAAATTTGCTATATACCGACACTTCTCATGGGTTATCTACACACCAAACCCTCAGTCTTGGTTTGAGATTCTGCATTACAATTCAGCTGGGGTCACATGCATGACAAGTGTACACAAGTCTGCCAATTAAAACTCACTGTGACCTTTTCAAGGTGACAGGCGCCCACAGTGAACTTTTATCTGCAGCATTTGAGTGAGATCTTTCTGACACTGACTAAAGGTCCAGGAATAATTGCCCTGTGGTCAAGGATCGATGCTTTGTAGATGGATGGAAAACAGTCTGGTCCCCCTTAAACTTTGGGCAATTAAAAATGCAGTAGTTGAGAATAAAAGTGTTAGCTGTTGTGAAGACTGCAAAGCAATGCTGAACACCCCTGTTGGTAATTAGGGTTATGCAGGAGAAATAGTGCTCTTGTTCCTCTATTGTGTGGAGATCAGAGGAGAGGATGGCGGTGGCAAACACTTGAGGTTCATTAGGCATAGTTGGATGTTAATTTCTCCTTTGCAATGTGATCATGTCTCGGTTTCTGTCAGTGGTAAGTTGATGACTCCGAAAACTGGAAACAGCAGCCTGTCCTCCAAACAAAAACAAGAAACTGTGGAGTTTCTCTGGGAATACTTAAGGGAGGGGCGAGCAGCCTTTCTTGTGCGTTTTGTTTGGTCCTTGGTGAAGATACGATGTACATTGTTTTGGACAAAAGTGCTAAGAAATTTGATTATAAACATTCAAGGATAAACAACCCCAATGGCATGCTCAACTGCTGACTTTAAGCTTGTTTTAGAACAGTGTTAAAATAAAGAGGACGATCATCAGTGTTTTACTCCTGAAAGGATTCTCTTTTTTCTTCTGTGCAATAATGAATACTAGAAGAAAGGGGAAAGCTAAAAACTGTGGATCTTTTGAAGTTTAGTCTTCATACCCCAGGAAAAAAAAGTCACATGTTTTCCAGCTCCAAGCCCTGATTTTGATATGTGTGGAATCCATTTGCGTGTGTGCTTGTTGTAATTGTCTGCCTGCATGATCGTTTGACGAGACCCCAGAAGGTCTTGCGGTATACTACGCCTACTCAGAGAGTCCATTTCCTGTTTGATGCTTGCAGCTCGCAGTGTTTTAATTAAACCTTCATCTTGGTGGCTGAGGACATGTGCACGGATAGCAAACCCTCACCAGCTCACTATCTGCCTAATTGAGCCCCAGCACTTTCCCACAGAAAGACGCCTCCTCTCATTCACTGAGGGAGGAGTGAGACTGACTCATTCCACCCGACTGTTATCTCTCTCTCTCTCTTTCTTTTTCTTTCTTTTTCTCTCTCCCTCTCTCTGTCTCTCTCTCTATATATACTGTATCTCTCTCTCACTCTCTCCATGTTTCCACACAAGCTGTTTGTGAACGTCTCTCCATAATTTACACCAAACTCTCAGATGGTGCAGAGAGGTTTGTGCCTTTGTTTTAGGATCTGACTGTTTAACTGTGTGGATTCGGTATAGAGGCTTCAGTAAGGCTGTCTGCAGAACTCTAGCCTCAGAAGCACACAGTTTCCCAAAAGGAGTTACTCCTAAAACAAAATAGAAATATATACCCACCACAAATATATATCACTCCATATAAAGGATAGAAGACTCAAATGGTTAAGACTGGGAGTAAAGCATTGCATTCTTAAAATTGGATGGATCAATTATTATACCCCTCCCCGGTATTCTCCCTCTGAGAATGGTTAATCTTCTCCTGTCAGAGTATCAGTTCTTATAATAAGCAATTCAGTCCTTCTCATCCCTCATCTGTCAAGGAGCCCCAACTCATTAAGAAGATGCATGGCACAGGGTCAACAGTTCGGCTGTCTCTCAATACAGGGATTTAAAAAAAAAAAATCTGCTGCCTCTTCACTGATATTTGAAAATGTGCTTCTGACTAAGTATTGTTTGTTTGACACAGCTGTTTGACACACCCAATCATAAAACGACCCGTGTATTTAGTCAGTGTACAGTATACACGTGTATATGCTTCAGCAGACGAGTTTGACTCCAGCAGTGATGAGATGATATCCCTGGGCTGCTAATGAACTGGGTGCGCCAACAGGAATGACGCCTCCGCTCACTCAGTTCAGGAAGTTTCAAACGAGAGCCCTGAGGTGTCTTAACTGCAGTGTGTGCATCTGTGTTTCTGTGTTGCAGTCTGTTCCAGGCAGCACTACTGCTACTCTCGTGGGGGAATGCGACATCTCCCCTACACATGCATCTGTGGAAGGTAAAGACTCCATCCTCCCTCAACCCTTCTGGGGGAGATATAGACACACATTCAGTTCCAGTCAGCACTATAGCAGTGGGCATGGGGACTGCTGCTATTGATGTCAGACTCTAAGTGAGCATAGCACTTACATGGCAGCGATTCAGCCTCTTTGAAATACGCTCCTCATTTCTCACTACTGCAAGCCTCATCAGAAATGTGCTCTGGGTCTTCCTCTGAGCAAATTTCCTCAGTTCAAAGCTCGCCCTTTCAAGTGTATCCCCACAACATGCAGCTGGTTTCACTGATAAACTTTGAGACACTGGACTCTGAGTGTGATGTGCTCCTCCTCACCTCTGTGGCGTGAGTGACAGAACAGACTCCTTTCCACCTCCTCTCATTTCCGTCCTCTCATAAAAACCCACACTATCGCTGGCTGGTCTTAATTGCTGCTCAGTAACCCATAAATAGTGGAGCGTGGCCTTTATCAGTGAGGAGTTGATGGTTCTTTCCCTTCCCCCGCTGAGATGGAGCCTCAGGAAGATGAAGAGGCCTCAGTGCTGGAGTGAAGCTCTGCGCCTGCTGGAAAGGCCAGATCATTAACATGATTATAAATAGTGCGTAAAGATGATTATTACTCTCCCAATGCCTATTGAGGGCCATCACAACTTTTTTTTCTCACAAATATCACAAATAACACAATTTTAAAACATACTTTGGCAAAAGAGGCATGAGTTTACTCATATGACGTTGGACACAATGCCTGGATTATCTATGGCCATGCCAGCACTCCCCATGATGAAACTGTCAGTGATGGACGCACCCAGACAGGCTTTTGCTGTTGGTGCCACTGCTGCTCAGGACAATCAGGTCATTGCCTTCCCATTTAAGAGGGCTTTTGAATGGCGCTGTGTGTTTAAAGGTGTGTCTGTGTATCAGACTCTGTCTGTGTTTCACCTCCCCCTGGTGTTGCGAGTGCAGAGTTGCACCGCTGCCTCGTGTCTGATTTGATCACAAGAGGAAACACAGATGTAATCTCCCGTGGCTCTGATCTGTCATGTCCGTTATTACAGTCGTGCACTATTGATGCTGAAGAGTGATTTATTTATTTTTGTATCTAAATGAATAATCAAGGATCTTCAAGACATTTGGTTCCTCGCGTTGGATGTTTACTTGGAAGCCCCACTAGACTTTTTAAAATATTTAATCAGAGGACGTCTCCATCCACTCCCCCACCAGAGATGTCTCTGCCCTACTCTGCCCTTTCTGCTGTGTGGTTGTGTGTGTTTGTGTGTTTGATGGCAGTGGAGTGTGTTCTGTGGTTGAACCTGAGAGACGATGTCCAGTGGGTGTGTTGATGGAGATTTAAAGCAGCACTTCAGAGAGCTCGTGTTCACACCACACTAGTGGATCTCGGAGGCCCCTGGCCCAGGACTATTCTAGTCTCCACAAGTCAGCCTTGTCATGATTGGTGTTAGAAATACATGTCTAGTTGTCCAACTTGGTTGAATCAAATGATTTGTATTTGGGTTTTTTATTGTTATTATTTACAGTTTGTTTTGCACAAGTTGAGACTGCTGTTGAAACTTTTCCCAACCTATGGCAATTCATAAACCAGAAGGCTATTTATGTGGCTGTGCTTAATTCCTGTCAAACTGTCATAGTTACCACAAAACCAGGTCATGATCATGGACTGTGTATATAATCAACATGGTTTTTATTTCCTGCTCAAAACTATAAACAGAGAAAAACAAGAGTATCAATTATGAATGCTATTACATTTATTCATTAATGCTGTACAGTATGCCACTTTTTTTCATATACAGTAAACCAAATAAGGAACAGATACATACAACCCTGACCAACTGTTCTACACATTTATATGTTCATTTTGAAGTGCCTGAACATTTCTCAAAAAAGTTTGGACGGGTGTAACAAAAGATGGAAGATGTTGTGTAATGCTAAAGAAAACAGATGCAGGAACATTTCAGAACGGACTACATTAACTGAGAACATGATTGGATATAAAATGAGAAGTACAGAGACTTCTGAGTCTCTCAGAAGTAAAGACCAGGTGGTGTTATTCTCCACTCTGTGCATAACTTATGTCGTTGGGCAAATAATGCAAAAGAAAATGAATACTGTTCTAATCCACAATTCAAAAGCCAGCATACTGGGATACTGGGGTGCATTAGAGCATATGGTCAGCCTGCACATCTGAAGAGGCTCCAATTAAAGAAGAACTAAACATAGGCAGCATCCAAACAATGTCTTTGCCTGGGAAGGCCTTGAATATTTCAGTAAAACAACGCCACAGATACTGTACATATTACAACCGTATTGCTCCATAGTTGAAGAGTCCAGAATGCTGAAATAACTGCTTGCAGGTGCAGGTGCTGCCTACAAGCCAAACTTGTCACATTTAGCTCATCATGAAATGAAACACACAACAAAGAGATATCGTTAGCTGAAAATCTCATTCTCCACTGGTCTCCACAGTTACCAAACAGTTTACAGACTGCTGTTAAAGAAGAAGTGATGCAACACAATAATAAACATGCTCTTGTCCTTTCTGCCCTTCTTGTCCTCCCGTACACTTTAAATGTGTTGCTGGCATCACACTTAAAATGAACTTACCTTCCAATAAACAATAATAAAAAAAAAAGTTCAGGCATCATCTGGCTGTGTGGCTGACCATGTCCATCTTGAGGAGTAGGTGAAAATGTGCATCCTGAAGGGCAATGCTGAGGACATGATGAAGGTGCACCTGCTGTCTTCATGCCCTGCGGTGTTGGCCACCTGGTGGGCATCAATGTGCTGGATGTGTAGGGCCACCCTGGGGCAAGGGCTGTCCAGGAAGTTATTGCTGACTTGATTTACCTGGTTTATTTCTGGTTTATTTCAAAGGGACAGAGCACATTAATAAACAGAAAAGTAAATGTTCTGTGAAGTAAATGTGAATTAGCCAAGGGGTTATTTTACATTCCTCATCGCTGGACTGAGAGAGTTAAAGAGTTCACCCTAAAAATAATGATGCCATGCAATAATAATAATAATAATGACATGGCAATATAAAAGTATGTCAAAGAATATAAACCAGCCAGGAAAGGTAATACTGTAGCCAGACCTGCTATCATAATACTGACATAACAATGCTATAAGACATGACAGATATCATGCCCTGACTTCAGACATCTTGACTTTTTGTACTGTCATATTTGTCATGTTACAATTATCTTCCATCATCATAAATAACATTATAATTTAGCCTTATGAATGTATGTTTTACTGAGCATCAGTATGTTATGGTTGTAAAGCGCTTTGGGTTGCACTCAGTGCACGTTAAATGTGCTATATAGATAAGAATTACTTTTGAGACTTTATGTATAGTGACAGAATCGTTATCTTAGACTGAATGGTAACACAAGCAGTAGCTCTGGCAGGGTATCCTCTAAGGTTCAGACTCTTAAGATTTCACATTGATGTTTTGATGCTTTTCTGATTTCACAATATGTCAAAACAACATTCTGACTCACTGAACAAGCCACCAGTGCTCCCAGACTTCAATAATTTGAAAATCAGTAGTTCTGTTGGCTGTCACAGCCAGTGAGGAAAGTGTAAGATTGAGTATCTAGGCCTCTTGTGAGGTGCAAGTCTTCTTCATGGAGCTTCTCAGGTCCCCAGAGTTTGTATTGGATTGGGCCTGATGTGTACCATCTCTCCTGGGGCCTCCATTGACTGTGAGGCCAGACTGTCTGTGGGCTTTTCCACCCAGTTCTGTAAGAGAAAGACAGGTCATGACCAGACGACACAGACTGTGTCTCAGCAAGAAAGGCCTTCATTCATTCAGGCGCCAGATGTGTGGGCTGAGCAGGAGCCATCAAATGTGTGTGTGTGTGTGTGTGTGTGTGTGTGTGTGTGTGTGTGTGTGTGTGTGTGAGTGAGTGTCTGTGTGTGTGTGTGTGTGTGTGTGTGTGTGTAGAGGAGGGTTGCCCTTTGTTCTTCTCTCTTTGCTTCACCCATGTGATGTAAGCTGCAAACACTGGTTAATTACTTTAAAGGCTGAATCAAAGCTGATGGTTAAGCACTTTACACATTATGCACGGAATGCAAATCAAGGTGCCAGAAGACAAAAATTCCCATTTTAGAATTGCCGTGACTACATTACACCGGAGTGAAACCACTGAATTGTGTAAATCCATATAAATATTTTTTTGTTTCAGTTCCAGAGACTAGTCCAACTAGGTATTTTACACACTTTGTGAAATTAATTACATTAGACAAACAACGGGTACAGCACAAACCATACAGCACCCCATTTCCATCCAAAATGTGAACTTAAAAAGCCATTATTAAAGCCATATATCACTATTTTAAGAAACTGGACAATGTTGCCTTTGGGCTCAGTAGTACCACCAACTGGCATATAGTTTACCGTGGTCTGGATACAGTGTGTTTCATTCCAGTGGGACTGGAATATTGACTACAGGCCACTTATTCCAGATCAGCTATACAGAGCTGTAATGAAACATGAGTTAATGATTCCAGGTTAATTGCACAGTGCAAACATGTAGCTTCCAATTATTCCTGATCTGGCCTTATTCCAGATCAGTTACCTTGATTTGACCTGCGCAGCACAAAAGTAACTAAGTGTATAGTTGATAAAACAGAATAAAATCAGTTACTCAATGATCAGTACATGCACATATTACCTCATTACGTCAGTCATAGCGCACTCATGAAACTCCAGTAAAGGCTAATTAATTACAATGTATATGTGAATTAATGGCACATATTTTTTTGTGGTGTGCTAAATGTGTGTCAGGCTCTAAACTCTGTGTGAATCCGACTGAAACACCCCAGGAGTACATTACAAAGCACATGCGGCAGGTGCCCTCCAGATCACTCATCGATATGAGAGTATGTAGGTTCAGCATGCTGCCCCCATTGCTGTGCAGAAGACCAGACAGAACTACCAGCTGAGACTGGAGCACATCCGGCCCAGATCTGGGCCACAGCTGGGAGGAAATGGGGCTTTTCCTCCAGATGGACACGGAGAGCCAGCCAGGCAGTGCACTTCAGCGGCGGTCACCTCTAAAACTCTCCACTAATCATATTCCAGACCACTGACTAGAGCACGGAATGTCACTCAGTGCTTACAATTCGCCCCATGGG
The DNA here is from genome assembly GCF_963854185.1 of Sardina pilchardus. Taxonomy (NCBI): domain Eukaryota; kingdom Metazoa; phylum Chordata; class Actinopteri; order Clupeiformes; family Clupeidae; genus Sardina; species Sardina pilchardus. The sequence goes on along the minus strand of NC_085004.1, from coordinate 19,494,590 downwards.
TCAGGTGTGTCGTCCTGAAAGAAGTGTGTGTCCATATGGTAAATATGGACACCTTAGCGTCTGCCTTTGTCATTAATTTCCATGGTATGCACACCCAGGAAGCCTCTGGTGACCAGTTTTATCCATTCAAGTATGGAGAATTATTTTTCTTTAATGTATTTGATGTAGAATATCAGCATACAATATTCATTTATATAACATAATGATAATAACAAGGTTAAAACTAGAAAATGTAATTCCATGGAAGGAATTACCATTGCATGTAAATGCGAAAAAGGTTGCCGACTGTGTAAAACATTGTAGGCTATTAGGCCTATAGTTAAAAAGACAACTAGGCTACAGAGAAGAATAGATAGGCTAAATAACAATAACCCAATTACAATTCCACTGAAAAGTCACATTTAAAATAGTCAGGGGGCCAAAACTGATATTAAAACTTTGTCGGACACTTTTTGGTACAAGCATACAACCTATCCAGTATTGATATTTAACCCCTCAACATGAGTTCTAGACAGGTTGTCAGCTTAGAAAATGTTATTTTGTCCATTTTAACACTATATTCTTAAAAGTGGAAAAAGCGGATTTTTCCCCCAAAGTGCTTCCTTTTTCTTCCATGTTACCTACTGTAATTTTGGGCAAATGTGCAATATAATCCAACTTGTGTGCAAGCATGATTGTCACGGAGCTAACCTCCGTGGCCATAAGGACGGTGAACATGAAAGACTCACAACATGATTTTAACAAACTGTTTATTATTGAGTGACTATGTTCATGTAATGTAAGACTGGTGACACGGACAGTCGCTGGAAACCGCACACGGGATTTAATGGCGACGGCATCTGCAAACACAAACAAACATACAACAACGCATCAGTTACTTCTGCTCGCGGTGGGCAACGAAGTAGAAGTAGAAACGGACAATTATGCACATACATCTCATTCATTACATTGACAAGCAATACAGGGAAAAGGACTTTGTACAGACTTACCGTGGAAGCTGCCGTCGTGCAGTCAGTTCACGGGACAATGAGAGAACACGAGAGGGGTGCGCGAGGGATACTTCCGTGTTCCCCTTGCGTGGCTTTGCGTCACTCATACCATCTCACTTAAAGTGAGAGGGGGACTTTTCCGTTGTAATTGTCAATTCATTGTTTGGTGGGAAATAAGGGATATTATGTAGTTGTAATGTGATTGTCTTATAATATAATTGTCTTGTTTCATGAATGTACATGTGTAGCAAAATGTTTATTAAGAAAGGCCATGGTTGTTACATAATTGATTCATTGGAAGTAATGGTTGCTGCTGGGCTATTGAAAGGCCTGAGTTTTGGAATGGTTGGGCAGTCTATGTTTGATTGAGCTGTGGGGAGCACCATAGACTCAACAGTGCTTTGATGGTTTATTAGTATTATGAGTTTATTATCGGATCCTGTTTATGACCAGTATTTTGTTTTCTTTCTATTATGAGTTATATTTTTTGATTATTGATTTAGAACTTATTCTTTATGACATCTTTTTGCTGAATAAACCGAGGAAGCCCTCATTTGGCATCTTATCCGACGCAGCCTTCCTGCTTTCCACCACACCGCACAGCTATCCTGCTCACAGTTGGTGTCAGAAGCAAAAGGGAACCGCCTCATCAGGAGACTGTACGGAAGATGCCTCCGAAGCTCAAGCAACCAAAACACACACCCCAAGAGGAAGATCAAGATGGGGGAGCGGGAGCACCAGACCAGGACGGGGCGCCCATACCTGCAACAGGGTCAGAGGGCGCTGTGGCTGAGCTGGCAGGAATGGTAAAGGCTCTACTGAGGTCCCAGACAGCCAGGGATGACAAGATGGAGCAGGAGATGGAACGTCAAGACCAGCGCTGGCGGAGTATGCAGCACCAGTTCCAGCTACTCCAAGGCCGGGTTGGGGATATCCGAGAGGGCAGTGACGGAACCAGATCCGGCGCGACCACACCCCAGAGACCACCAGAATACCAACCCAAATTTGTGAATCCGAAGCTGCACCCACTCACAAGGCAGGATGACATCGAGCACTTCCTGACGACTTTTGAGAGAATGGCTGCGGTGTGTCAATGGCCGGAGTCAACATGGACCATCAGGTTGGTGCCCTTGCTTACAGGGAAGGCACGCTCTGCTTTTGTAGCCATGGACAGTGACGACTCTGAAGAGTATGGAAAAGTGAAAGAGGCTATTTTGAAAAAATATGACATTAGTACAGAGACTTATCGTCAGAGATTCCGAGCCACAGAGATTTTGCAAGGAGAGTCACCAAGGGAGTTGTATGTGCGCCTAAAAGACATTTTTAATAAATGGATTAAACCAGCGCAAAGTTCAGTTTATGAGATTTCTGAAAAGATTATCATGGAACAGTTTATGAGGATGGTGAGTGTCGAGATGCAGGTATGGATTAAAGAACATGACCCCGGGACTGCAGATGAGGCGGCCAAGCTGGCAGAGGTCTATTTGAGTGCTCGACAAGGCCCCATGAGCGCCAACTTCAGCCACTGGAAGCAAGAGCCCAGAAGCAGGCCCTATGGGGGTGGTGATGGCCAGGCCCGCATGCAGAATAGATTTGGCACACAAAGACCGCCTGACAGATCCGGAGAAGATCTTTTGTGTTACTACTGTGGAGAGAAGGGTCATACCAAGCCATATTGCCAGGCCAGGAAGACACAGAACTCTGCTGTATGCTATGTGCCACGTCCAAGTACCTTGCAGACAGCGGACACCACAAACGGTACAGATAATCTGGTGCAGGTCCTGGTGAATGGTCAGTCCGCTAAGGCTTTGGTGGACACAGGTAGCACACAGACGTTGGTGTTGGAGAGCCTTGTCCCGGTGGATGAGCTGTACAACCAGACCAGAGTCAAGGTATGCTGCGTACATGGAGACATTAGAGAGTACCCTACCGCTGAAGTGTACTTAACAGTCAGAGGCCAGACATTCCTGATACGAGTAGCAGTGACTTCGCAGCTGCCACAGGAGGTCGTTCTAGGGCAGGACCTCCCTATTTTGTGCGATCTGCTGCCACAAATACAGTCCTGTAATGTAATGACTAGAGCACAGGAAGCCAAGGCGGAGATGCAGACCTTGCCATTTGCTGAGGCAGAAATGGAGTTACAGAGGCCGGTCAGAAGACGGCAGTCTAAAAGACAGAAGCGCAGAGAGAAGTTCCAAGGCAGCCTGGAACGGAATGAACCTGAGAAGTTACCAGAGCCGGAGGGGACTGTGTCATGGGAAATACCTCAGGACATTGGAGAATTGCAGAGGGAGGATGAGACACTGAAGACCTGGTTCCAGAAGGTGACGGAGGTGGATGGCATTCAACATGGTGGGGTGAGTTGCCTAACTGAAGAAAAATATGTTGTGAAAAATGGCTTGCTATACCAAGTAAAAGGAGATGTGGAGGCTTTGGCCATTCCGGCATCATTTAGGCACACAGTTATGACATTAGCACATTCTGTTCCATGGGCAGGACATTTAGGGAAACAGAAAACTTTGTCTCGCATTGCAAGTCGCTTTAGCTGGCCTATGATGTATACAGATGTGACTGAGTTCCTACATACATGCACAGAGTGTCAGCTGACATCTAGTAGAAAGGTAGCCCCAGCACTCCTGCACCCACTGCCCATTATAGATACCCCATTCAAACGTATCGGCATGGATATAGTGGGGCCACTGGAAAGGAGTAAGAGTGGGAATCGTTACATTCTGGTAGTATGTGATTATGCCACAAGGTACCCAGAGGCCTTCCCTTTAAGAGCCATAAAGGCAAGACAGGTAGCTAATTGCCTCGTGCAGCTCTTTTCCCGAGTGGGCCTACCAGGAGAGGTGGTAACAGACCAGGGCACTAATTTTCTTTCATTGCTGCTGGAGCAGGTTTACCAACTCCTGGGAATTAAAGGCATCAGGACGACACCTTACCATCCACAGACAGACGGGCTGGTGGAGCGTTTCAATCAAACACTCAAGAACATGCTCCGCCGCTTTGTCTCCCAGACGGGCACTGACTGGGACCAGTGGTTGCCCTATCTACTCTTTGCTTATAGAGAAGTGCCTCAAGCCTCAACTGGGTTCTCGCCATTTGAGCTCCTCTACGGTCGTCAGGTGAGGGGGCCATTGGACCTTCTGAAGGACCTATGGGAGGGCCCCAGTGAAGACAAGAAGAATGTCGTCCAGTACGTGGTCCAGATGAGAGAGCGACTGGAGGAGATGACCTCGTTGGCTGTGGAGAATATGCAGAAGGCACAAAGGAACCAGAAAACCTGGTATGACCGAAGAGCCAGGGAGAGGTCGTTTGCACCAGGACAGAAGGTACTGTTATTGTTACCATCGCAGGACAGCAAGCTGTTGGCCAAATGGCAGGGCCCATATGAAGTTCGACGGAAGACTGGGAGTGTGACGTATGAGATCCACATGCCAGAGAGAAGGAAGACCACCCAGAACTTCCATGTGAACCTTCTCAAGGAGTTTCACCCACGGCAGACAGTGGAGAGACAGCTTTTCATTCGGGCCATCAGAGAGGAGGAGGAACCAGAGGAACAGTACTTCCCGGTGCAGAGAGCACCACAGGCAGTGGACCTCAGCCACCTGGAATCAGACCAGAAACGCCAGATGGAGGGAATGCTGGACCCAGACCTCTTCCAGGAGAAGCCAGGACTGACCACGTTGGTAAGACATGATATCGTCATGAAGCAGGAGACTCCAGCCAGGCAGAGAAGCTACAGAGTTCCAGAGCGGATGCTACAGGCTTTAAAGGAGGAGCTGGATACCATGCTCTCAATGAGAATTATTGAACCTTCTACTAGTGAGTGGTGTAGTCCAGTGGTGCTGGTACCCAAGAAGGATGGAACAATACGCTTTTGTATAGATTTCAGGCAAATCAATGCCCTCACAAAGACTGATCCATACCCTATGCCCCGCATTGATGAGTTGGTGGAGAGGCTGGGCAAAGCGAGGTACATGTCCACATTGGATTTGTGTAAGGGCTATTGGCAGGTGGCCATGACACAGAGAGCCAAGGAGCTCACAGCGTTTCGTACACCATATGGACTCTATCACTTCAATGTTATGCCGTTTGGGCTGCAGGGGGCGCCAAGCTGTTTTCAGCGACTTATGGACCAGGTCCTACAGGGCACGAGTCGTTTTGCCGCGGCATATCTTGATGATGTGGTCATCTTCAGTGAGACTTTTCAAGACCACTGTGTCCACCTACAGCAGGTGCTGCAACGCATTAAGAAGGCTGGGCTTACCATCAACCCCAAGAAGTGCATGCTGGCCCAAAAAGAGGTCAGGTATCTGGGCTTCGTCATTGGGGGAGGAGTCATCCGTCCTCAGCTGGAAAAGGTGGAGGCCATCCAGAACTGTTTGCTGCCCACAACAAAGAAAAAGGTGAGATCATTCTTGGGTTTGGTGGGATGGTACAGAAGGTTCATACCTAATTTTTCGGCAAGAGCTGCTGTACTTTCAGATCTCACCAAGGCAGTGGCTCCCAACAAGGTGATATGGACGGAGGAGGTCCAGCAGGCGTTCCAGGACCTGAAAGAGGCGGTGTGTGGAGATTCGGTGCTGCTGAGTCCAGACTTTGAGCAGCCGTTCATCCTCCAAACCGACGCTTCGGGAGTGGGCCTTGGAGCAGTGCTTCTGCAGGAGGTGGATGGTGATCGCAGGCCGGTTGCCTTCCTGAGCCGTAAGCTGTGTCCCAGGGAGACCAGATACTCAGCAGTGGAGCTGGAGTGTCTCGCAATCAAGTGGGCTTTGGATTCACTCCGGTATTACCTGCTGGGACGACATTTCCTGTTGGAGACAGATCACCGCGCACTACAGTGGCTGGACCGGATGCGTGACACGAACTCCCGGATTACCAGGTGGTACCTGTCTCTCCAACCCTATTCCTTCACCGTCCGCTACAGGCCAGGAGCAATGAACAAAGCTGCAGATTACCTGTCCCGCATACCAGAGGATGTGGGTTAAGGAGTGTTTAGTGGTACCCGGATATTGGGATGGGGTGCTTGATTTCTCCTCCTGCTACGACATGCGTCGTCTGCGGAAGGGGGGGGAAATGTCACGGAGCTAACCTCCGTGGCCATAAGGACGGTGAACATGAAAGACTCACAACATGATTTTAACAAACTGTTTATTATTGAGTGACTATGTTCATGTAATGTAAGACTGGTGACACGGACAGTCGCTGGAAACCGCACACGGGATTTAATGGCGACGGCATCTGCAAACACAAACAAACATACAACAACGCATCAGTTACTTCTGCTCGCGGTGGGCAACGAAGTAGAAGTAGAAACGGACAATTATGCACATACATCTCATTCATTACATTGACAAGCAATACAGGGAAAAGGACTTTGTACAGACTTACCGTGGAAGCTGCCGTCGTGCAGTCAGTTCACGGGACAATGAGAGAACACGAGAGGGGTGCGCGAGGGATACTTCCGTGTTCCCCTTGCGTGGCTTTGCGTCACTCATACCATCTCACTTAAAGTGAGAGGGGGACTTTTCCGTTGTAATTGTCAATTCATTGTTTGGTGGGAAATAAGGGATATTATGTAGTTGTAATGTGATTGTCTTATAATATAATTGTCTTGTTTCATGAATGTACATGTGTAGCAAAATGTTTATTAAGAAAGGCCATGGTTGTTACATAATTGATTCATTGGAAGTAATGGTTGCTGCTGGGCTATTGAAAGGCCTGAGTTTTGGAATGGTTGGGCAGTCTATGTTTGATTGAGCTGTGGGGAGCACCATAGACTCAACAGTGCTTTGATGGTTTATTAGTATTATGAGTTTATTATCGGATCCTGTTTATGACCAGTATTTTGTTTTCTTTCTATTATGAGTTATATTTTTTGATTATTGATTTAGAACTTATTCTTTATGACATCTTTTTGCTGAATAAACCGAGGAAGCCCTCATTTGGCATCTTATCCGACGCAGCCTTCCTGCTTTCCACCACACCGCACAGCTATCCTGCTCACAATGATCATTAAAAAAATAATGATCAATAAATACCACAAGAGTATCACACCACAAGGGCCACTGTTGTGTCAGGGGGCCAATTCTGAAAAGGGCTTCCGTTAAGACTTTTGCAGACATCTTTTGGTTCAAGCTGTCAGTGTCACCCTATTTTTTTTTTTTGTTAGAAGACACAAATAGGTAAGATATCAGGGTGGTTGTGAAGACGAAGTTAAAAGCTTGTAGGGAGAGACATACAATGCTGCACAAGTTATAATATTTAAATGTTACAGTGAAAATGTAGAACTGTAGATGGTGGTGTATAGTGCTAACTTCATTAATATACCAGGTTGTGACACAAATGATATTTAATGGACATATTACTATAGTTATTCATTCAATCCAAACATAACTGCTCTCTCACTTCTTTAGGATTAGGGGTTAGTAACTAGTTAGCAATAACAACTTTGTTATAGTCGTATGGCAAAGGTATGATTTTCCCCTGTAAAACCCGGGAAGTTAACTGAACTGAAATTATTTGAGTACTGTAAAGCCTGGGAAGCTAACTTATCTGAAATTATTTGAGTAAACCGGATGCCTTGACATTTGAGTTTGGCAACTCATTTAATTTGAGTGTTAATAAGTCATTCAACTGGAGTTATTAGTATATTGTACAGTATATTGCATTTTGTGTTGGGATAACTTAAAGGAGTCAAGTAAACTACACTAATTTTATTCACCTAATAACAACTTGAGTGAATTATCATGACAAGTAAGAATTATGTAGGCCTACACACAAAAAAATGCAATGTACTCAATGTGTGAGCTATCATTTTTTATGGATTATGGGTAAATGCTTCTTTTGATTTTCTAAGTATTTGTTCTCTTAGCTGTTAAGTGTGGCTTCTTACTGTTTACCAGGTGATGGGCAAAAATATTGTGTTGATGATTTTCAGAATATGGTCAGATGTACCATTAAGGAGAAGCCCATTCTCAAAATATAAAGAACATTTTGAAGTTCACTTTTTCTTGGCCTAATGCAAAGTTGATTGCGTTTCCCAATTTGACTTTGACCTATAGTCACTTGAAAGTATCACACATTTGAGTATCCCAATGGTGTGATTGAGCCTCCTATTGTCTGTCTGTATTGTCTCTTGGGGAGATACAGACACATTATGCATGTTTACATTGAGTAACTATATTACCCCTCTTATGGACAGGATATGAGCTTCAGGAGTAAAGATTTCAGGGTTTTTTTTATAGGTTTAAATTTCTATTAAATGAATAGGATTACTGCAGAATGATGGTAATTGTGAAACATAATATGTATCACCATGGCAGTACTGGCCATCATGATATACTGTATCTTCAGATTATCATTACGTCTGTCAGAAGCATTACAAGTGATCTAAGATTTTAAAATCAGCCCACAGGCCAAGTCTGTTATGGATAGTCATCTGCTTGATGGTGTGTGGTGTCAATGTAAATAACACAATAACATAACAGCTATAGTATAGCCGTAAATATAGTTTAACTATTGCATTTAAGATTCAATTTCAGTCAAGATTAATATGTGATAATGTGTTAAGAATACTATGGACAGTGACATTCTGGGAAATGTAATGTGTGGTCAGCCATTTCTTATTGTGAATATACTTCTTGCCATGATTACTTAATTGAAATGAGTGGCATATACAGTCATGGCTGAAAGAGTTGGCAACCAACCCATGCAATGAATAATGTATCATGAATAAATAAATGTTCTTCCTTAAAAGACTGGGGTCATACGTATTGGCACCCCTATGTTAACCCTATGTTCTCAACGGAGACAGGCAGATTTTTATTTTTAAAGGCCACTTATTTCATGGATCCAGGATACTATGCATCCTGATAAAGTTCCATTGGTCTTTAGAACTAAAATTGCCCCACATCATCACACACCCTTCACCATACCTAGAGATTGGCATGGTGTTTTGTTCCGTTTTGTTCAGTTAGCCTATTAGCCTGTTTGATGCTCATTGAGCTCAATGCAAATCAAACCAGCTAATAGGCCATAGGGTTACATAGGGGTGCCAATACATTTATTTATTTATGATACAGTACATTATTCATTCACATAGAAAGTTGGTGTCCTTAAAGGTTGGATATGTTCTACTTTTATTACTTAAGGCATTAAGATCAATTTCCAAAAGATGATTCTATATTCCTCTTTTTAGTCAACTTTAACATGGGTGCCAACACTTTCAGCCATGACTGTATTTTACTCAAGTTGAAATTAGGTGAATAAAATGAGTATACAGTAGTTTACTTGACTCCTTAAAGTTATCCCAACACAAACTACACACATAGAAATAACTCAGCTGAATGACTTATATACACTTAAGTTAACTTCCCGGGTTTTGCAGTGCAGCCAAGCAGTGGTGCTCAGGTAGGCAGCCAACAGAAGGTACCCAGGGACCATGTCCATGTGCTCAGTCTGAGTCCTGGTCAGGGACATCGACACTGCCTGGTACTGCACTGACTTCCACTTTCCTCACATCCACATATCGTCAACTCCAAGCACCTGACCTGTGCTCACCAAGCTCCAAGCACCTGACCTCTGTGGTTAAAAGCTGGGGGGAAAGCATGCCATCCTTCATGTGCCTTCTTCTGTTGGCTGCCTATACCCGAGCACCACTGCTTGGATGGGGAAAAATGCCTTTGCCATACGACTATTACAAAGTTATTACTACTAACTAGTTACTAACCTCTAATCCTAAAGAACTGAGAGAGCAGTTATGTTTGGGTAGAATTGCGAACTATAGTGATATGTCCATTAAACACAATTTGTCACAACCTGGTACATTAATGAAGTCAAATAGCACCATAGACCACCATCTACAGTTCTACATTTTTGCCATAACATTAAAGTATTACAACATGTGCAGCAGTGCACTGTCTCTCCCTACAAGCTTTAAACTTGGCTTGACTCATTCCCATAGATAGGGGTACTGATTGATAGAGGTTTTGGAATGCTATGTTATGTTTCCAATCTGATATTCACTTTGAAAACTGGTTCTCTTTAGGCGGAGATTGTTTTTTTCATGTTCTAGGTCTGTTGTCCCTTATACTGTACAATAAATGTTAATTCTGACACTTCAGCAGACATCCCACGAGTGTTAGCTTTCATTCCATACCATTTTTATCTATATGGTCCTTGTGGTTGTGGAGATATTCAACATTTATCGTTGGCATGTCATGTTGAGCAGGAAACCAAAAAATTGGCCTGAAATTGCTTGACAACCACCATAATATCTTACCTATGGGTGTCTTCTAACTAAAAAAATAGGTTGACCGCTTGTACCAAAACATGTCCGCAAAAGTCTTAACGGAAGCCCTTTTCAGAATTGGCCTCCTGACTAAAAAGTGATTTATGAAAATGCATCAACATTGTGGATATAGGCTATTATAGAAAATAAATCTTAATTTATTAGAATTTAAAAGACTGACATGAAGTTGCCAACTTCAAACGAGTTGCAAGAGCTGACACTTAGTAGCCTACAGTGAAACGACTGGTAGGATAGCTGTAGCCTTCATATCTACACTAATGCAGGTTAAAAGTAGGCCATACTAGACACCATTGGAATACAGAATAGGAATTGGAATACCTACAATCTCAAATAACGCCAATCAACGATGATGCAGCAACAGGTAGGATATCTAGCAAATGTAACGTTAGCTTACAGTAGGATATGTTATGTAGGCTATATTACAGGATGAGCTATGTTCTTCGAAGTGTCTCCAGGTTTGTGATTGTTCTAATAGGAATCTACAATCAGCTGTTAACAAAGGTTTTTAATTTGTGAATGATACCGAAAGCTTTAAATGATTGCCTGGTTGGCAAGTCCCCAAGCTGAAACGACTAGCTTGCTAACAAACAAACGTGAAATGATAGCAATGCAGTTTGTGCTAGAAACGACTGTGAGTAGGCTTGAACCTAAATGTCTATCAGGTTGGACTTCACTTAAAACGCTGGGTGAAGACAAAGGGACTTAAGTGTCTCTGGTGAAGATCGGTGTCGTGTAGGCTGCTCTGTGAGATGGCTAAAAGCCCTTGTGTAAGCCCTGTTGGCCTTGCAGCCTACCCTACGTTAAACCTAGCCTGGAGCAAGTTTGGTTGCCGTTAGCTACATACAGTGTTAAATTTACGTTGACGTTAGGTTAGATTGTCTTTAGCTGTTGATAACGTTACCGAGAGCAAACCGGTTACTGTAATGATATAAACAAATGTAAGGAGTAGTAGCTAGCCTAACAGGAGACAAGACGATAACGTCCTAGGTTACAGCAGTACAGCTTAATGAGTAGACATAACATTGAGGTTCAGCAGCCTGGTTTAGCGCAGTGGTGTGGATCCTTGATTACGGACAGCTGAGCACTGACGTAACAGAGGCTTCGTTGCCGCCAAAGTTTCTCAATGTTAACTCTATGAGAGTTTTTAATTCTTTTATCGTAAATATCTTAAAAAGGATAAAGTTCACAAGTGTGAAAAATACATTCATCAAATCTCCGTTACAAGACCTTTGTATGAGTGCTTGAATGACGTCAAACGGTTAAGTGGTTTTAGCGTCAAAAAACGTTGATTTTGGTCGGAGGAAGAATAATTATCCCGATAATAATAAAAAGAACAGGGATAACAGTACATTGCATTTACATGCAATGTAATAATGAGGCAATGTTGTTCAGTTGGAGGGCAGGTTAATAGCTGAGCAGGTGACTGAATGTAGCTGGTACCAGCGTCTTGGCTATTCACAATGATGTAGGATGAAGTCACATAAAGATTAGCGCCGTAAAGGATAGCACAAACGCTCCTCAGGCTAAGAATCACATTGAAAGGTTTAAACTGAACAGTGAAACAGTGGTAAATATTACGATAAACTATGATTAAAGGAACACTCCACCGTTTTTTTTTGTTTATATCAAACTATGTTATTCCCTTAACTAAGACGAGTTGATACCTCTTGCATTTCAATGCATGCACTCAAAGGCTCTGGGACACGGCGCTTCTTTGATAGCACTTAGCTAGCCCCGTTCATTCACTTGGATCCAACAGAGATGACGTTAGATGCAACTAAACACCTCCACATTTTCCCTGTTAAAATACAGTTACACAAGTATTTAAGTATGGCGAGACAATGTGCTATTCCGCCACACATTATAGTTATCCGCTAAGAAAAGCACCATCTTTTATTTTGTCTCATCATACTGGGGCTATGTCCAGAAGTCAAGCGTGCACGCTGGGCAGTGTGCATTTTCCGGAAGTTACGTCAGAATAGACTGTCCGAAAGTCAAGCGCTCTCACTAGTTGGGTACTTCGTTTGGCGTGATTTCCAAGCGTGCATCGATGCATCTTTTTTGGCCTCAGACATCCCATAATCCATTGTGCAGCGCAGGTCAAGCTCCACACGTCATGCAAATCGTCAACACACCCCTCTCCCCGAGTCAGGTGACGCCAACTAGTTAGGGCTGTCCAAATGTAGGTAGGGACGCATACTGAGGAGCGAGCTAACTAAGACGCTACTGGGTCATTCCACCTCAATTCAACGGATTTTAGAGAAAATTTCTGCTTGACCATCTCAGATTTGCTTCTAACTTTTACCATCTAAAGAGTAACCATTTAAACTGACTTAGCCAAAATATTAGATTGGTATACCTAATATATCCAGAGAAAAACATTTTTGAACATGGTACCCCCCTTCTGATTTTTGGCACATTGGCGCCCTCATCTAAATCTGCAGCAAAGTTCAGATGTCATTATCTCAAAAAGTTGTCAAGCTAAAGACTTCACATTTTCTGTGAATAATGATTGCTACCTATAGATGCCACATATTAATTTGTAAGCCATATGTGTTGACACTGACTGTGTTTCAATCTTGTGAAATCAGAAGAAAAATTGCAGATTTCTTTCACACCCCCACATTGGGTGCCCCTTTACACAATTTATGAACAAAATGTTTGGCAAATAGTTATGTCTCTCTACAGAAGTGTTTAAGCTGTCTTTGAAAAAGTAATTAAGAGGTGTCTATATTGCTTTTTTGTTGGAAGTATTGTAACACAAAACTGAAAAATGATCAATTTGGATGATATTGTATCTCCCCATTACAGAAGTATGACAAGCTATACCAATGAATTGAACACATCTCCAGAAAGAGTATGGAATGGGCTTTCAGACTGTGAAATTTCAAGATGGTATTATGGCTGGTTATTGAAATGTTATTTTTGAAATATTGGTCTACTATAACAACACATTGCTGATATCACTAAATAGTGACATCTAGTGGCATTAAATAGTGACCGCAGCAATTTATTTAGGAAATACAGGAAATATTTTATTAGTTCTTCACCCAGCAAGTAAATGAAAAAAGAAATGTTTAACAGTATGAAACATAAACATCTGATACTTAGGAATAAGACAAGGATTATGAAATCATCAAACAATAGCACAAAAAAGCAACGCTAATTGTTGTTATAGACCAATATTTCAAAAATAAAATTTAAATAACTGCAGCCATAATACCATCTTGAAATTTCACAGTCTGAAAGCCCATTTCTTACTCTCTCTGGAGATGTGTTCAATTCATTGGTATAGCTTGTCATACCTCTGTAATGGGGAGATACAATATCATCCAAATTGATTATTTTTCAGTTTTGTGTTACAATACTTCCAACAAAAAAAGCAATATAGACACCTCTCAATTACTTTTTCAAAGACAGCTTAAACACTTCTGTAGAGAGACATAACCATTTGCCAAATATTTTGTTCATAAATTGTGTAATGGGGCACCCAATGCGGGGGTTTGAAAAAAATCTGCAATTTTTCTTCTGATTTCACAAGATTGAAACACAGTCAGTATCAACACATACAGCCTACGAATTAATATGTGGAATCTATAGGTAGCAATCATTATTCACAGAAAATTTTAAGTCTTTAGCTTGACAACTTTTTGAGATAATGACATCTGAACTTTGCTGCAGATTTAGATGAGGGCGCCAATGTGCCAAAAATCAGAGGGGGGGTACCATGTTCAAAAATGTTTTTCTCTGGATGTATTAGGTATACCAATCTAATATTTTGGCTAAGTTAGTTTAAATGGTTACTCTTTAGGTGGTAAAATTTTGAAGGATATCTGAGATGGTCAAGCAGAAGGCATTTGTTGAATTGAGGTGGAATGACCCTACTGGGAAGAGGGTACTATCCAGCGTGCACGCTTGACTTCTGGACATAGCCTGGCTCTATTATATGGCTCTCTTCTTCTCTCCTAATGGCCTAGGCACTTCCTGTCTGAGTACACTGGCTCCCCCAGAGCACTGGTCCCATTATTACACCTTATGTCCACATTAATCCATCCTGAAAAAGAGCAAGTCCAAGGCAGCAGTGGCAAGCAAAAAGAGTATTTTAAAAAAATGTTTTAAGCCACAGGTTTTCATCAGAAGAACACAGAACATGAGATGGGGAATGTTAACCGGAGAAAACCTTCCTGTGTGTAAGAGTCGTGACACATGCAGCCTTGGAGGTGAAGCTGCTCATTTTGTCAGACAGAAGGAAAAAAGGCCACAGGCTCTCAGAGCCGCTGCTTTAGATCACCATCAACACACCCACAGGAGCTAGACTGTCTTTTAAAAACAACTTCTGTGTATAACTCAGCAAGAGTAATAAGGCACAGGCCACTGCAAGGGACACATTTATTGAGAAATGGGTGTATTTTACGACCGATATCTAAATCCTCATGTGTAATGTTACAGGGAGAAGGAGAACCTATTGCGATAAATTTGGTTTTTATTCAGATGTTGGCAAGATATCATGATTTTGTTTCACATGGACTATAGCTCTGTGAATGAGAATATTTTCGAGGGAACTTCACAAACACACCGTTGCTAACATGCCCCTGTGGAGGCTGAAAAGTGTGTTTTTATTGGTGCATTATTGTATTCGGGGGAAATCGGCATTTTGAAAAAAATCTAAATGAAAGCAATGAAAAACACAGAACTTATGAGGAGGACTGAGAGCATACAATGGCAATATGAAACTCAACCCAGGGGAGACTCCATTTTGACATATAAACTCCCCGTAGCTGGCCTCTGCAGCTTCCAAGTAAACATTTTTGGTCAAATAAATAAATAAACAAAACTAATTAGCATTCAAATAACT
Source organism: Sardina pilchardus (assembly GCF_963854185.1). Taxonomy (NCBI): domain Eukaryota; kingdom Metazoa; phylum Chordata; class Actinopteri; order Clupeiformes; family Clupeidae; genus Sardina; species Sardina pilchardus. Next base: position 19,479,427 of record NC_085004.1, on the reverse strand, counting down.
TCTCAATAAAATTCCACACAAATTAGTTTAAAATCCCAACCACCAATGCTCAATTTAATTTCAGGAAATTAATCTCCTTGCAGGAGCGGTTAGCGACAGATGCTGTGAGCTGTGGCTAATGTCTCCTACTGGCTTGCCTCCAGTCAAGCTGATGGAGGATGAAACCTGGCCTTGCAGAGATTCAGGTTTAGGAGTCCAGCCGCCCTCACTCCCCCAAGCCTCCTTCGAAAGGAGTGGCAGTGGTGCAGGAACATATTGTAACAGACTGCCCCATTCAACCCCCCACCCCCCATACCACTCACACACGTATACACACATGCATACACAAATGCATGCGCACACACACCCACACAGTCACTCTCTCCATCTCTCTCTCTCTCACACACACACACACATACAGAGAGGTGACTCAGTTGAGGGATACAAAGACACCCTCTTAAGATTTCAGTGGCTGCTTCCCAGAAGAGGATTATATGCTGAGTTCACAACTAAATAATGTTTTGGAAATATCCATCCAACAGTATAACTCTAGCCAGCATTAGCTTTGTTAGGTATTCAGTTGCTCGTAACACCAGCTTTTGGGAACAAAAAGAGATGAGTATATTTCAAGGGGTTTGGACATGGAGGTATGCCCATAAAATGTGTGTGTGTGTGTGTGGGGGGGGGGGGGGGGGGGTATGTGTGTGTACACTGGCAAATGGGTAAGCATGAGATATTTGCACAAATATTCAGCTCATTGTGTTCCTGGACTGTGTGTGGGCATGCATTAATGCAAACTTGTATCTGTGTGACCAGCCTTTGGGAAATAAAAACATAGTATATTTCGAGGGTTTGGACATGGAGTTATGCATGCCCATAAAATGTGAATGTGTGTGTGTGTGTGTGTGTGTGTGTGTGTGTGTGTGTGTCCACATGATGCATGTGTGTTCCCAGTCTCTGTGCCTCTGTCACCCAACATTCCTCACAGCCAGTAAACAGCAGCCTTGCGTGACCTCCCCTCCAGCCCTTCTGTCCTGCTCTCAGGCCCACTCACTCCTACCTGCTCCTGCTCTCCTCCACCTGCAGAGGAAGGTACAGCGCACAGTGGTTGAAAAGCAGCATGAACATTCCCTCTTACAGTGAACCAGGTAATAGTTTTAATTGAGCAGCATGAAGTCTGCTGAGTATGCCATACTGTGGAGTAGGTCTACAAAGTTCTATGAAGTCCCACTGAGTTTAGTAAAGTGTATAGTAGGTCATTTCGTTTTTTTAAAAAGAACTAAACTAAACCCCTCAAACTGCCAGCATGTGCTGTTGCTGAATGCTGTTGAAAGTCATGAGTTTTCTGATAAGGGTAGAGTTTGGGTTCATGAGATGATAATGAGGAAGGCTCTATGTAATCAGAGACGAGCCTTTTAAGAAACATTATGATAACCTGACCTCAGCGGAGTTCAGAGAGCCTGTGGTCAACCTCAGCTGTTCCCTCAAGCTGAACCAAAGCTCAGATAAGAGGAAAAAAAGAGAAAGGGAAAGCTCTGTCCAGTCCAGCTGCAGAAAGCAATGTTGGGAAGGCAAGCTGAGTCTACGAGTTTTGGTTGGTGCCACGTTTAATTGTTTGGCTCTGTTCAACTGCTTCCTGACTTAACACTGACGTGTAATTTGGCCACTCATATCATGTATCTATTTGTCTGAATTTGTTTTATTTTCCGTTCATTTCCTGAATGATGACTATGATGTGTCCAATCTGGTGATTGCTCTTACACACATCGGACACAGACCCGGCTGCCTCTGGGCATGAGCCAGAACAGAACCATGATCCATGCCAGAGCCAGAGGCTCTTTGGTTAGCCTGCTAATTGGTGTGAGGGACAGTACTTTTGCAAATTAGCAAGAACTGGCCTAGATAAAATCCAAATGAACCTAGTTTTTAATTATTATTATTTACATTACTTGTTTTCTGTAAGACTAGAGGCACCCACAACAATCATTTGAAGTGTAGGCTATGTTCTTTATGTTTTGAAACTGTACGTAAAGGTTGGAAAACCAGGTAGCATGAACCATAATGGGTGTGCAAATCATATCAATAAATATGCAGCGCACACCCAAATACAATCATTTCCCTTTCCCACTTTGTGTTATGCATGAGTGGTGTGATTTTCTATTTGTGAGGTGTGGGTTCATCTGGTCAGGGCAGCTCTTGAGCCTCCATTTGTAATCTTGGGTAATAAGCCAAGGAGGGGAGAAGGAAATGGAAAGTTTGCAGCGGACTGAAGAGCGTCCATAATGAAGCGGTTTCCCGGCGAGTAATAAGAGCCAGAGCCTAATACCAGGGGCAGCCAGGCGAGCACGAAGACCATTACAGCCGAGCAGCCTGGCTTTACGGCTCTGCCTGGGAGGCCGCACACACACACAGCCCACAGAAAAGCCTCCGTGCCTGGGAGTGGGAGCAACGCACACAAAATTACCCCACAAGGATGCGCTGGACACTGCTGGTTCATTCCAAGGCTTGCAAATTCATAGAACCATATAATGCTCATTTAAAAAAGAATTTTACCGACAGCATGCATGTATGTGTGTGTGTTTGAGTGTTTAAAAGGTTCGCTATAATGACTGCAAGCATTTATGTGTTTGTCTTTGAATGTGCCTTTGAGAAGCCTCTGTCTGCATGCTGGTGATGAAAAATAATACAATTGAAATATTGTGACAATTACAGTAGCCTACATAACATTAAGTTATGGTTTAGGGAATGTAGCTTAAGTGGCATTTACAAAACCATTGTCTTCAGACTTAATCATCAGATGCTCTAGTGCATATCCTAATGATATTCTACATACTGTATCCCCCCCTGTAAACAAGACATTATTTTCTACATTCCTTTCTTAGACGCTACTTTGAGAGAATATCCTTTTCAAAACAAGCATAACTATCCAAATGTTTCAAATCGTATTTAATACAGTATGCTAGAGTAAACATCCTGGAAAGTGCATGCCTAGATGCAGATCCTAATTTACCCTAATCAAGCACAATGCCAATTGAGCTTCAGGATATCTGTAGCACATTTCTGTTCTGTGGTCTACATTAGTGCAGAGCAGCTAAAGCCTACCTTAGATTTGGGAAAGATTCTTGAAAGATTGTAGTCTTTTAACTAATGCCCCCTCATTCAAGCTTTACTCAAAAGACTACAATCTTTCAAGAATCTTTTCCAAATCTTGTCAGTGTAAGGTACGCTCTAGCTGACTATTGAATGAGACTGCAGGTCAGGGCCAGGACAGAGCCAGACTTGCTCTGGAGTTGGTCCAGACTCCAACTCTCTCTGGGATCGGATGATTGATTTCAATGGACATACTGTAAAGACAAGGCCAACGCTTACCAGTCTCCAGTAATGGAGGAGTGTACAGTTCGCCTGAAATCAGAAAGGAAAGTACGTTTTTAATTAAAGCAGGCCGCCCAACGCACTGTGCTGATTATCTGCTAATTGCAGATTTGAACTAAGAAGCAAAATGTTTTTTTTTCTGGTACCTCAGGCAGCACAGTGGGGCAATTACCAGGTGGCAGGGATACTACATGGATCTGAGAGAGAGGAGACAGATTCTTTGACAACACATAGAGAGAGAGAGATAGAGAGAGAAAGAGAGAGAGAGAGAGAGAGTACAAACCATTCACTATGAACTGAACAGATCATTTATCAAGGAAAGAGTAACTTACCTTGGATCCCCAAAAGATCCCCACTTCAATGTAATTAAAAGCCCGGATATATGCCTGGGAATCTGTGTACTTGAACACTCGTGCAAAGCCTTGACAGGGGGAAGGGCGGCACATTCTGCAGCAATGTGCATCTATGCTAATGCCGTCTCCGACTCAAAGCTATTGAGGTGCTCACTCAGAGAGATGGGGTGACAGCTTTTGCATATTCTATCAGCAATCACACCCACCCACGCATAGCCACCCACCCACCCACACACACACAAACTTAAAATATTCCTCTAAAGGAACAAAGAGCCAATCAATCAATATTCTCCTAGCTGTGACATAAATAGAGCAATGGTGACATTTATTTGTTTATATGCAAACACGTTGAATGAATATGTGAAAACAATGTCTTCAGGGAGTCTAAATCTGAACTCTTGAGTTGAAAGCAATGTGCACCTTTTTTATTGCCACACCATTATTACCACAATTAATTCTGGCAATATCAAACAATAGTGCGATGTGACTTAGCAAAGTGGTCTGTTGGATTTCAGCTCAAAAAGCATGCCATCCCAAGAAAGGAAGTTGGTATTCTAAATTCAATAGCTTGACTGAATGTAATTACTGTGTGACATTGCAAACCACCACTGTTATAAAGTGGAAGAGTGAGAGTTTAAGTGCTAAATAGGAATCCTTTTAGAAAAAGAGGAATCATCACACTCAGACACACACAGAGAGAGAGAGAAAGAGAGAGAGGAAGAGAAATAGAGAGCAAAGACTATCTATCCCCTGAGTTGATATCATCTGCTCCTCGCCGTGTGTTGATGGAGGTCTGAACACGTTCAATTGTTTACTCCTCAGCCACGTCCCTCCCGCGCGGCTTCAGAGGGAGGCTCCTGTCACACTTCTGTCAGAGACGTGCGGCGCTTATCAACATGTTGTGGGAGAAAGTGGAAAATTACAGTCATTTAAGGCATCAAGATGGGCCCCCTTTGTAAAACCGCCGCCAAGTAATTTGTGTCAAACAAAACTGGCGGGCCGTGCAACACGCCACAAAGAAAGAACTCATATCCACGTAATGACAGGCTGTGGGAATCTGACAGAGAGGAAATGGGAGACCATGCTGAGCTCAGTCAAGAGTTGCTTTCCCAACTGTGGCGTCAGTCACAAACTCTCAGATGCCTAATGTCTGCTTGTTTAGTAATGGCACCTGGCTGGTGGGGGCTGCCAGTGGGAGACACAACGTGGTGGGTTGAGCAATTTTACACGAGTTTATTGTAAAATTTTAGTTTTACCTGAATTAAATGTAAAATTCAGAGTACAGAGGTAAGCTTGTATTGTAGATGTGTAGCATGCTCTCCAGGGAATGTCCATGTGTGTTACTATAGTCCTGAATATAGTATTATTGTACTGTACTTCATTAGTACCATACCATGCAAGGGACTCCATATCTGGTTTTGTATATAAATCTAAATACATTTACATTACATTTGGCTGACACTTTTTAACCCAAAGTGACTCCCAACAAGGGCAACAACTAGGTAGAGTACGATGAGGACAAGTTTGTGCAGCAGTGAATGCTAAATGCTACCTCCATAAAGTCAAGTATCAGTTCTAGGCAGGTGCTAAGTGGTATAATTAGCAAGTCTAGTTGTAGGTAGTGCTAGTTGTGGTTGTAGGTATGTGGCAGCACTACATAAGAGTATTCTCAGAGGAACTTGCTGACGTCACCCTTATACGTATTTCTAAGAGAAGAATAGCTTTGATGTCTGTAAACTACAAAATATTGCCAAGGTAATAATCAAAATACATATATCCTTAAAACTGTGATATACTGTATTAACTGGCTCAGGAGCTACATTGATTTTCAGCAAGCACAGTCCCCATGGTAGCTTATACCTTCCATGTCTGAAGGAAAAGAAAGACCAAAAACTGTTGGTGAAAAAGTAATCTTGGGTTGATTTAAACCCACCCCTTGTTGTACCAAGTCAATATAATATCTTTTGTTGTGTTTACTTTGTATACAGGAGCATCAGGCAGCCCAGAACCTCCTCTCTGGGGTAGCTCGTCAGGCTGCAGCTCCCACGGTAACGGATAAACACAGATGCGGTCTGAGTCCTCTGAGCCTCCATGTAAACAGACGGCAGGGCTACAACTCACAAGATGGGGGGGGAAATAACCTGCTTTCATAACAGCTACAATATGTTCTGTCAGACCTTGATGAGCCTATACAATATATCCTGTGTCCTGTCATAATATACGCATTTGATTGTATTTTAATGATCCAAGTGGCATTGCTACCATGTGAAAAGACCCTTAATGCGGCTAGAACTGTTTTGAGGATGAATCTTAACCTGTCCTTGAACGGGAAACCAAGACAGGGATGCATCTTTTTAAATTCCTGTATTGACTTTGGCAGGGATGATAATGGAAACATTTGGCTGAAAGGCTCAGTGGCTGGCAGATGTCTTGAAATTCCAAACAGCTCGTCTCAATTTGTCCCAGCGGCATGATTGTCTCTGGGTTGATTCCCTTAGTGAAAATTGCCTTACAATTTCCATAGTCAATGGCAGGTTCTTAAAAGACAAGCTTGGTAATGGCACCATTTATTCTAAAAGCAGCAGAGCACAAAATTAAGTCATGGAGAAAACACTCTGGGACACATTAGTGAGGACTTGAGTAAGAGGATGTGAGGTCTAATCTCAAAGGCTGTGACAGCATTATTAAGTCCAGTATCAAAGAGGTAAAAAGCCACAAAGTTTCATGAACCATTTGATAAAATGGCACAGTTGGAGAAAAGAAATTAACTGGTCTTTTGGTAGACTATGGAACTGATGAATCACAATTAACTAACTCTACACTGCAGTTTGCTTTAGTGTCAAGACATTCCAAAATCAAGTGTATAGGGGCAGCACACAAAGTTCTATAATCCTCAGTGGTAACACTTTACGATAATGGTACACTATTTCGCATTACTAAGTATTGGTTAATCATTAACAAACAAACAATTAATAATTATTAAGTATGTTTCAAACTTCATTAATTATTAACAAATGTGCTAATAGAGTAGGACTGTATGTTCTTTGTCTTATGTCTATGTCTGCGTCTCAGGCTTCCTGTTTTTGTGTGGTGTTGTATTGTCTGTTGTGGAGCACACCGCAGCAAATCCCAAACAACTTCTGTTGTATGGCAATTAAAGTATTGAATCTTGAGTCATAAGTGTTGTCAGTGTGTTTTCCTTTTGTTATAAATTATGAATTCCCCATTTCCTAAATAGTTACATCTATATTACTAAGGGTATGATTCATCTCTGTGCAAGTAGTAAATACATAATGTGTACACACTGAACTCACGATGAACTCATAATAAACTAGAGATTATGTCAGTGTTACTTTAGGTGAATACCTCACTTATTGAATTGGCAATTCAATGTTATTCAGACTTCATACACTGTTTGCCAGCCAATAGACATTATGTGCAATGAATAAATCTCCTCAGACACCTTAGAGACCCTGGGTAGGCTCTTTTCCTGATGTTGCAATGCCGAGGCCTGTGCTATGTCAATACTTCAGGTTAATATCTCATGTATTTCATTGGCAATTCAATGTTATTCCCTACCTTCTAGCTGCAGTGTATCCTTAGCAATAAGTCGATATATTTAAGCATATTGGGGCTTGAAATATTGACAGGAATCCATGGACATTGAATAGTCATGTAATTATATCCAACATACAGTAATATTAGTTGTGCATATGTATGGTCCATCTTATGCACACACCAATTGAACTGAGATAGAAATGGTAAAGATGTATATTTTTGTGCAATTATTCCATATTTAGTGTAGTCATTCCATATCAGAACCCCTGAAGTACAATCCAAAGGCTATCATGAAACTTCAGTGTTACCTTTCATTTGAGACCAGGCTTATGCTTCATATGCAGCAAGTATTTGATTGTCAGTATGTATTTTGGACAACCAAAAGTGCTATGGGGTGTTTCCATATATAGGGCATTTTACAAAACACATGAGCATACATTGGCAAATAATGGTCTAAACTACTCATATTTTCATTCTATATTGATCTGCTTTAGCAAACAGCTTCACAAAACCTGGTGCTTGTGTTTCTAAGTCATATCAAGTGACCCAAAGGGCTGAAATGTGGTCAGTTCAGAGATGCTTGATATATCCGGCAGAAAGAAAAAACAATATTCTAGCCTCTGTAACTCTGTGTCAGTACATCACACAGTTCTTCTGATTGTGAAACATTTGATTATGGGAATCGTGACCTCTGAACCGTCTTCTAAAATGTATATATCATAGTATCATATACAGTAGAAGACTGTGTACATACAGAAACTACACACTTTCATCTAACATAGATACATAGATTCTGACATAGTAGAATAAATACATCTAGATGAACTGAAGCATATCACAAGTTTAATTGCCAATGTTAAGGCCACACAAAAAATTGAGAGAGATGATTTAGGGGAGAGGCTTTGGAACAGATTCTCAATGCTTCTTTTTTTTCACAGAGAACAAAAAAGGAAAAAATAGCAAAGGTTGCGGTGCGGGGAGTCTGTATTTTTAGACCAGGCTTGCTGGGCTGCCACTGGAGACGGTGGGAGAGGTGCCCGGAGATGAGCAGTGCTGGCGCACCCTCAGGGTTTACATCAACATCAGGCACGTCAGTGCCCTGCAGGGTGTCCAGTCCCGTGGGATTAGGAGGGGGACTGCGGTACGCTGCATCTGCCAGCCATGCAGGGGCTCTTAACACCAGCTTGAGCACACTCGTATTGTGAGCACACTCATGTTCTGTCTGAAGGACGGAGCCAACAATAGCTTGGTACCCAAACTGTGATCAGCATGGTTTTATTTATAAGGTGGTTTAATCTTCACCTTTTAATGTGAATCATCACAGCACAATAGCCTGGTTGCATCCTAATGGAGGCCTTTGAAGAGGTCAGAACAGCTCAATCAGTAGCCCAATGGCATGATGATGATCCACGTCATACCACAGTGTAACGTCAACACATTTGTCTATGCACACCACCCACAGCCCACTTATCATATCAATTACTGACACAAATCACTGATAATCCTCTCCCTATATAGCTAATTTAAACTGGAGTCAATCCCAGTCACACTATTCAATAATCACCATGGTTACTTCTCCGCAGACAACACCCACTGACAGGAGACTGCAGAGAGAAGAGTGTATGATGCAAGTGTGGGTGGGAACATTCCACCGCTACAGTAGACAGTGAGTCTGCAGAGCACAGCCTCTATAGCATCCCATCTACAGCTCAAAGAGTAAGCCCTTTTTAATCTAACACGGTAGATCTGAGCCACGGGAGATCCGATCTGTGTTTCCTCTTGTCTTGAGATAAAAATCAGACATGAGATAGCGACGCAACTCTGCACTCAAAACACCAGGGGGAGGTGAAACACTGGCACTCTGATACGCAATCACACCTTTAAACACACAATGCCATTCAAAACGCGTGTTTAACAAGAAAACACAATCATTATCATTCACTCTGATGGCTCTGGTGATAACTGGATGTTCAGGAGGGTGCATAAACTGTCCACTTTTCCCGTTCAATAACAGTCTTATCACGGGACAGTGCAGCCACAGTGAAGTACTTTTCAGATTAAGTGACCCTGTCAGGGAAAACCCACAGCACCCACTGGCATAGAGGAATTGAAACACCCCATTACACTAATATGCATGCCCTTCAACAAAGTACATGCGGCATTAGACAAGCACCAAAACGAGTCGTGGCAAGTTAGGATATCATGATCGACGGTTAAAAACAGAAATAAAGCCGTAATAGTCATTTGTGGGCCTGTGTATGAGCAGAGCGATGGTCACCCTTAGTCACTATTTATAATCATGTTAATGATCTGGCCTTTCCAGCAGGCGCAGAGCTTCACTCCAGCACTGAGGCCTCTTCATCTTCCTGAGGCTCCATCTCAGCGGGGGAAGGGAGAGAACCATCAACTCCTCACTGATAAAGGCCACGCTCCACTATTTATGGGTTACTGAGCAGCAATTAAGACCAGCCGGCGATAGTGTGGGTTTTATGAGAGGACGGAAATGAGAGGAGGTGGAAAGGAGTCTGTTCTGTCACTCACGCCACAGAGGTGAGGAGGAGCACATCACACTCAGAGTCCAGTGTCTCAAAGTTTATCAGTGAAACCAGCTGCATGTTGTGGGGATACACTTGAGAGGGCGAGCTTTGAACTGAGGAAACTTGCTCAGAGCTAGACCCAGAGCACATTTCTGATGAGGCTTGCAGTAGTGAGAAATGAGGAGCGTATTTCAAAGAGGCTGAATCGCTGCCATGTAAGTGCTATGCTCACTTAGAGTCTGACATCAATAGCAGCAGTCCCCATGCCCACTGCTATAGTGCTGACTGGAACTGAATGTGTGTCTATATCTCCCCCAGAAGGGTTGAGGGAGGATGGAGTCTTTACCTTCCACAGATGCATGTGTAGGAGAGATGTCGCATTCCCCCACGAGAGTAGCAGTAGTGCTGGAACAGACTGCAACACAGAAACACAGATGCATGCATTCACTACATTCACTGCAGTTAAGACACCTCAGGGCTCTCGTTTGAAACTTCCTGGACTGAGTGAGCGGAGGCGTCGTTTCTGTCAGCTCACCCAGCTCATTAGCAGCTCTGGGATATCATCTCTGCACCGCTACAGTCAAACTCGTCTAAACAAGCGTGAAGCGTTTTCACTGAAGTAAAAGTAACTTTCAATTGAAAGTGTTTCCACAGCAGCGGGATATGATGTACCTCTTCTTTAGGTGGATAGAAAACTCAGGGGACACCAACCACCACAGGGTAAACGGCACGCTCCATGCACAGGTAACAGAATGGAATTACGTGTAACTGTCTGCCATTCTTTCAATTGATTCCTGTGCATTCAGTTTGACCAGTGAATGCACTTAATATGGAATACTAATGCACTAGCCTACAGTATATATACAGTATATATATATACTATATATACTGTATATATATATATATAGTATGACAATGTCACAGTTTTGTGATGTATAAACCTTACAAACTGCACAGAAACTACACCAATTTAAGTAGTAGTTATAGTATAAAACATTTCTTGTCACATTCATACTTTCAGTAAACACAGAGAGATGACAACACACACTTTCTTTTAAAACATTACTGTGTGAGTTTTGCTCTAAAACAGGGATCTAGCTACCCAAAAGGCATGCGAAACCTTGCAAACACAACCGACTGCCTTATCAACTGTCATAAATACCGCTCATGGCTTGCACCCTTCCCCCAGGACTTGGTACATGTGGTTTTTTTTACAAAACTATAAAGACAATCTCCAAAAAGCCATGTAATGGTATATTACACAATTTGTAGGTTATTGCACAATAGCTGCAAGGCAGTTCATGATTTGGGGAGAGCGAAGCTGCGAGTTTGGTTCTCCAGAGATGGGTAGGGTAAAGCTGGGATGCCTTTAATCTCTATAAGTGCACCAGTAACTGTGCAGCATTTCCATGGCATTTTCCATGGCATATTCCACAAGGATCCAGTTAGTCCAGAGTCCAGTTAGTCCAGGACTGTCGAACAGTCCAACAGTCCCAAAGATCTCACCCACACACCACTACTGAAACTCACTATGAGACATGGTCCAGTAGAGAGGTCCTAATTGGCTTACATGTCATTTAGACTAAAGTAAGGTGACATCAGCTCATGGTTTATTATTTTGTGTAATGCCACTGGTGGATGCTAGTAATTGGCTCCTGCATGGTCAATGTCCTCTGAAATGAGGAACTGCCATCTTCCTGAAATTAGGAGCTGCCATTTCTTTCACCTCACCTGTCAAACCCAATCATCTTATAAAATCTCCATGCTGTGAATTGACGAATGATAGAGAGAGCGACAGAGAGAAATGCATAGAGATGAGAGGAATGGTAAACTTGTTTCCTAGCATCTGCTTAGATAATAAATCTTTCTTTCTTTAATTAATTGACATCAAACATCCATCATAACTTCTTCTAGAAAGAACATCTTCCTTGTGTTCACACAGGCTCCCTCTTTACTAGACCTTATGTACAATGGCTAAGGCTCCCTGCTACACACACATACACCCCTCCAATCACAAACACACACACACACACACACACATACATACACCCCTCTAATAACACACACACAAACACACTGACATACAGCAATGTTATGCCTCTGTGCCTCAGTCTCCCCGTGCAAGCACAGCGTGATATCACTCTTTTCATCTTACGGAGCAGCACACCCTGGAGTAGCAATACCCGCTAACAAACACATGACATGTAATAATAATAATAATAATAATGCATATAGGCTGTTTTATGTCCATATAGACTCACGTGTATATTTAAATCCTACAGATGGATCTAAGCATGTTTCCTTGTGAGTTTTCTCAGAGCTATACTTGCAGGAGAGGATTATGGGAAGAGTTTCAGTCGAGGCTTTGATCCTCTCTCGTTCCGCAGCTCCCCTGTCGCCCGCACACTACGCTGGCCTATTTATAACCACCAGAATTCCTGTCACTGTCTCTCGTGTCTTTTGTTCCTCGAACACAACAAAAACCAAAAACAGACCAAAATAAACAAACAAACAACAAACAAGGCCATCTTTCTAGTTGTTTACGGAGCCTTCATCAGAGCCGTGTGAAACGTGCCAGCAACAAACAAAAACATTTAGACAAACATGACAAAAGTTGCTCGCTGCAGAATTCATTCTAATGTCCTTAATCATGAGGCTCCTGTTTAAAGTGAGGCCTTTCATTTAGCAGAACTGAGATCGGAAACACACACATACACACACACACACACACACACACACACACAGAGACACAGAGACAAACAGACACACACACACAGACACACACACACACAGAGAAACAAATGGCATAATTGCAAAGGGAGCAACGGACAGTGTGATTATATTTCATGTGGAATTGTCTGCAATAATGGTTTGGTTTGGAGAGAAAGTTGTTCTCTTCCTTGATGTGTAGACAAGTCTGTCATACTGTATGATTTTTTTTTTACTGAGGGAAAGTAAAAACTTTAATCCTTGTTAACATTTAATGATTTCATTCCCATGCAGTCTGTGCACTGTGCATATGAATGCACAAATCAGTAGCACACCACACACATCTCTGAAGTGAGCAGAGAAAACACTTTAAAACAACAAGGGAAATAACTGTACCACAGGATATGCAAATACGCAAATATTTATGCTTGCCTGCATAATGATAAGAAAAAAAATATGTGCAGAATAAGTAGACTCATTGCTCATGTTTAAGTGACTTTAAAAGGCTCTACCATGGGAGTAGAGGGACCAGTGAAATCTCTGTTTTATTGTGATTTATGCAAACAATTTTTCCACCGGCTATATACCGCTATCAAAACCCAAAATGACGACTTCCCAATTTGACCAAAGGGAGACAAATGATATCTTACAGAGGAGGGAGACAGATTGGGGTGGGGTGGGGTGGGGGAGTATTTTCAAGTTTATTTCCAGAGAACAGAGAAGTTAAATTGGCCCTACTATTAGTTTAAAGATCCAGGCGGCTGGATTTTACTCAAGTGGAGCCAGAGATGCCCGGGGTGTGTGTGTGTGTGTGTGTGTGTGTGTGCGTGTGGGGGGTTGGTTTGGTGGTTCTGTCTCTGCAGGTCTCTCCCACTGATGAACAAGGCCCAAACTCAGCTCCAAGCCACAGTTCAGAATGAGGATCAAATGAACACAAGTCAAGCATTGACCTGAAACTTTAAAGCATAACTAAAGTCAATTCTTCCCAGAGGGAGAAAATCAATTCACTCTGGAGACACTCTCAGGCAGAAAAAAATATCTTGCATCCTCCCCCATTAACTCCAGCTGTCCGTGCAACAATGCTTTTATTCATTAGCTGATGACACTAAAAAGTCCAACCTGCAGGAGGATTCGTGGGCAAACAGCAGTCTGTTGTTGACTGTTTGTCAAAATGCACACCATCTGCTCTAAGCACCACTGCATACGTCAGACAGTTTGATACCATCTAGCATGCAGGGAAGATAAATATAAACTGAAAAGTGAGTTTGCCAAGTAACAGGAAAATGTGTGTGTGTGCAGGCGTGCGTGTGTGTGTGCGTACGTGCATGTGTATCTGTGTGTGTGTGTGTGTCCTCCATCTCTTTTGGTGGATTTTTTCTCATTTGCAAAAGCATCACCTAAATAAATCTATGTTGTTGTTGTTGATAAATGTAGGCTGATGTAGGTAAATCTACATAGAAAATGTGCTTTTTTTATGGGCACCATTTATCAACATTACAGAGTGTCCTTATGGCCTGAGCACAAAGAGATAATTCTCATGAAAAGTCTGGCAAGTCACTTGTTGGAAAATTGTCAAAGCTACATTGTTTATATTTGACTATACCTGAGAAAGATACTGACTACTGACTAAAAAAAAAAACTCCAGGTTATCTGACCACCAGGGAATACACTATAGGACTTCCTCAAGATCAAGCACAACGGATACATCAGAAACTGGATGAGCCTTGTGAAGGGGATGCCACTGAGCAGCTATCAGTGGGGTATCAGTGGCATCGCAGAAGCACATCAGAATGCAGTGAAGGTCTCTGAGAAAAGCTGAGCTCTGAGCTCGTACTGAGATCACAGTGAGATATGGGAACCTAGCATAAGTGTTATTAGAGAGAGAGAGAGAGAGAGAGAGAGAGAAAATGGTTTAAACAAAGAGATCCTCTGGCCTTACTGAAAAAGCAACTATAATATCGCAAATGCGACCACACAGTTGATAAATTCAGTGAATTTATTTGAGTATGGGACAAGTAATTGGAGATTTATGAAAAAGTTTATTTCTAAAGTGCTTCTAAATTGTACAACGCTATCACTGCATTTCTACAACCACACACACATACACACATAAACATTCATGCACACACACACCCAAAGACACATGCACAAACATGCACACGCACAAGCACACAAACACAACACACCCACACACACATACTGGAGCAGGTCCATGAATATGAGCAACATATCCAAAGGGAAATGGCTCTAGTTAACACCAATCACTATACACACATTAGCCCCACAGATCCTATATTTCATGCTAATAGAAGAACACCTGACAGCAATGAGCAACATTTATGAAGACCTCTGCATACACAGTTTTAATACACACCTCACAGCCCACAGAATTCTATCATATTTAGATCCTAATGAGGAGGCAAACCACGGCAAAGGAAACGCACACACGCATGCACACACGCACGCATGCACGCACGCACGCACGCACACACGCACACACGCACACACACACACACACGCGTATGCAAACAATATATTAAAATAAAATGGGTTCTTTCAAAATAATTACATTCCCTGCTCCGATGAGCACCACTGGTTCTAACTGTGATCACTCACTGGCACAAAAACTCAATTAATAGAAAACCTGCAAGAGTTCACTAATCATGAGAGATTGAATCCTAAACCATAATAAGACCTGTGAGTGTGTGTGTGTGTGTATGTTTCCTTTGCCGTGGTTTGCCACGAGAGAGAGAGAGAGAGAGAAATGGAGAGTGTATGTTTGTGTGCATGTAAAAGAGAGAGGTGGAGGAAAGGCGTGTGTGTATGTGTATGTGTGTGTGTCTGTGTCTGTGTTCTCCTTCCCAATGATTAGATTGAGTAAGGTCACAGGGTAACACCTACTATTTTCACAGAATCTCTCGAAAGCTGAATAATTGAATGGAGATTATTTATAGTGGGTTTTAGTGAGAGGCGTTTGTTCCAGCCTGGTTAATTAAAGCTGATCTGAGCAGTGAGAGCTGCTGGCTATTCCTGTTGAGGAAAAGTGAAGGTGGCTCTCCTCCACACTATTTGGCTGCAGGCGTTCCTCACTCAGTCTGGTAAACAGGTGAGAGGTTCTGAGTGTTATATGAAGGTGAGAGTGAAATGTCATTGTTCATAAGTCCATAAGGTGTGTGAGGTGTGTTTGTGTGTGTGTGTGTGTGTGTGTGTGTGTGTGTGTGTGTGTGTGTGTGTGTGTGTACGTGTGTCGGTATGTCTGTGTGTCTGTATGCGCTTGTCTGTGTGTGTGTGTGTGTGTGTGTGTGTGTGTGTGTGTGTGTACGTGTGTCTGTGTGTCTGTGTGTGTGTGTGTGTGTGTGTGTGTGTGTGTGTGTGTGTGTATGGGTGTGTGCGTGTCTGTGTGTGTGCGTCTGTGTGTGTGTATTCTCCATCCTCATGGTTAAAAAGTGAAATTCTAAGCCCTTTGTCTATGTCACCCAGCAGCCTTGCGTGACCTCCCCTCCAGCCCTTCTGTCCTGCTCTCCTGCCTCCTGCCTCCTCCCTCCTCCTCCTCCTCCTCCTCCTCCTCCTCTGCCTGCGCTACTGGATGAAAGGGCCAAGCAGAGCAGGAATGAGAGAAGAGAAATGGAAGAGAGTGTGTGCTATAATGTGAAAGAGGGAACAAAAGGTCAATGGTCATAGCCATCATATCCAGATCTGGCTAGCCCTCTATGGTAGTCTGTGTGTGTGTGTGCGTGTGTGTGTGTGTGTGTGTGTGTGTGTGAAAGAGGGAGCGAGAGACAGGGGGAGAAAGAGAGAGAGGAGGTGGGGGAAGTGTGTGTATCGTGTGTGACTGTATGAGTGTGTGTGACTATTTTTGTGTCTGTTTGAAGCGGGTTAACAGAGACATGGTGACGGGAGCAAATAAATGATCCCTCTACACCCCAGTGATCTCAGTCAGAATTGTCAAGGTGTGTGTACAATTGGTATGTGTGAGAAAGACACTGTGACAAGACAAGACAATGCATGTCTGTGAACTCATTAACTACTACAAACCCCAGAGTGCAATCTCTCTCTCCCTCTCTCTCTCCCTCTCTCTGTCTCTCTCTCTGTCTCTCTCTCTCTCTCTGCCCTTTGACCCGTCCTGTCTGCTTCTAAAGAGAGCTGCTGTTCCTGCTCTCCTCTCAGTGTCCGTTTGGGGAAAGGAGAGGAGAAAATCCCACTGGAACGCCACAGCTTATCTCCAGCTTTGTTTAAAGCAAAAGAAACGGATGGGAGTGAACTGCTTCAAGGCTGCTGGGCAGAATGAGTGGCAGGGTGTGTTATCAGCTGCAGCTCCAGTGTAGAACAGCTACAGGATCACACACACACTCAGAGATAGGAGAGATACTGCGCCTCTGCTAGCAGAGCTTACTGAAGAGATTATCTCACAGGCATATGGGGACAATAGGGGATACTTGTCACTGATGGCCTTTTATGTAATGGCTATTGCATTCATTCAGGATAAAAAAAAAAGTGCAAAATGAAACCAAAAAGTGATTCATCTTTGTATTTCGCCTTCCTTCTGCCCAGGCCTCACATGCTTCATCACCTGCGGGGGAGAACTGGGCTCTAGTTATTCAGAATAATAGGATGATATTCTCATTATGGCTGCATTTCTGTACTCCTTCGGCCGGTTTACAGTGAGTCATTCCTGCTTTGGCTGTAGGGTAATGATGCATTAGCATCACACACAAAAACGCACACAAACACACACACACACACACACACACACACATGCACGCATGCACACACACACACAGCGTTCATCAACGAATGACAGAAGACTGCATGGTGAGGGACAATTGTCTTCCAATTACTCACTATTTTATCCATCTGATGATGCGAGTATCATCCACTTGAGCAGCTGGCTCTCGCACAGAAAGGAGATTAGCGAACGAGAGAGAGAGAGAGAGAGAGAGAGAGAGAGAGAGAGAGAGAGAGAGAAAAGAGAAGCCTTAACTGCAGGTCACAGTACAGCTCTCTATCATTCACAATGGGAGTCTCTAGCGCTGACTAATACGCCCACCACTGGAGTGTGAGAGCATTGAATCCGTTTGACATTTGCATGGTGTTAACCTTCAGTGAAGAAAAGAGAAATGGCCTTCTAGTGGAAGGATTTTACGCAAGGTTATGATTCAGGATCAGAGATGTTTAATTAGAAAGGCCAAACAAAGGCGCAATTACAGAAAATGGATCTATTAGAATGAGCAATATTGTACAGTATTGCAACACTGCATGCCTGTACTACTTTCATATAACTTTGATTCACTTTTGCTTGCCATTGTCATCTGAATATAGTTGTCCTATAGTTGCCCCATGGTCCTGTGCCTGTGAGTTGCCAAACCTCAATGCAGTATGATCATCCATCATCACCATGGAGACCGTGCTGTTTCTACTGGAAAGTGGCCTAAGTGAGCACGTACAAAACTGGGGCAGGAACTGGAAGGCCATCGAGCGGATGACGGTGTCGGCCTGCTGCTCTCTGTCGACTCTCTGGCACTGAGGGAGCGAAGCAGCCTCCAGAAGAGCCTCCGACCTCAGCCCGAGCCAAAGAACCAGGCCATCACATCGCATCCCATCATGGCGCATGGGAGACAAGAGGCCACATGAGCAGACAGCTCAACGAGGCTCAGGTGCTGAAAACAGAAACGTAATGACGTCCCGGGAGGAGAGCGGGCAAAAGCAGGACGATCCTGTCAGGTCAGATGGCAGGCCAGTCACCTTGGCAGTGGAAAGGAAATAGAATAAAAATGCTAGAGGCAGAAAAATATGCCCTCTGGATACATGAACACAAGCTCGAGTGTACAAGGATACATGAACACAAGCTCAAATGTACTGAACAAGGATACAGCAACACAAACTCAAGTGTACAAGGATACATGAACACAAGCTCAAATATACTGTACACGCATACTGGAACACAAACTCAAGTATACAAGGATACATGAATACACACTCAATTATTGAAACTCACAAACATTTTAACATACAAAAAAAGCCCAAAAAACAAATAAATACTGAAAAATGTAAAGCCTGAGATGACCTTGTTTGGGATGTAGATATGGAAGAAGTTGAGACCATTCTCTAGTAATTATTTTCTGCTTAAGTTTTGTTTTGTTTGCAATAACTTGTTTGTATGTACTGTATAAATAACTGTAATTCTGTCTTTTTGCTGTAAAACTTTGTAAACTGATTATTGCAAACATCCTATTTTTTTAAATGTAACCGAAGACTACCTGACTGTAGTGCTTTGCATAAAGCACATTAATGTGTTGAGAGAGTAAGGACCTAACCATCCAAGGATGGCTAGGTTTACATTGCAGACATTCACTTTATAGAGATGTCAATCCTGTATCTTTAAATGCCTTGAGCTTGTGTGTAGTTTTTCCACATTGAGCCAAATTCTGTGAGAAGCAGAAAAAAATAACAAATTACCTAAGGGTATTTTAATTTCAAGGTTACAGTGCAGTCAAATGTTTGCCAATACTTTGAGTGCCCTTGAAGATATTTGTCTGTGACATGTTGCTCTGATAATATCAGTAAAAATGTGTAACTGCTCCCTTAACATCACATTAGATGTGCTAAAACCACACAAATGTCTCTCTATGCCGCTCTAAGGTGACTCCCAAACTCCCACCTTCATCGGTTCCATTTAGGGCATACAGGAGCTTGCAGTGGAGCTCCTCTCAAGATGCTCGTTAGATGAAGACAAATCAAACAGAGGGGACGGCACAGAGGGACGCCAGGGAGCAAACGCCTCACCTGATGCCCTCAGCTCCATCTGTGTCACACACACACACACACACACACACACACGAACACACACACACACACACACACACACACACACACGCACGCACGCACACAGACACACACACGCACACACACACACGCACACGCACACGCACACGCACACGCACACGCACACGCACACGCACACGCACACGCACACACACACACCTTCATCAATCGTCACTCGTGTGACGCTACATTAGTCCAATACATCAAGCTGATGGTGTATATTCCCCTGTCTAGCGCTTAGCATCCTCCCATTGCCAAACCCATCTTCAGGCAGGTCAGGGATCAAGCGAAGACTCAACCTCCCTCCAGTCACATGTTGGCTACTGGCCTGTGAATCCAAGGGGTGGCACTGCTTGCTCTGCATGCAACGGCACATACAGAGCCAGAATGTGTGTCTTCCCACAGGGTGTTTGAGTTCATTCATTAGTAAAGACAAACATACTAGTTAAATGAAGAATGATAATAATCAACAACTACCAGCATGTAACATGAATAAAGAAAGAACAATATTTTAGCAATATTTTAGCTTTCTATTTGTAGAGGTTGAAGAAATATTTGCATTCACTGAGGACATCAGAATATTTCCGTGGGACTAAAGATTAAAGAGTTTTGAGTGATCTATTAGCAGAGGCAAGAGGTTATGGTTCAATTATCCCTTTAAACATGCCAATCCATTACACCACCAAGATATTCCAAAATTAGATGATTTATTGATTCAAATAATGTAAAATATTGTTGCATACACGAAATAGCCTAGCCTCTTTGGTGTGGAATAAACTGTATGGGATAAAATAATGGAAGTGGACCTAAATAAAGTAACACATTAACCATGAAATACAAAATCGTCTTAAGTAGCGCCACAACAAGAATAGTCTGTGGTAATATTAATATGACTAGATATAACCAGTAATTAATCAATTTATTGCAATAGCCTATCTATAGCATAGTACTATTGAATCCTTTTGACTGGTTAAAAACACAGTTTGATGTTTTTGTTTCCCATCTCAAACATCTGGCTCAATTAGGCATACTGTACATGAGTTTTGGGGCTTCATATGTTAAATTGAGTAGAAATAAATGGGGTTTTTTTAGGCAACAACTAAATCCCTTAATTAAAGACACATGGAGAATGGCAGAAATGGTGCTAATGAGTGCTCTTGACAGCATGCATTTAAAAATACTCATCATGCCTACTGGCACATTGAAACCACAGCAAGCTCACTGGTTTGCTAACACTTCAGCGGGTAGATTGATAATCATTTGTGAAAACATAATTCCTCGCATGGCCAGCTCTGAAGACCTCTCTGGCCCCAACCTAGTATAGAGTTTGTGTGGCCCTGAAGTGAACCCACTAACTATTGGATTTTCCTCCTCTGCTGAATTCTGCTGCCATTTGTTTTCACTTCATTGTAGCCTCCAGAGGCCTGCACCCCTCACAATGAATATCCAATAATAAAAGAGGAGACGGTGCAGGGGCAAGAAGGCAGCACAGTTTGTCTTGATCAGCCCTTGGTGAATCTGGCAGTTATGGAGACTTATGTCACTTAATATACGTCAGTGCCTCTATTGCTGAAAACGAGCCCAGAGTAGAGTTGGATCCGCAGGCTCCCTGAATTTGGACAGACCCTAAGGAGGCAATTGGCCCCAGCTGGCAAAGGCCACAGTAGAATAAGGCATTCTAAAAAGGATCTGTACAAGGTTAGCAGGTTTTGTGCAGTACCTGTATGAATGAATTACAGTGCAAGGAGATTTATGTATGGAATTTGCATACATTACTGTTTATGCTTTGGCTTTGTTTTCTCTATTTTGTTCCAGCGGTTTTGATAGATATTAGAAAATATTGTCCTCATTAGGCAAGCATTTGTCATTTATTGCCAAAATGCAAAACTATAAAAAAGATATATGCTCACTGAATATTCAGTATGTGCTATTTGCCGCCTCATTTGGAACGCCTCAAAATGTAATTCATCTGGAACTCATAATCCATTTTCCAAAATCACAAACAGCAACTTATTATCATAAAATGCATCTACACATTTCCTTCACACACATTTAGCCATCTTGTTGCACACTGTGGTCATGACACGTTTGTCATTTACTGAAACGACATTTTTCAGCTCAAAAGAAAGAAACAAAACCACGAGAGGAGGAAACACAACAGACAGAGGCATCAGTAGTCTTTCCAGAAACATGAAGGTGCCTTTCTAAAACCCTGGCAGAATCCAACTGTTGTCTCGTCTGAATTAGAATGAAATGTTCCAGCGATGTTATCTCCAGCATGGGGGGAAGTGCTGGCCTGAGCCTCTGGGACAGAACTACTGATTATGACAAGAAATCAGATTTAAAAAAAAAAAAAAAAAAAAGAAGAAAGAAAACCAGACATACGTGTGTGTGTGTGTGTGTGTGTGTGTGTGTGTGTGTGTGTGTGGTACTCTGAAGGACTGAGAAGAACATTACAGATGGCTAAGAAGAGGCAAATAATACAATTTAAATAAACTTAATTTACTACATGATAAACTCAATCAGATTATCGTCATTATCAATAAACTCCATTCACCATTCAGCATTTGCAGAAGACCTGCTATAAGGAGTATGAGTGTAGGTGCCCCAGCCATCAGTATTCACATCGAACATTTTTGCTCTTTTCTAAGAAAGAACAAAGTGTACAAAGTGATAAAGTCTTCTTAAGAATTCTCTGATGTTCATCCTCCAAAGTCACACAGGCTTTGGCAATCACTGTTGCCAAAAGCTAAATCAAATCTTAGTCAACTCCTTTTATCACACCGACTACAACTAAGAATAGAACGTTATGTTCACTACAAGAACATGGATAGACATGGTGTATGCCCATGTTAAAGTAAACATGAGGTAAACCTACTCTGAATGTAAATGCAATGGACAATACGGATATTACTCCAATTAGAGGTGAAATAGCTCACATTGATACAAAGTCATAAAACAATGCAACTGTAATCTATAGTGTGCATGCATGGACAATGATGCCTCTGTAGACTATTTTAGTTTCATTACATTATCTCTCATAATTATCTCATTATAACCATCTCATCCTATCAACCACCCTGGTCAACCCTTCTTATTGGTTTTTCTCTTGTTTTAACAGAAGGACTGAGCACTGAGCACACTCAAACACTGCACACTGAGCACTGAGCACACTCAAACACCGAGACTGCTGGCCAGCACATCAGCAATCTGTGGAGCAGAGCAGAGCAGAGCAGAGCTGATGAGAGATCAGAGAATGCAGGCATGAAGCATCAGGGAAGCTGATCTCGTTGGCTCATTATCCTGTGCTGTGGACAGGAAGGCATCATCAGCTCATCAGCACAGCACAGCGGGCAGAGCCGTATTGATGGAGAGAACAGGAAATGGCAAAACTCATAAGGCATCAACTATGTAAGGCATAATACTTGCGTATGACTTACAATTAGGTGTTAAGGAAGATATGAACCATGAAGATTTAGCATGTGCACACTCAGACACATACACACACAGAGAGAAAGAGAGAGAGAGCGTGAGAGAGAGAGGGGGAGACAGAGAGGGGGAGACAGAGACAGAGAAAGAGAGAGAGCTCAGCTTTTATTAATATAGCCATCATGGGCACAGAGATGGGGAAAATAAACAGAAATCAATGCTGAAATCTCATACTGTGGAGTCATTCCCCACCCTTCTCCTCTTCCCTCAATTCAGACAAACACATGCTGTGTTATTAAAAGCTCTCTTGCACACACACAACCAGACCTTTTCAATAACAAGCAAAAACGTGGCAACAGATATGACGATTGTGCATGTTGGGCATATCTCTACACTTCTAACCCATGCTTTGCTCAGTAATGAACAAAACAAGCGAAAACACGAAATTAAGCCTTCATTTAATTGAAACTCTTTTTTTTTCTTCCAAAATTTAAAGTGGAAATCACAGGAGTGTCTTATGGCTTCCTCCACATCCAGCACACATTAATGAAAGGGAGGCCAAAGATGAAAGCACATGAAGTCTCATAAGGCTTTCATCTCAGCGCTAACCAGTCCAGCCAGAGAGGCAAATCTAAACAAATTACAAACAAGCAGGGACAACATAAAGGCCGTGAAGCTTTCACCTCACTCACAGGGATTATAAATTAGGGGGCGCACGAGTGTGATGATGAAACAGCCACTCCAGGGTTCAGCAGTGCCTCTGAAACTAATGCAACAGTGTGTTCAAAGCACTGGAACAGCAAACACGGCTAAGGCCCATGTGAATTTTACCCTTACCAAATTGCTTATGCATGTTTTGCATGTTGATCCTTTGTCTACAGTGATTTGGAATGTATTTTTTTATATTATCCAGGGCGCAAATGTTTAGAGAGGCAAGACAAATCATTTGAAATAGAGAGCCTTTTTAGAATAAAGAGGAAATGGTTAGTATGCATGAAGCAAATGTTTTCAATCATGTCAGATTAATTTGATTAAAATGAGAGCTACAAGCGTATTTACGATTTAAAAACTAAATCCTGCTCATTTACAAGCTAAGTAATCATCTCATATCATTGGGTTTGAATGTCACATCTGAATTGTGAATTGTGATGGCTCATTACAATGTCTTATCATGGTGGAGTCAGGCTCCTTTGATAACTCTAGCTCGCTCTCTCTCTCTTTTCTCTTTCTCTCTCTCTCTCTCCCTCTCTTTCTCTCTGCCACCACCCCCAAACACACACACACAGAAAATGTTCTTGTCTGTTGTTATGAAGAACGACTTTTTACCGAAGAATGAGACGGAAACATTTCAACGCAATTGTACAATGAGCAAAGCCTTGTCAAATCAGTTTATTTTGCCCCCTGCTGTCTCAACAGATCTAAAATGGAGGTCCCTAACAATCATATGGGTTTTATTTGTGTGGATTTTATGTGGATCCTCTGGATCTGCCATTGAGATTTTAACCGACGCATGCTAATCCACGTGGTGGAGGTGTGGGTGAGTGGTGGTCCGCATGCAGCCCGTCCTGAGTGAGGGAGGAGTGGGATGGATTAGGATGGATTAGCCCTGGCCTCGTGTTTGCCTCCGCGCTCCTGTTTGTTTTTACAGATTTCCCATCTCCCATTGTGTGTTTGCTCTACTTTTTTTGGCGTCTTGTGTTTTCCTCCTGCTTGTTTGCTCGTCCAAATGATCTGTTTGAATGGAGCCGCGCATGCTCAGTGATCAGAAATAGAAGCAGGGCCAAGCTGCACTCGGCTATCTGCTAGCGGCAATGAGAGTGCGGGGCCGAGTTCTCATGGGCACAGAACTAAAAGGGGCTTAGTGGCAATCACAACCACACACTCTCACACAAATCTTTGATGGGATGCTTCACGACATCGGTACACAGTGGGGCACCTGTAATAGGTCTCATTACAGTTCACAGGACATGCTCTTATCCACGATCAAGGGGGCATGTTGCCTTTTCAAATGGGTTGAATTTCTGATCTAAACCAGACGGTTGTGTTACATGAAGCTCTGAGTATTACAGCACCTTCCATTCTTATTGATGCCCCTATAGTAAAGATCAGTAAAAAGAGGGATTAAAAAACGTTTTTTTTTTTTTTTCATTTTGTTTCACAATTGAATAATGAGGACAAATCCAAATTCATTATCCAAAATACTTGGCAGGACTTTCACTTTCTAAACCAGGGATGTCCACCTCTGTAACTGAATACATTGAGATATTGTGATGTGGGCACCAAAACAACACACACTGAATGCTGATGGGTATTTTAAAGACAAAAGCACTGCTGTAGCACAGCCCTTTAAAGTGTAAGCACACAGAACGTGGATACGGGTCACAGTAGGCACTAACATAGCACACAGGATGTGGATTCGGGTCGCAGAGTAGTAGGCACAAACATAGCACATAGAACAGATACGGGTCACAGAGTAGTAGGCACAAACATAGCACATAGAACGGATACGGGTCACAGAGTAGTAGGCACAAACATAGCACAATAACAACTACCATGGACCACATCAGTTGGTGCCCATTAACAGTAAGCAGGTACTCTGAACAAGGTGTGAATAGGAGTAATAAACACTTAAGTGCACATTACATCAACACATGGCACATGACGCTAGGATGAAAACATACTGGCAACATGAACATTTATTTACACCCACACCCTAAAGGTGAAATGCCATTCATGTCGTGACATAATCTTTAAAACTAGAAAACCAGCTATTCCATTTCCCAAAACATCAGAGACAAACAACAGAGACAAAAAGGCCAAAATTATATTCATAGTTAATCAAGATCAACAGAGAGAGAAATAAAAAGGGTACCCTCACTGTTTTTGAAAGCGGACTGAAAAATCTGTCCTTGCTATATCAACAATCTGAATGTTATATAAAATGATCCTGTCTCCACGCAGTACAGTAAGTGCAGCTGCAGCACTACCTTGGGGAATAACTCTTAACAATCCCCATTCTAAGAAGAGTGAAAGACTGGCTTCACAGTTGTATATGCCTCCAGAGATGAAAGCTGTTCAGTGAAAATCATTTCATACATATCAACACAAAACTGCTGCGCAATGAAATTTTCAATTGCCAAACAAATCACCATCACAAATAATGCAACAAAAGCTGTGACAGAAAGCTAATGAATTTTGTTGAGAACCATGAGACCATCACATCTTTTGAATAAACACGTAGTGTAACAATCACTGTAAGCGTCTCAGAACAGAAAACACCTCTTGCCTAAACCTCAAATTCAATATTTTCTCAAGGCTTGGCGACTTGAGAGTTATTGGAAAGTCTTAGTCAGTTCATAGCAATGGCTTTGGAGGAGACGACTCTGAGGTATTCTAAGGTATTCTGACTCCAGGGTCAGCTAAGCCAGCTGTAGCATAAAGCAGAGACTTTACAAAGCTTCCACTAAAGATGGAAAAACTTTGAAAAGTGTTCAAAAGCATGCTGAAAACACCCTTTAACAAGGGAAAAAAACAGGTGGGATAGCTCTCTGGTAGTTACAGAAGAGGATGAACTTCCCAAACACTAGTGTGTCACACCAAAATACAGTATATAAGGAATGCCTCTTTAAGGACCCACTATAAAAAAATAAAATTGACAATAAGACCCATCAATGATCATCAATCATCAATTCATATTTATATACTGTATGTACAGTAAACCAGTGCAGTGTAAATGGTTGATGGTGATGAGGAGTATCAAATGGTTACAATATCAAGACATGAAGTATTTATCTTCAAAAAACATCCTTTTTTATTATGGAGAGTAAAATGGTGAAAAAAGGAATGCTACTGTTATGCTTTTGTTTACTAGAAAGCTGCAGAGGCTGGCCAACGATAAGGTTAGCTCGGGTTGTATAATGGAATCTCCCCTGAGCTCATACTCACAGAATCCCTGGAGACATCAGAGCATATCTCACTTTTGTCCCTGGCACTGTTTGCATAACAGACTTCTCACTATATGTGTGCTTCTCAGAAAGCAATAAGGCAGCAATAAAAACCCACTTCCCATTCTCCCCTGGTGCTTGTTGCATGGGCCACTGTGTTCACAATGTCGCCCTGAATGGTTTCACTCACAGAGCTAATCGACATCTAAATATTAAGCTACTTATCTCATATTTCATATTTCACTTCCTAATGTCTGTGTTATGAAAAAATGCATATACATCCTCCCTCTGTAAGTTTTCCCCTTTTGTGTGTCTTTTGTGTGTGTGTGTGTGTGTGTGTGTGTGTGTGTGTGTGTGTGTGTGTGTATGTTGCTGTGTGTGTTTTGTGTGTTACACTTGTTGAGTTCTGCACAGTAGTTGGTTTTAAGACAGTCTAGCTCCTGTGGATGTGCTGCTAATGATTTACGGAGCCGCTTTGAGAGCCTGTGGCCTTTTCTCTACTGCTTCCAACATAACAAACAGCTTTACTGGAAGGCAGCGTGTGTCACAACTCTTTCAACGAAGAAAATTTCTTCTAAATCCCTACTTTCTATTTCTTTTTTCATATTTTTTATATTCTTAAACCCTAATAAAGACCTTTTTTTTCAAGAAGACAATAGTAAAATGAGCACTGCTGTTTTAACCGCAAGTGTTGTTGTACAGCAGGACTCAATACACAATCACTCGTGTCCTTCCTTGTCTAGTTAGACACTTCTTCTTAGGACAGCCTCCTCCTGTCAGCCACTGACAAGCTTATTGCTGCTCTGAGTCCACCGTATGCGCTCAAGTGCTTTTCTTTCATGGTCACCATTAAACCCTGGACCCAACACCTGTCTCAGCATATTGCAGTAAATTCCCCGCGGGATAAAGACTTCCTGTGTGTGCATACCATGGAAAGTAATGAAGGAAGCAGACACTAAGGTGTCCATATTAACCATATGGACACACGGTTTTCTTTCAGGACGACACAACTGACCCATGGGGTGAGTGAGGGAGTGAGTGACATTCAGTGGTCTAGTCAGTGGTCTGGAATATGATTAGTGGAGAGTTTTAGAGGTGACCGCCGCTGAAATGCACTGCCTGGCTCTCCGTGTCTATCTGGAGGAAGTGCCCCAGTTCATGCCGGCTGTGGCCTGGATCTGGGCCGAATGTGCTGTGGTATCAGCTGGTAGAGAAGACTGGAGAGATTGTTGGGTGTCAAACCAGCATCTGCTCTGGCATCTATGACTGATCCTCCATGTTGGACGACACCTGTCAGGTGTTAATGTTAAGGCTCTCCTTGGGTGTCTGGGTTTGGATCACGCAGCCTTGAGTTTAGAGCACAGTTCAGACATAGTTGTAAAGTAGGAAGTAACTTTAGGCTATCTTCTTATATATTTTTGGTAATTACCTCAGTCATGTTTAACAATGACATCTTTTTAAATAACTACTATTCAATCAATTTATTCTTTAAAATTGAGCATAAGACAATAAACCTGAAACTTGAAAAGTTGAAACTTAACCATGTCGTGACATTGCTTCCTCTGTTGGTGATTCTTTAATTCAGTTATATGCCAATGATGCCGCCCTCTGTGCTATTGGTCTCTCTCCAGGTGCTGTGTTCACAACTCTTCAGAATAGTTTTCTTATGGTCCAGCAGGATTCCTCTGCTCTAAGCCTACCAATAAACACATTTAATACGAAGGATATGTGATTTGGAAGTGTTCTGGCCCTACCCCAGCCCAACATTTTTCCATTCTTGGTGGACCAAGTCATCTAATACAGTAGGGCGGCATGTACCATGGAATACACACGGAGCCGCTAATCAAATATAATACCTGGGATTCTGGTTAGACGGTACTCTGTCCTTCTCATACCACATAAACGAAGGCATTTGGTTGGAGATGGGTTTTCTTATCTGAAGAAAGGCAGACTCACAACATTGGGTTCAAGGAAACCCAAAAGGGCTCAATATGTTTGGGAATAGGAGTAAGGTATGGCTTTAATTTACACACTCAGATTTTTAATGAATGCAACATTTGGCATTTACTTTAACAGGTGTGTATAATGCTGTTTGTCTAATGTAATTTATTTGCCTGTATGCAAATTGTGCTTCCTGACCTGGAATTGACACGTGCAAATTTACATTAATTTACACACTTCACACATTCTGGTGTAATGCAGTCATGGCAGTTTAATATTTTGTTTTCTGCAGAATGTGTTATGTAGTATTTAACCACCAGCTTTGATTTTGCCTTTTAAAATAATTAACCAGTGTGTACAGTACGTAGCACACATCATGTGGGTGAAACAAAGAGTAAAGACCAACTCTGTCTGTCTGTCTGCCTGTCAGACAGTCTGTCTGTCTCTCTCTCTCTCTCTCTCAAACACACTCCTGACGCCTAACTTACAACCCTTCTGCTCAAGACACACATCTGATGTCTGAACTAAGGCATTTCATTCCCCGTGCTGAGACGCAGTTCATGTCTGCCGGTCATAATTTGCCTTCTCTCCCTGTGCAGCTGCATGGTTAAAAAGTCCACAGTCCCTCTGACACACATTCTGTCTGGACCAGCAGTAGCAGCACCTAGTCTGCTTTCAAAGCCAAAGGGAGCCCTAGAAGACGGACACACCAGGATCATCTCCAGGGGTCCTGGGCAGCTACACGAAGAGGACACGCTGATTTCCATTCGTTAACGCTTGAGAGCATTTACGGCTTGTAGAGGCATGATTTTACGTTAAATGTTTCAAAAATGTTTAGATATGGGATCACAAACAGTAAACTCTTGTCTCTAACAAACTGTCTGGTAAGACACATCTTCTCTGGTAACTCTTCTACTGCAAGGTTCAGCTTGGTTCAGTTCAGTCTGGTTGAGTTAATTTCTCAGCATGTAGTTTTATGACTCATGAGTTCCAGCTGAGTCAATTAGACCGGAATTTCATTTTCTGTTGCCAAAGGTCAATGAATCACAAAGTCAAGATCATTTTACGAGAAAGTTCTTTCAGTGCAGGTAAAAACAACATGGCTCCTCCTGAACTGAACTGGCTCAAAGCCCAAAATCAGTAATCTACAGAGATAATTTTACTACATTTTGTGACGCAAACTCACTCACTGTTCATGGAATAGTTCCCAAATATCACATGTGGCTTACCAGGGCATCTAAGATAAGAGAATAGCTCAGATGCTGCAATTCATTAATTAATGGCTAATATATTTTTAAGAGAGAACATATTTACAGTCATTACTATATTACTAGTGCTAAATTATCAATTTTCTTACGATTCTGAATTAATAATACATTAACTGAAGAGAATTTAATTTTCAAAATTCTCTGTACGCTTCAGGGCTCTTCACCCAGTACTCGGTTTAATGGCAGCCATGACAGCCTGAGAGGACTTGAACACAGCCTCGTAGATGGCCTTCTGGTCTGGTGCGAACTTGCCGTTGGCTTAGAAAGAGCAGGTGATGCCGGAGGTGTAGCGGTAACACTCTCCACCCATGTCAAACAGGCTGTGATAATTGAAAAATAAACAAACAGAAAACGAAACAAAAAACTATTTGTAGACTTGTAGAGATGGAAAACGGCACAGCTTTAGCAAAGGGCAGAAGGCCTGTGAGATCTACTAGTGTGGTGTGAACACGAGCTCTCTAGAGTGCTGCTTTAAATCTACATCAACACACCCACTGGACATCGTCTCTCAGGTGTTAACCACAGAACACACTCCACTGCCATCAAACACATAAACACACACAAGCACACAGCAAAGAGGGCCGAGTAGAGACATCTCTGGTGGGGGAGTGGATGGACACATCCTCCTCTAATTTAATATTTGAAAAAGTCTAGTGGGGCTTCCATATAAACGTAGGTACGTGTCAGAAGGAGCTGGATATCTTGAACAGATTTGATTATCTAAAAATACAGGGAGAACTCATCAGCTTCATAACTACAAGAGCCTTAGAATGGACAGACTATGTACTATTCATAGGAGATTACATCTGTGTTTCCTCTTGTGATTAAAATGAGAGAGTTGAATACAGACATGAGAGAGTTTTGAATCTCTACACTCACAACACCAAACACTGACTAAATCAATTGTGTACACGTATACTTTTAAACACACAACACAGTTCACACTTACAGTATTTTGATTGGCCTCAGTGAAAATGTCAATGAAAGCACACTGGTGAGTTTGTGTGTTTCATGGTATGCTGCTCACCACATGTCTCCGTCATCAATAGTCTTATCATTGGGAGCTCCAGGATGGCCAAAGAAATAATTGAACCGGTTCTACAAACACTTCAGGTGCGAAACAAAACGTGCTACCATGAAGTCTATCTTGACTTTTTTTTGTACCTTAAAATAATTTCGTTTCCAAAATCATTTCAGTGGTTCATCAACTCATAACAGGTGAACGGCACTTCTGCATTCACTTCGTGGCCCTCTATCAGCTATCGGTTAAGTAGGTACATGCACATCCCACCTCACTGGGGCCAGGTGCAGGACACAATAATTGTAACGGTGATAAAAGAAAGTAGATGTCCGCACACTGGAGACTCCAAAACCGACAAGGTTTATTTAAAACCACATGCAACGTTTCGACCCACCAGGGTCTTCTTCAGGCATGATGCCTGGTGGGTCGAAACGTTGCATGTGGTTTTAAATAAACCTTGTCGGTTTTGGAGTCTCCAGTGGGCGACATCTACTTTCTTTTATCACCTCTATCAGCTATAACCATACCAAATAAGTTTACCAGATCGGGTAACGGATCTGTAGTTCGATGGAATAAGACATAAGCAACTACAAATTTGACTTGCTTCCATGTCACAACACATCATACTTTCATCAAATCATGCGACATACTCTACCTTGTCTGTGGACACCGTTATTTACTGAATTAACAAATAGCATACGTGCGACAGAGAAAAAGTGCTTTAGTGTTGCTTTAAACACACCACTTGGATCTAGGAGTTCCGACAACATTGTGTCTAGTAACAAAATTCAAACTCTGCAGTGATCCTTACAGAGTGGCAATTAATACGAGCCAGTGATGGGGTGGTTTATAAGAGGGACAAATGAGTTGACACAGAAGGAGCTGGCCTGTCACTTGTGCCACAGAGCTCAAAGACAAAAAGAAAAACGACAGCTTCTGAAAAATGTATCAGTGAGAACAGCAGCATATTGTGGGGATTCACTTGAAAGGCAGGGCAGGAAACTTGCTCAGAGGAAGACCCAGAGCCAGAACACATTGCTGATGAGGCTTGCAGTCGTGAGAAACGAGGAGCGTATTTCAAAGAGGCTGAATCGCTGCCATGTAAGTGCTCACTGAGAGTCCCCATGCCCACTGCTATAGTGCTGACTGGAACTGAATGTGTGTCTATATCTCCCCCAGAAGGGTTGAGGGAGGATGACGTCTTACCTTCCACAGATGCATGTGTAGGAGAGATGTCGCATTCCCCCACGAGAGTAGCAGTAGTGCTGCCTGGAACAGACTGCAACACAGAAACACAGATGCATGCATTCACACACTGCAGTAAAACACCTCAGGGCTCTCGTTTGAAACTTCCTGGACTGTGTGAGCGGAGGCGTCGTTTCAGTTGGCGCACCCAGTTCATTAGCAGCTCAGGGACATCATCACACCGCATATGCACAGACTACATTAGGGTTTGTCTATGATTTGGAGAGAGTACTTCTATCAAACAAAAACTGAGGATGAAAAATGTTAACATTATTTTAGGCCCCATCGGCTGTTGTGTGCTAACAGAATTACATTGGAAAATGAGATAACTGCCAGATATTTAAAAAACTCAAGGTATTAACATCAAATATTTCCTTCACATTGATTATCCTTGTGTAGCAGGAAATACTGTACGTCATCAGACTATACAACCAGAATCCAGGTAGAACTAGAAAAGCACTCAGAGAACTCAAACCTCTGTCAAGCACATAACCACCTCCTGCATTCAGACGGTCATACGGATCACTCCCAAAATGTAATTGTTTCTTCCTTGGGTCATTGCAGAAACAAACAAACCCAAACAACAACAGCTTCCCCAAACAAATCCCAATGAAAACAAAACCTCCTTGGCGGCAAAAACATTTTGGGAGATCAGGATCAATGACTATAGATTCATGTTTATAAGGGAAAATAATACATATTTATTTACACTACTAGACTAACATTACCTGGTTATGATGGATATACTGTAAATAGATCAAAACAGGTCTGAGGACATGTGGGAAAACCCTGCACTTCTCTTAGTTAATCTGAGCTCTGCAGACAGCCTCACTGCATTGCAAACTCTACACACTTAAACAGCCACCTTCTTAAACACATGCAAAAACCTCTCAGAGCCATCCAGGGAAATTGTGTGAATTATGGAGAGAGAGTTGCACTCACAAATAGCTTGTGACGAAACATGGAGGGGGAGAGGGGGAGAGGGGGAGAGAGAGAGAGAGAGAGAGAGAGAGAGAGAGAAAGAGAGAAAGAGAGAGAGAGATAACAGTCAGACAGAATGAGTCAGCTTCACTCCTCCCTCAGTGAATGAGAGGAGGCGTCTTTCTGTGGGAAAGTGCTGGGGCTCAATTAGGCAGATAGTGAGCTGGTGAGGGTTTGCTATCTGTGCACATGTCCTCAGCCACCAAGATGAAGGTGCCATCTTCAAACAGGGAATGGACTCTTTGGCATAAAGAAAAGGCTTCACCTTAGATATATTTAAAACACTTGACCAATGACCAAAACACTTGCATCTCCATGACACCAGGACCCTCTTAACACTGAAAAAAAGAGCTGCTGAAGCTCAATATAGGATTCTGTGAAATAACCAACATGTTGTACTGTAGGTGAACTTTAGTGATATAACTACTGCAATAACACAGCATGGTTTAGCACAGTGCATCTTCAAAGAAAACATTACATTTGTATTTCAAATACAGCCTAACGTAAGAGATCTTCTTTACTAGATACAGTAAACAGCTTAAAATATTCATTGCTGACCATCAAAGGAAATCAAATAATCAGAAAAAAACGTTGAAAAAGAAAAACCGAGGGAACTAAGAGGTGGAAACATTCACGTCTGAGGATCCACAGGTGTTCACCACCAGTGTCAAGCTCTCCTCTGACCTTCAGCAGCAGAGGATCAACGTCACCGTTACTCCTGCAGAACCTTAATTACCAGTAGTGTCAGACTCCAAATCACCTGTGGTCTCCATTTCAGAAATATGACTGAAAACATTTTTTTTTATAAATATGATATATATATTTTTTTTTTTACACATCTTTTTTTAATTGCCTACAATTTTACCAAGGGCAGACTGTTTTCCATCCATCTACAAAGCATCGATCCTTGACCACAGGGCAATTATTCCTGGACCTTTCGTCAGTGTCAGAAAGATCTCACTCAAATGCTGCAGCTAAAAGTTCACTGTGGGCGCCTGTCACCTTGAGAAGGTCACAGTGAGTTTTAATTGGCAGAGGTGTGTACACTTGTCATGCATGTGACCCCAGCTGAATTAGAATGCAGAATCTCAAACCAAGACGACAGACTGATGTTCTAAGTCATTAGTCTCTCTGTTTGGTGTGTAGATAACCCCTGAGAAGAGTCAGTATATAGCAAATGTATTCTACTACCCTCTTCTCACAGGCAAATTATTACAATATGGAAAGGTTTTCATATGACAGCCTTGTTAGAACGGACAAGCACGGAGTCTATTTGCAGCTCTATTTCTGTGATGAAAGCCGTTTATAATGCAAACAAGAAATAATTAAGACCTCAGACCGCCGCCTCCCTCCGTCGGTGCCATGAGTGATGGTTGTGCTGCCCCGACAGCAGACAGATTAACCCCAGCGCTTACACACGGCTGCCTCCCAGGACATAAATCCTCTGAGAGAAATTCAAGCTGATCTGGGAGAACAAGGCTGTCTGCCGTGTTCAGCAATTAGGGAATATTTCACCTGTCGCACGGTCAGCCGTCATCAAATTAATTATGTTAGTGTCAGAACTCCAATTCCAATTATCTAACCTCATACTCTTCAGACTTATGGAGATGGAGATGTTCATGCTCGAGTAGATGATCATGCATCTTGCATTAACTAAGACCAGATGTAAGCAGTGGAGCATGATGATGTATATCAACACAAACAGAGAGATAAGACAGACAGCACCCACAGACACGGAAACAAACACAAACACACACACTGAGCACTCAGCTGTGCTGAGCTGAGCTACTGGTGTGTCCTTTCCTCAAACCCTCGGCAGGCTCCCCTTCAAACTGCTTTCATGCTGCCGCAGTGGCCCAGGCCTGTCTGTCCTGAGGGGGCCTCATAAGCACTTCCACCGGTGGCACCACTGGCACATGTGCCCGCTCTGCTGCCCCTACAGATGCCAGGCCTGGAGATGGATTTTCCACAGCTGGCCCCTGGGACATGTTTCCATCTTATTACTCTCCCAGAGAGCCTTGCTGCTGACTCTGTCTCCGACAAACATGGCCGTGCACCGGCAGCAGCGTGACCTTGAGGGCAGCACAAACGACCTTGCATCCTCCGCAGGGGCCACTCCCGTCCTGCTGCCGTGGTAACAAGCATCAGGACGAGCTTTGATTAATGCCTCTGGCCCACTCCGGCAAGACCCGGGTCCGCGCCTGCCCAGAACCGCTCCTCTGCAACCCGTCTTGGACCGGCCAGCGATGGAACTAGACAGCAAATTTATCAAAGGCAGCAGCCCCAGAGCAGCAGAGAGGGGAGAGGAGCTGGACCGGAGGGGCTCTGCACCGTACACACACTTCTACCTTCACATCCACAGGCCTCCACCTCTCTACACCGTACACATACTTCTACCGTCACATCCACAGGCCTCCACCTCTCTACACCGTACACACACTTCTACCTTCACATCCACAGGCCTCCACCTCTCTACACCGTACACATACTTCTACCTTCACATCCACAGGCCTCCACCTCTCTACAGCGTACACATACTTCTACCGTCACATCCACAGGCCTCCACCTCTCTACAGCGTACACACACTTCTACCTTCACATCCACAGGCCTCCACCTCTCTACAGCGTACACACACTTCTACCTTCACATCCACAGGCCTCCACCTCTCTACAGCGTACACACACTTCTACCGTCACATCCACCTCTCTACAGCGTACACACACTTCTACCTTCACATCCACAGGCCTCCACCTCTCTACAGCGTACACACACTTCTACCTTCACATCCACAGGCCTCCACCTCTCTACACCGTACACACACTTCCACCTTCACATCCACAGGCCTCCACCTCTCTACACCGTACACACACTTCCACCTTCACATCCACAGGCCTCCACCTCTCTACAGCGTACACACACTTCTACCTTCACATCCACAGGCCTCCACCTCTCTACACCGTGCACACACTTCTACCTTCACATCCACAGGCCTCCACCTCTCTACACCGTACACACACTTCTACCTTCACATCCACAGGCCTCCACCTCTCTACAGCGTACACACACTTCTACCTTCACATCCACAGGCCTCCAACTCTCTACAGCGTACACACACTTCTAACTTCACATCCAGCTCTCTTCACCATACACACACTTCTACCGTCACATCCACAGACCTCCACCTCTCTGCATCCCACTAACTTATGGAGGACGTACAGTACTGCGCCCTGACTGCATTCAAGGCAAAACGAAAGAGTTGAGAGTTATTTCAATTGGCAGATAATCATAAAGCAGACATTCTTACTTTCATTATCTACACAAACAGGTTACTGGGGAAAATACACAAGAAAAATGTCAGGGCAGAACGAAGGCTGCAAACTGAAGCTCAAACTAATGAGTCCTCCTATCTGTCCAGATTCTATTCTCAGAAAATGTGATCAAAAGACCTACAGGCACTTGAAATGGATCAAAATGATAGTGATGGATCCTTTCATATCACCACCCCTAATGAGCTCCAAACATTCCGAGTACAAACATAACAGCTGGTCTGATTCACTTGGCATTGGAGAATGCTGTGACTCACAAAGAGTGGGGAGAAAGACTTTGACCTTCAGAGGCACACAGAATGATTTGCGCGCACACACACACACACAACCAGGAGGCTGCTGCCTCTCCTGTTTCTGACGACAAATGAAGCGCAAACTCACGCAACTCAGCCAATTCCCCCGGTGGCCCACGTCACACACCAACTCTTGCAAAGCGACACGCAGAGGAGATCCTGCCCAGCTCATCACTGACATTGTTATCTAATGTCCTGTCATACCCGGAGATTTACTTAAAATATAACTACAGGACATGGAGATGACAGATGGAGCAGAAAGAATCAGGATGGCCAGAGGACAACATGTCCCCCCCAACGTGACACACACACACACACACACACACACACACACACACACACACACACACACACACACACACACACACACACACACACACACACACACACACACACACACACAGTGTGGGGTTTCATAGCAGGTTAAGCATTAATCATATCCAAAGCCCAGCACAGATGTGTACTGAAACATGGATTTAATATACTGGACATGGCAAGGGACCACTTAATAAATCGCTGATTGTGAATGAACCGCAGGCTCCCCCAACTAAACCAATTCTGTGGCGACTGACATCACAGGAGGGTGATACAGCAACAAGAGGGCTCACCGCACCCAGCACCAACCCATGTCTCCCTGGTAATGACGCCTCAATACGGACTCAAACGGACACAAATCAACACTCCACCGCACCACCCCATCCTGACGCCCAGCTTGCCATCAACACAACAGGAGCAGTTCCAGGTGAAGGCCTCAGCAGTGAGCTCCATTGTGCTGTCTCCACTCCCCCACTCGTGCCTCCTCTCCTCCCTGCTTCTCTCGCCTTCCTCTGGCCCCATGCTGCAGTGTCATATCAGAGGCTTTGATGTCAGAGCCTCTGGCTGCATCTCAAACCAAAGCTGCCACACAGCATGTGTGTGCGTGTGTGTGTGTGTGAGTCAGTGAGTGTGTGTGACTGTGTGTGTGTGTGTGTGTGTGGGTGTATGAGTTAGTATACGTATGTGTGTGTGTGTCTTTGTGTGAGTAAGAGAGGGGTGTGTGTGCGTGTGTCTGTGTGTGTGTGTGTGTGTGTGTGTCTCCTCATTAAATCCCAGCACTGTTTGCAATCACCGGTGGTATCATGCCATCCTTGGTGGGGGGTGAGGCGGTGTGGGTGTGGGGGGCACAGGAGGAGAAATGAGCCTGACGTACATGGCAACCACCAAGGAGAGGCAGGGGACACACAGAAGCACAGGGGGAAAAACAACAGAGGCATAAATTAACACTAACAACATTATGGGGGTTGTGTGGTGAGGATATGAGAGCAGAGGTCTGTGTTGATGTTTTCTAACAAATGGCTTTTATTTTTTAAAGAAGACACAAAAAGCTGTGTCACTCTGTGTTAGGTCAGAGAATAGTGCACAGGGGCCAAGGGTAGGTAACCTAATAATGAAGCTGGGTAATTGAGTCAGGCAAAAGTGCATAACATGTGATGTTCCTCCGTTTAAATGGGGGCTTGAAAGAGACACACGAGTTGTGTTTAAACTACTCATCGTGGGCATGTTTCCTGGGAATGATTTCTCTCCCCACAGCAGCAGCAGTGGAGGATTCTGGGAAGGATTTCAGCACAGTCTTTCATCCTCCTTGCTCAGCTACCCTGTCACCTGCGCACCACAAGACACTATTTATAACTTTGTAACCATAACAACTGCCATATTCCTTGACTAATGTTGGAGGATCCTTGTCACTGCTTGTATTTTGTTTTGTGCAGAAACACACTCTTCTTTGCATTTGTTTACAGAACCTTCACAAAAAAAACAACAACAACAATTGTATATTGTATAAATATAACAACAACAAGAGACAACGGCTGCTTTTGGCTGAATTCATTCCAAAGTCCTGAATCATGGGACTCCTGTGTGCTGTGATGCCTTTCATGGAAACAACAGACAGCAGGGAGGAGTGAGTAGATGAAAGGAGCTGGACCAAGTCACTGGGCAGCAGAGAGATGGAGAGAAGATGGACAGCTTTCTGGACACTTCCCTTATCTGTGTAAGGCTACAGACCGTGAAAGCAAGCCCCCACTAACAGCTTACAGACGGAGAGGTGAAACAACAGTGTGAAACTGACTCCTAGGTCTGCTCCACATCAGCTGGATCAGGGGCTGTGAGGGCGTCCCTGACACGAGGGCCACACAAGGCTGGTTGATCCCTCGGCATGGAGCAGACTCTGGCCTGACCTTTAAACCCAGGAAATAATAAACATGCAAATATGCTTTTGTGGAGCAATCCGTCAGGATTAACAATCATCAGAATGCTATTATTCTATACAAATTCTCTAATCTCGTTTAAAAGTGATTTGCCATTTCTGATCAGGATTACTGAGCAGGGAGTCCTGCAGCAATGTGTACTGAAATGCTTAGGACTGCATGGTGTCTGCAACATTTCTTACAGAGAGGGGAAAGAAGGAAGCAGGGAAAAAATTCCTCAACTAAATATTAAATTCTTTTCAACATGTAATGTTTTTTTGTCTTTGATAGTCTATTTATGCAATCTCTGTGAACTTGCAAATAAGCAGTTCTGCAGTGTGACCTGTTTTAATTAAGGAAGCTTGTGTAGCGTCTACTGGGCTCATTTCTCATATTTATGGATGTTTCCAGAAGGTATTGCCTGGGGAGACACACCACCACTGCTAGCTGCTGTTGTTTACTGTATTTATTTATTTAACAGTAATCATAATCCCCTGTTCAAAGATCTTCACACCATTTTTTAAAAAAATAAACAGTTCCACTGAACTGTAATATGCTTACTTTTTTTCCTGGAGTATAATTAGGTAAAAAGCGGACCAGTTTGTCCAACAATTTATACATCCAAGCTCTCCACTCGTATCTAGAGGGGCAGCCTGGAGCTAGCTGGCCTGTTCTTTTTACATAAATGCAATTTCATTTTCTTTCAGGACAGAAATAGCCATAGCCATGACTGAGAAACTCATTTAAGGATTACTAAATGACAAGTTTGAGAAATGAGATGGGGAAAATATAACTTAATTAAATAAAATTAACTGAACAGAGAACATTAAGATTGCCATTCCTGTACCTCTCCTGGGAAAATCGAAGCAATTTAAGACATTAGGAATGACACGCCTATTCCTGGAGATATCAACATGCAGAGGTGTCTTTAAAAAGCTGAGGCGCTCAATGCCAAGTCCAACCTCTTAGTCAGCCATTCAGCAAACAGCAGCCATCTCACTGTTTTTAAAATGCACAACCATCTGCCTGTCCTGTCAGTGCGGCAGGTATGAGTCAATTTAACACAATTTGTCTCACAGGGAAGATAAATGTCATCTTCAAAGCCTGTTAGCGTACTAGCAAACAGAGGAGTGTGTAAAGTCAGCAAAACTCTTTTGTTATGGGAAACATGCTTTGTCAGCTGAAATGCGCATGACCAATTGGCCAAAGTTATTGTAAAGTTAGTGAAGACATTCACAGACTTCTGAGAGAAGCTATATATATATATATATATATATACACTGTATATACAGTATATTGAGACCTGGGGTTGTCAAGAGTCCTGTTTGAATTATCCTACTCCATCATATATATATACAATTTTTGTCCAAAGAATATGCACATTACACCAAGCAAACGTTTTTTTAAAAGTTGTTAAGCCTGCATTAAAGGGTAAATCCGAGATATGTTTTAGATATGTTAAGTATGACCATAAGCTAGAGTCATGCACGAGAGGTGACCCTATCCTATACCATTCCGAATGTTTCACTTTTTCGCCAGTTTTTACAGATTTTACCATGGCAACCAAGCATTTCTCATACTGCACATATATCGCTTCTTTTCACCGATCTACTGTACAAGGCTAACAAGAGCAAGAGTAAATAGGTTGTTTATTTGCGTTTGTCAATAGACTTATCACGTCTTATCGGGATCTCACACTGCTAAGTTATGCCCACGGTTTGCATTTTATGGGAATAGCATAGATAGATCATAAACTGCGTATTAATGTCCACAGTCAGCCTTTTCAAACAGGCTGGGTTGTGGCATATGGCCAGATGTGGCAGGAAATGACTGGGAAAGATGGTCCTCTGCTTTGCAGCAACATGCCCATCATATACTGTAAGTCAATGGACATCTTTTCCAGTTATCTTGTAGTGTACAAGGCCTTGAAATGTCACAACAATCGGATATTGATATTGTGCGTGTATCTGCCTCGTGACTAGGTATAGTTTTAGTCAGATGGGTGATTTTTCATCTGAGTGCTAATTCCCAATGCCATAATGGACTGTTGGCAGGGTTAGGCCTCAGTTTTTGCACGATACTGTCAGATAATAATCATCAGATGATTTGAATTTCAGATGATGGAGTAGGATAATTCAAACAGGACTCTAAACAGATGTGAACCCCAGTCTCACACACAGATCAAAACACACAACTTACCCTCATTAACACAATACACACACAAACCCTTCAAACCAGACACAGACATATTTTTTTGTGAAATGAATGATCAGTATGCAAATGAATAATTTCAGGCAAACTCACTTAGGATGCACACAAAAATCATATCATGGCAAATGTCCAGCAGCACGGTGCAAATTTAAATAAAAATAATTACTTTCCAAGTGATTGCATTTCCAGTATTGCCGCACACTCACTGATTCTAACTATGATCACTCCCTGGGACCTGACTCTATTAATTAAAACAGTTAGAGCTCATCCTAGCATACTGAATCGTCAAGGATTACAAGACCTGAAATGTGTGTGTGTGTGTGTGTGTGTGTGTGTGTGTGTGTGTGTGTGTGTGTGTGTGGGTAGGGATGTATGTGAGTTTCAACAAGGTGCAGAAGTGTGTGCTCTCCATGGTGCTGATCTCAGCTGGGAGGGGCTTGTGCCCAGTGGCCAATGCCTGGGATATGGTCGCTCTCCGAGGTGCTGAAAATGGCTCCTTACCTCTACCTAGCTGGTGACCCACCGCATAGTGTGTGTGTGTGTGTGTGTGTGTGTGTGTGTGTGTGTGTGTATGTGTGTGTTTGTGTGTATGTCTGGGGGGGAGGACCTACATTCAGCACGACCATAAAGCTTCAAATATGAATCTCACTTGTTCATTATTCATCAGAGATGTGCAGTGTGAGTTCACAGTGATTAAACAAAGAGATATTAGTGAGACTTTCTCAGAGCCGAAGAAATGTTCCTGGATAATTAATGATGTTCTGACTACAGCACTCCTGGCTATTTCTGCAAGACAGATGGAGAGGACAGTGGGTTTTCAACGCTCTATATTTGACTACAGGTGTCTGACAGGACAGGCCTTCCAGCTGTGTAAAAGTGTGTGTGTGTGTGTGTGTGTGTGTGTGTGTGTGTGTGTGCGCGCATGCGTGTGAAATGAAAGTGCTATGTGACAGCAACAGTAAGCCGTCACAGTCCATTAAGTTAAAGCATACAGGTGTGAGATTGTATATGTGAGTGGGTGTGTCTTATAATATGAAAATGCCTTACTGTATGGCATGCATGTTGTTTGAATGTGTCATTATGGGCTTGAGTGGGAGTTGATATGGGTTATCTAAGGCAATGTATCTGAATGAATCATTAGGAGTATCTTTAAGGGAAACTGAGTGTGTGTGTGTGTGTGTATGTGATGTGTCCACATGATGCATGTGTGTTCCCAGTCTGTGTGCCTCTGTCACCCAACATTCCTCACAGCCAGTAAACAGCAGCCTTGCGTGACCTCCCCTCCAGCCCTTCTGTCCTGCTCTCAGGCCCACTCCTACCTGCTCCTGCTCTCCTCTTCCAGCTCTATCCTTCACCAGCAGCACCCCCTACAGGCCAACGGCCGAATCCCACAACAGCTTACTCAAAAGAGCCCCATCAGAGCCTCAAGGAACACTGTTCAGGTTTTGTCCAATCAGGCGTGATGGGTTGTATTATTGACCATTCAGTTATTGTACTGCCACACAGACTGTTACCAGCCTCTACTCAAGACTATATGAAAATTCTGCACAAAGTGTATATTTTAGAGAAAATGGGGAAAAAAAATTCTATAAATGTAACTATTACTGACTAACATTAGCAGACCATACAAAAGTAACTAATGTAAGCAACTATTCCATCTACTGTCCTCAAATGTAAGTTCAGTGTGTGTGTGTGTGCACGCATGCGTGTGTGTGTGTGTGTGTGTGTGTGTGTGTGTGTGTGTGTGTGTCAGTATGTCAAAATGTAGCTTCTGCAATAGACTCGCTAGTCACCACAAAGCCCAAAGTGCAATAGCTCTCTCTGCCCTTTGACCCGTCCTGTCTGCTTCTAAAGAGAGCTGCTGTTCCTGCTCTCCTCTCAGTGTCCGTTTGGGGAAAGGAGAGGAGAAAATCCCACTGGAACGCCACAGCTTATCTCCAGCTTTGTTTAAAGCAAAAGAAACGGATGGGAGTGAACTGCTTCAAGGCTGCTGGGCAGAATGAGTGGCAGGGTGTGTTATCAGCTGCAGCTCCAGTGTAGAACAGCTACAGGATCACACACACACTCGGAGATAGGAGAGATACTGCGCCTCTGCTAGCAGAGCTTACTGAAGAGATTATCCCACAGGCATATGGGGACAATAGGGGATACTTGTCACTGATGGCCTTTTACAGTATGTAAATGATGCTGAATTCATGTAAGATACAATTTAAAAAAAGAAGTTAAACTTAAATGTAAAGGGACATACCTTTCCATTTCATATTCCTCAGGCCTCACACGCCTCATCACCTGCGGGGGAGAACTGGGCTCTAGTTACTCTGAACAATAGGATGATATTCTCGTCATGTCAGCAACTCTGTGTTAGTGAGGCCAGTTTGGTGCGAGTCATTCCTGCTTTAGCTGTAGGCTAATGACACACACAGATATCTCACAGACACAGAGAGCACACAAAAAAGG
Organism: Sardina pilchardus; assembly: GCF_963854185.1. Lineage (NCBI taxonomy): Eukaryota > Metazoa > Chordata > Actinopteri > Clupeiformes > Clupeidae > Sardina > Sardina pilchardus. The sequence continues at coordinate 19,435,755 of NC_085004.1, read as the reverse complement.
GGAATGTTTGAGTGTGAGAGAGCGATTGGAAAATTAGGGGAAATTGTCTTCAAATTACACACTATTTTATCCATCAGATGATAAGAGTGTCATCCACTTGAGCTCACCGAACGGCTGGCTCTCTGACAGAGGGGAGTATAGAGCAAGAGAGAGAGAGAGAGAGAGAGAGAGAGAGAGAGAGAGAGAGAGAGAGAGAGAGATAAAGGTGAATAAAAAAAGAGAGGAGAGAATAGAGGGAGGGAAGATGAGGCAGTAGAAAGCAGCGAGACAATCAAGAGAAAGAGAATAGTGGATGACACACAAGCAGTGTAATGAAGTGCAGGATAATACACTTGAGCATACACTCCAAACTCAGCACACAGATGCTTTCTTTGCGATCTCTGGAGACTTTAACCACATAACACTGGATTCTACCCTCACAAATTTCTACCAGTTCGTTGACTGCCCGACTAGGAAAAACAGGACAATAGACCTCATGTATGCAAACGTGAGGGATGCATACAGCACCACCCCCCTTCCCCCCCTCGGAAAATCAGATCACAACCTTGTTCACCTGCAACCAATGTACATACCTAAAGTGCAGAGGCTACCATGTGACACACGCACTTTCAGGAAGTGGACCCCAGGAGCAGATGAGGCTTTGAGAGACTGTTTTGAGTCCACTGACTGGAATGTACTACAGAATGGTGATTTGGAGGAGGCCACACATTGCATGACTGACTACCTGAACTTCTGTATGGATGTTGTTGTTCCCACAAGAACTGTGCGCTGCTTTCCAAACAACAAGCCTTGGATAACCAGCAATGTCAAGGCCCTTCTAAATAGGAAAAAGATGGCGTTCAAAGAGGGGAACCAGGCAGAGCTGAGGCAAGTGCAGGGGGAGCTCAAAGTCAGGCTGAAAGAGGCCAAGGAGGATTACAGGAAGAAGGTAGAACAGAAGCTGCAGGAGAACAACATGAAGGAGGTCTGGGATGGAATGAAGACCATCACTGGACTTAGGAAAAGCAGCAGCTCTGTGGAGGGCGATCTGGACAGGGCGAACCAGCTAAACCAGTTCTACAACAGGTTTGATTGCCCTGCTTCAGTGGACAATGGTCGTCCATCATCACCATCACCAGCACCATCAACTGCTTCAGTGGACAATGGTCGTCCACCATCACCATCACCATCAACATCACTAGCACCATCAACTACGGACACTGCTCTTGCTGGCTTAACTGCCCAACTCACACCTCCCCCCTCACCCCCAGTGCAGCACGTCCCCTCCTCCCCTACCCCCCGGAGTGACCAAGACCTTGGTAACTCCTCACCCCCTCCCCTCCCCTCCCCCCTCATCATAACGGCAGATCAAGTTAGAGGACAGCTGAAGAAACTCCATCCCAGGAAAGCAGCCGGACCTGACGGACTGTGTCCAAGACTGCTCAAGGCCTGTGCTGCTGAACTGGGAGAGCCACTGGAGCATATCTTCAACCAAAGTCTACGTCTCGGGAAAGTTCCAACACTGTGGAAGACATCATGTCTTATCCCCGTCCCCAAGAAACCACATCCACGTGAGCTGAATGACTTCAGGCCAGTTGCTCTCACATCACACCTGATGAAGACCCTGGAGAGACTGGTTCTGGGGATACTTAGGCCACAGGTGCGCCATGCACTAGATCCGTTACAGTTTGCATACCAGGAGAAAGTGGGCGTTGACGATGCAATCTCCTACCTCCTACACAGGACACACTCTCACCTGGACAAGGGGAAAAGTGCTGTGAGAATCATGTTCTTTGACTTCTCTAGTGCTTTTAACACCATCCAACCCCCCAGATTGAGTGACAAGCTCCTGCAGATGGGTGTGGATGCTCATCTAGTATCCTGGATTGCAGACTACCTGACAGAGCGACCACAGTTTGTCAGACTGAAGGACTGCCTCTCAAACACTGTAATCAGCAGCACAGGTGCTCCACAGGGAACGGTGCTCTCTCCAGTCCTGTTCACCCTTTACACGTCTGACTTCTGCTACAACACGGAGTCATGTCACATGCAGAAGTTTTCAGACGATACTGCAATTGTGGGATGTATCAGGGATGGGCAGGAGGAGGAATACAGGAGCCTGGTGGAGGACTTTGTGCAATGGTGCAGACTCAACCACCTACAACTCAACACGACCAAGACCAAGGAGATGGTGGTAGATTTCAGGAGGTCTAAGCCTGCTCTGCTGCCAGTCACCATTGAGGAGGTCAATGTGGAGGTGGTGAACACATACAAGTACCTGGGCGTACATCTGGACGATAAACTGGACTGGTCAGTCAACACTGAAGCAATATACAAGAAAGGGCAGAGCAGGCTGTACTTCCTGAGGAGGCTGCGCTCCTTCAATGTCTGCAGCAAGCTCCTCTGGATGTTTTACCAGTCTGTTGTTGCCAGCGTCCTCTTCTATGCTGTGGCATGCTGGGGAGGAAGCACTAGGAAGAGGGATGCTGGGCGACTAGACAGGCTGGTAAGGAAGGCTGGCTCTGTTGTGGGAGCTGATCTGGAGTGCATCACTTCAGTATCAGACAAAAGGACCCTGAACAAACTACACAGCATCCTGGACAATGATTGTCATCCACTCTACAGCACTATCATACAGCAGAAGAGCTTGATCAGCTGGAGACTACGCTCCATGACATGCACAACAGACAGACTGAGAAAGTCATTTGTACCCAGGGCCATACAACTGTACAATGCTTCACTGAAGGGAAAAGGAGAGCTGGACTTCTATGCATAGCATATCTGCACCTCCACCCTCCTATACACTTACATGGCATGGCTTACATGTCTACCCACATGTCTAACTCTTATATTATTACTATGTTAAGTTTATTTTAATTGCCCATATATTTATATTAGTACTGTTATTATTATTACTATGCTTACATTTTGTACTGTACATATTTATTACTGGTCACTAGAATTTAATCTTGCACTGTTGCACTGTTGGACTTATTTGCACTACCAACTTGACACACCTCAGACTGGATCACAGTACCAATCCTCAGTACATTCATGCATACCTTATCTATAGTATTCTACTGCTCCCTTAGTCATGTTGATTGTTGATTTGCTTTTTAATTTTCCTGTTTACATTGTTTACATTGTACTGTATGTTGTGTGTGGTGTCTTAAGCTGCTGGGACCTTGAATTTCCCCTTGGGGATCAATAAAGTATCTATCCATCTATCTATCTATCATTGAGCAACACCATCAAGCTGATATTTTGATCTTTTGCTATTTAGATGTAAGCCTTCATGTTAGTTCATTCCCTTGGAATTATAAGGTTATATCTACATTATACAGTACAGTAGTTCTGAGATATTGAGCTTCAAAATCTTAGAATTCCATAGTTATACTGATAAGCAGAACAAATATCTTTAGATATAATGTCCAACAAATGCATACAACTGCAAGAAACTTCACCTTCTTAAATCGCCACAGAATAAGAATATGTCAATAACTCAATTGTGACAAAAATGTGAGAAAGAACCTTCTAAGGGGACAAGTTTCATAAAACACAGTCTGCACTTATTTGACTGTCTAAGGAAATTATACAGTGTAAAACTCAGTACCTACAACCTTTTGTAAGCAATATAGAATAAATTATATACTTCGGTGAAACCCTCAGTTTGACAACAGCTGGCCTTATTTTGAACTTATTTCATTTTTGGGTCTGCTTATTTCCGTAAGCAGACAACTCAAAGAGACTCAGTGCTGAAAACAGAAATGTAATGACATCCCGCGAGGAGAGCGGGCTAAAGTAGGATGACCCAGCCAGGTCTGATGACGGGGCTAGTCATCTAGGGAGCAGAAAGGACACCGCAAATGAGGCACACATTTACACCTGTCTTGCCTCCATACATGGGCAGTAACAGGTCTTTCAACAGCACAGTCATGCTAACAAGCTGCAGCTAAACACAGAATGCCAAAATGGCAGAAATACCCTGAGCCAACATGGCTGTGTTTGTTGTAATGAATCACTATCGGGATTCGGGGGCATGCAAACCTCTTTGAAGGCAGATGGTGATCAAAAAGATGACGACACAGTCAGAAAGAAAAAAGATGAGGAACACGTTGGATTTGATCACTGATGAAAAAAAATAAATAAATAAAAGAAATATAATCTAATGACTTAGAACTGGCTGTAGGCCTGACAATTAAGTTTTACATACATACATACATACTGTACATACATACATACTGTACGTATGGGTATTATTCCAATTTGACACCCTATTCCAGGGGTCGGCAACCTGCGGCTCTCGAGCCGCATGCGGCTCTTTAGCGCCACCCTGGTGGCTCCCTGGAGCGTCTTCAAAAATGTATGAAAATGAATGGGGGGATTTTTGTTTGTTTGTTTTAATATGGTTTCTGTATGAGGACAAACATTCTAATAGCTATAGGCTAATGTACTGCCATATGTTTGCCATTTCCCTATTTGAGGCCTTAATGGACAGTTATGTGCATCCACGGGTTCATTCACTAAGTGGCATCTCCAGAGTGGCATTTCCCATAGACTGGCACGAGACTGGTGTGATGAGTATACTACACCACAACTAGAAGAAGAAACGTTACTCAGAAACCAAATACAACTATAAACTGTCTAATTAAGTCTAACAGATATCTGACCAATCAGATATACAATAGGTTTGTGGTGCATGGCTGTAATTACAGATCAGACAATATCTAAAATATTAACTTGGTGACAAACGTTTTTAATAACTGTGCTTGTCTAAATTAAAAATGAAAAGATTGCTTGGGCCTATCGGCACATGAAAATCACTTCAAGTACACTGCCTTGCTAATTCTTCAGTGGGTAGATTGATAATCATTTGTGAAAACATATTTCCTCGCATGGCCAGCTCTGAAGACCTCTCGGGCCCCAACCTAGTATAGAGTTTGTGTGGCCCTGAAGTGAACCCACTAACTATTGGATTTTCCTCCTCTACTGAATTCTGCTGCCATTTGTTTTCACTTCATTGTAGCCTCCAGAGGCCTGCACCCCTCACAATGAATATCCAATAATAAAAGAGGAGACGGTGCAGGGGCAAGAAGGCAGCACAGTTTGTCTTGATCAGCCCTTGGTGAATCTGGCAGTTATGGAGACTTATGTCACTTAATATACGTCAGTGCCTCTATTGCTGAAAACAAGCCCAGAGTAGAGTTGGATCCGTAGGCTCTCTGAATTTGGACAGACCCTAAGGAGGCAATTGGCCCCAGCTGGCAAAGGCCACCGTAGAATAAGCCCTGCCATTAGAGGCGTTCTGTCATCTGCTGGAGAAGAAGGCATACAAGCTTTATAAGAACTCCCACATAAGTGAATTTTAAGAAGATTAATTTTACAATTTACATAAATACTAGGGATTGGTATGATATCTTTGTTACATACTATTGGCAAGATGGTTTATAGTTGGTTTCCAATGCCAGAAGGATGGCTTATTTATCTATTTTTTTTATTTTTTATTTTTTTTTCATATGTCCAGTTGGGAAGGGATACACACACCCGATACCTGATTTGAACATTCATCATACATCATTCATCATAAAGTGATGGTTGTCATTTCAGCAAAAAAAATAATGTAAACCAAGAATTTATTCTGTCACACTCCCTGTGTCAACCAGGATTAGTCCATTATTCTGCGTTCTGAAGTGCTTATTTCATTCATGATGCTTGACTTGGCATGCCAGTTAATGCATCGGAGAAAAACAAAATAAAGATGCAGAGAGGTTTAAACCTTTCTAGAATGATATTATAATATTTCTTGGCGCAACTCTGCCTGAGCACTTCAACTACCAGTTCAATTGAACAAACTGCAATGGTTTTTGCTTGAGGCAAAGGTAGTGTGTCTGTGTCTTTGTCTGTGTCTGTGTCTGTGTGTGTGTGTGTGTGTGTGTGTGTGTGTGTGTGTGTGTGTGTGTGTGTGTGTGTGAGAGAGAGAGAGAGAGAGAGAGAGAGAGAGAAAGGGTGAGATACAAATGGAGGGTATGAATGTGCTAGCATGTGTGTATCTGAAAGAGAGAGGTGGGGAAAGAATGTGTGTGCATGTGTGTGTGTGAGAGAGAGAGAGAGAGAGAGAGAGAGAGAGAGAGAGAGAGACAGAGAGAGGGAGAGAGAGAGAGAGAGTGTTCCCTGTGTTTTATACAGTAAATGGGCCAGGCAGGTGAAGTGGGCGACACTCTGACAGGATAATCTGGCTTCATTGCAGCAGGAGTCTGGGGCCTGTTGTGTTCCTGTGCCAGTGGCCCTGATCAGCTCCTCTCTGGGGCCCTGAGGGCACGGCACACGTCCCTTGAGCTGCAGGCTGCTGCCTGGCTGGCGTGGGCTCCAGCCTCCTGATAGCAGAGAGCCCTACCTGCTGCCCAGAGAGGAGGGAAGGGGAGGGGGCAGACCATGCTGCTGTACTGACCTGAGCCTCTGGGGCAGAGCTACAGACGATGACTCAGCAGAAACGACAACAGAGGAATAGGGAGGCTGGGATCATGACTCATCTGTTTTTCGAGTACCTGCTGAAAGGTCTTTAGTTTGAGCTAATCTCAGGAGACTACTTAGGCTGCGTTTAGACTGCAGATCGGATATGCTCAATTCCGATTTTGTGCTCATATCCGATTTTTTTGCTTGCATGTTTACATCTACTTTCGCCAGTGACCCAAATCCGATCATGTGTGTTTACATTTGCCAGACACTTGAAATGGCCTGCATGCGCATGGGCTAAAAGTTTCTTGTAGGGGAGAAACCAGCACGGTATCCGCCGTTCATTCCGACATACCAGCACTCCGACATTGACGTCCAATTGTCGTAGTGGAGGCATGTCTCTTTATGGGAAAAAGTCCCACCACTCCGACTTTTTTTTTTTTCATGGTCGCAGTGGCGGTATTTAACTTTTTTTTCAAACAATGTGCCATTCCGACATGAGGTCATTAATAGGCTATTAATAATATTAATATTTATAACTATATCCAATTGTGTAAAATAATAAAGATTCACATTTAAAATGTCATTGTGAAGACTTCTTGATATATGGTTATGTGTCTGTTGCGTGCGCGACTCGGGAAGTGGAAGCAGTTCTGTACATGGCAAGTTCTCATTATTCGCGGACTAAGTGGAGCTAAATTAAGTTATTATTTTGCTGTCACTTCGTCTGTTTTATGGCCTAGAAGGTTGTATTTGGTATCTGTGGATAGCTCTAGCTCTCATCTTTTATCTGACATGCAAGCCATATCTTTTTGACAACGGTTTCACGAGTAGCCTAAATCAAACGAAAGTAGCGGTAGCCGAAGCTATATGACATTCTTACTTGTTTGTCACTTCGTCTGTTTTTATAACACAAAAGGATCAATGTGTTTGGTATCGATGGAAAGCTCAGTTTCGCCTCTTTCATTTGATATGCGTGTCATGTCTGTACGTTGCCTGGTCCCGGAGTAATTCAAGCGAGAGCAGTGGCTGCGTGGGTGAACGCAGAGCAATATAGACTGTAAATATGATATACTTTGAATTAAATTCATGATTATATTTTATGTTCATACTTGATCGTTGGAAAGCCCCGGTTCTGCCCTTTCATGCAATATAGGTCTCATCTCGCTGTGACTAATAATCGCGGAGCAATGTAACAGAGAAGAATGGGTGTGTTTTTTGATGCACTTTGCGTCCTTCGGGCTCATAGGGTCCGTTAAATTGACTTGGAAAAAAATAGGATTTGTAAACTGTCGGAATGGGGGTACTAAAATGTGTCGGATTGGCAGCATGTCGAAATAGCAGCATGTCGAAATAGAGGCATGTCTAAATGGAAGCATGTCGTAGTGGTGGCATGTCTGAGTGGCAGCATGTAACCCTCTACTCCATGAAAGTTGAAACAGAATGTAACAAATATGTTGCAGTTGAAACAGAATGTAACAAATATGTTGCAGTTTGTTAATAACTCAACTTAACAGTGACATGTACCTTTGTTCCAACCTACGCAGCCATAAAAAAGTGCGGTAGGCTACAGTTGTAACAGTATAGCGTCATGGTTGTAACAGTGCTAAAAAATCGTGAATCCTATAACATATTTTAACACAAAACACTGCTGGCTTAAACAAAGAACATCTGTTTTCATATATAATCAACAAAAAAGCTCCAAATGTATTAAAGCTAGTTGTATGAGTGATTAGCCATTGCAAACCATACGGTATTATGCTAGCTCACAATAACCTTTAAATAGGCTTATTTTGGTCATATCGACTTGATAAAACGTGTTAATATAGTTGATGAACTGCTTATTTCTTACATGTCTGAAGCAATTGGTCCAACACTGATATTTGAAGTTGCTGTGTTAACTTTCATTGGGTGTGATCGCGGCACATAAAAATAATCCATAACTCGCAATCATAATTGCTCGCACATGCGCGATAAAATCAGATAATTTTGCCAGAGACGGGTGTTACAACTAACTCTTTTACTGTCTATGCAACTAACCCGCACAGGTCTAGGTCATGTTTTTTAATTTTCATTTAATTGCATTTGCTGTGACTGTATAAATCAAATGGCACTCATGTTAACTTAAAACAGATCGAGGGACTGACGAAATGAATGACATGTGATTGAAGTCTACACATTCAAATTTCACGAAGCAAAGTTAAACAAACAGAACTGCAGTTGCAGTTTTAAAAATAGGCTAATAGCCTACAAATCGCGATGCTTGATATCTCTGGTTGTTTACAGTAGACCATTCATATTTGGATGGCTATAGGCCTACGAGGTCCGTGTAACGCTTTGCAGTGCTTTGTTCTATTTGCAGATTTCACATGAGAGGAATGAAAAATTGGCTTAAAATTTAAATTATCCATTTTTCAGACTACAGGTACATTGATGACTGTTGCGTGTTTTATTTTTTGCATTGAGTACGCTTGGGATTTTCTCCTCAGAAGTTCGAAAGTCTCAATATTCTAACTTTGTATTTTTGCGCTTCGGGTTGGACTGAACCATGACCGCTGGGGGTTACCGAGGAGAGTTGCGTTGTGGCCCAGAGGTTTCACTTCACCCGATGTCTGCTTGGGTTAAGAATGGGATGCCATTAATGAGCTTACTCTTGTCAACTTGTTGTTTAACAGCTTCTAGGCATGTTGGTGGAAAGGTTTTTGTTCATGGGTAGGGTTGCTCACATTTATCCAAACCGTCAACAACCGTGGACAAATGCTATCGTATACATAGGTGGCATCAAAGCATCACCGAACCTGCACCATAAAGACCCCCCACCCCCACCACCACCATCAGCAGAGATTGCAACAAGTGCAAGTGACAAGTTAGGCTATCTGAGGGTCATGAAGTCTAACCATCGAGGGGGCAGGGATTGAGGATGTGAGCGGTCCTCAATCGCCTCCAGTCGGTCTGGTAGATATAGGCATACGTCTCGAGCTCCCTCGGCATGAATTTCACTTGATAACTCTAACTGTAGCCCATCTCTACAACTGGCAAGAGGCGCCACTCGTAGCCTACATCCCTTGGCGCGTTTGGTTCAGTCCAACCACGATGCCGAAATAGAACATTGGAAAATGGACTCAGTTTTAGTTTTCTTTCAAATTCATTATTTACCGTTTCAAAAACCACACTCGAAAGTTAAAAATAGCATCAATTTTCCATTTGCTGAGTAGTCTGAAAAATGGATAACGAAAGTTTTGAACCCATTTTTCATTTTTTCATGTGAATTCTGCAAATAGAACAAAGCACTGCAAAGCGTTACACGGACCCTACGATTGTAGATAATTAGGTAGGCTACAAATGTTTTATTCTCAATACATGGTCTACGGAAACGTAATACAGGTAGTCTATCAAAGTATCAATAGGGCAACTTTTAACACGCTCCGCCAGCGTGCCCACTTAGAATTGTAACCTAACGTCACCAGGCGCAAAATTGTCACAGATTAATGACGTGTGGGACGCATTGCACTGGAATATCCGATTTGTCTGTTTAGACTGTAGACACATGCACACAAATCCGATCCATATCTGATTTAAAACCACATACGAAAGGGGCCTGTATCCGATCTGAGGAGATCGGAATTCATGTGTTTTTTTTCTGTTTACACTGTCGTGGCACAGATCGGATACGTGCCACATGAGAGCAAAAAATCGGATTTGGGTCACTTCAAACTGGCAGTCTAAACGCAGCCTTAGTGTTCTCAGAGTTTTTAAGTTGGCTAAGCATTCTTCCTCACTCAAGTGTTTTTTTGTTCTGGTCTGTTTTAGGTATGAAGTTAAAATCACAATATTTTCTGGCACACTGAAAAAAAAAATCTTCTACTTTGGTTAACTTGTTTGCATGTTTAAGGGTTGTTTATGTGTCTCCATAGAACTATGTAGGAGGGAGCCCCATTTGGAGTTCAGCATGTCTTAAAGGGGTCATAAAATGAATGAATGAACAGAGTATTTGATCTCTGCCTGTCAAATGCTCAGCTGTTATTTTGCAAGCTCATTTACAACCCTGTAATTAGGCTGGGGAATAAACGGCCCATTTTAGTAGATATATAGCACCCCCTCATGGTTTCCTGGCATCCATCTGAATAATTAATTGCATTGCAGAAAATGACAACTCAACACGCTCCAGCTTCTACCTGAATTTCCAACTCGAAGTGGTAACATGATGTTAGTTAATTTGTGCGCTTCTCTTAGCATACAAAGTTAGCTTGGTATCTCAATTACTGAAAAGTTGAATTGTAAATTGGTCAATTAGTCAACTGTTGTTTACTTTTGTAAATACAGTCTTATAGTCTATAACTTCTTTAAAGATACTGAAGTATCCATACAAACAAGCCACATGTAAGCAGACACACACATACACAAACACACGTACACACACACACACACACACACACCTCTTTGTGGGCCTCGCTGGAGATGCGGTTGGTATAATGAAGGACCTCCAGCTCCATGTCGGTCTTGAGCACACAGCTATTGGGAAGGACCGAAAAACCACATTAGGCCCATTGATCTCTTTACACTCTCAATGTCATGTCATGTCACTCTCATGACATGTCTCATGTCTTTTACAATCTATTGAGTACTGAGATTTGTCGCTATTTCTCACTTTCACCGATTTATGTCGTTACATGGCATGCAGTCAGTTGCACTTGTGTTTTTGTAGAGACTGCACAAACTATTTACTACTGTGTGCTAGCACAATGTCCCGTTTACCCAGTTCTTTACAGTGTAGGAGGAGAAGATGGAGGAGTGCTCTTGTTCATTAGAGAGACAAGTTTCCACAGGATTACCATAAGCCCCCCACTCACACGGTCTCTGCCTGCTCCCAAAAGACACCCCCAACACTCATATGCCCACACAAAATATTTGCACCGGGACAGCACACTTAACATCCTCACATGTCTGTCTAATAAACAGTACAGGTGAAACTTTATCTTTAGTCATGAATGTTCCATGGCTGTCCACAAATAGAATCCAGCTGTGAGACCACATCAAATTCTAATCAACACCTTTTGGGATGAATGACTCACAGTGGCAGCAGGTGCACAGAGTACAGAAACGCACAATTTTAGTCATCGCTATCTGACTATGATGGGGGGGGGGGGGTTGAACCTCACACTCTCTCTCTCTCTCACACATACACACACAGATTGGGGCTGTCAGAAATCTCATTAGTGAGATGTATTTCTCATTGTCTATTCTCGGTCAACTCTCTATCAACATTTACTTCAACTCAATTAGCTGAATGACTCATAGGCAAAATGGCAAAGTTACATTTTTAGACCTGGAAAAGTCACATCTCTCGGAGAGATACGACAATGAGACAAACTCATTTGGTTTCGATAGGGACCCGTATTAGGCACACATACAAATATGCAGTGTTGCTGCATTCGTTTAGTGGGTGAAAACGTATTTTCATGGTCATCATGACTTGAGAATATGTGATGGGCATTAGAATTGTGTGAGAGGTTTGTTCATCTGTTCGGAATGGCCCTTGAACCCTTGTTGATAATCTTGGGTAATAGGCAAGCGAGGGAGAAGGAAATGGAAAGTTTGCAGCGGACTGAGGAGCGGCCATAATGAAACGGCTTCAAGAAGCGGTAATAAGATCCAGAGCCTAATACCAGGGGCAGCCAGGCGAGCACGAAGACCATTCCAGCTGAGCAGCCTGGCTTACGGCTCTGCCTGGGAGGCCGCACACACACAACCCAGAAAAGCCCTCGTCTCTGGGAGTGCACATGAAATTACACCACAAGGAAGCTCTGGACACCGTTGTCTAGGCTTGGCTGACATAAAACACTTACAGTACTGTCTGGAGAACATTTTTAATGTTTTCAGTTTAATGTATAAAGACGACAATATCCCACGGATACAGAAATTGAAAACAGTGGGATTGCAGAGTCTGGTGTCTACATTTCCATGTATATGGCAGCCTAACTTCATCCTGTGGAGTTGACAGCCCATCCTTTTCTATTTGCATTTTTCAACATCAAACTGAAAGAACTCAAAGTTCTCTAAAATACGTGCCCTTTTACCATGAATACAACTTCTACTAAGAAGTCAGTGATTTACCTCAGTACGTACTAAAGCCTTGATGTATAGCTATTGTCTGACATTTAGCACAAGTATTCAATATTCACTTTCATTCTCTAAGAGTGGCTGTTGTGAACATTGTGCTGCCTATACTGTACATCTCATATACCGGCTACATGATCAGAACCCTTCGTAGAAGTTTCAAAACGCTGGCTTTGAGCTCAGCCTAAACCCTCAACCTGCTAGCCTCCACAAGGCCATCCAATACCTGTAGAAGCGCACAAGGCATGTGGGAGGCGAGTCAGTACATTTTCCATAAGTAACCATAAGATGGCATAAACTCTCTTCAAGAGTACATACCACCTCCAATGGGGGTATTTTCAGACTAAAGCCTGGTGAGTTTTGCAGTCAGACCCTCATCTCTGGGCAGATGCTGGGAACAGACCTGATGGGCCTCTGGGACTGAACTCCTGTCTGTTCTGCAGACGGTGCGCTGCTTTTCTAAAGCTCACTCTGATGTTCAGGCGTCGGCTCACAGGTCTCCGTGGAGACCACTGACAGCCTTGAATACATTTGAAGTTGCTGCTAGAAGATGTGGCGACTGTGCTTCACTGGAACAATATATTTAGACACGTACATCACTGTTAACACACACACACACACACACACGCATAAACACACTGATAGTAGGCAACACTGAGTCCAGTCAAGAAAATGCCACGCTACATAACCTCAAAGACAAAGAAATCTAATCTAACCAACATTTTTTTCTTCAGTGGACATCCTATTTTACAGACACTGCCTCCGGTATTCTTTAGGGCGATCCCAAAGTGCCTCTCCACTCAACACAGCCATCTTAAAGTGACAGCGCTAACATAAAGCATCTCTCCCAAACTCCAGAGACACAACAGAGTTGCAGCTTCACCCGTAGACAGCTATATTTTCCAGGAGAGGGCACAGCAGAGGACAGAATGTCAGATGATCTCCGCTGCGACAGACCCACACAAGCACACAGCCCGAAGACAAGGCAGGAGAGTGACAACGAAGCAACCCACTAAACTCCTCTTCATTGTTCGTGTGTGTGTGTGTATGTGTGAATGTGTGTGTGTGTGTGTGTGTGTGTGTGTGTGCATGTGTGTGTGTGTGTGTGTGCGTGTGTGTGTGTGTGTGTGTGTGTGTGTGTGTGTGTGTGTGTGTGTGTGTGTGTGTGTGTGTGAGTGTGTGCTTTCTTCTATGATTTGAAACATTTCACTGCCTTTTGAACACACACACACACACACACACACACACACACACACACACACACACACACACACACACACACACACACACACACACACACACACACACACACACACACACACATACACACACACACACACACACAAACACACAGATATTAGACTGGTATTACAATATCCTTAGAAGGGTTTGAAGTCTCAAGCTTTTCAAAACAGTCCTCTTCTGATCACAGACAGTCACTGAAACCCACCCTCCTCGAATGTGCTACTGGGTTCATTTAAAGCCTGCAGAGGGTAGAAGTATCCTCCTTTTCAGATCAGGTGTTTGTAAATACAGAGCTGCTTGAAAGTTTGTGAACCCTTTTTTTAACCAAAACAATCAACATTGTAAAGCTGACCTTCCAAAGAATAGGAATATACCGTTATATAGTTCAAAATATGATATCTATGCATTCTAGTTTATGAAACACCTCATTTTGCAACCTCTACTTCAACCAAACTTCTTCTGTACCCATTAATCAGTGTCTCACATCTGGATCTCCGTATTTTTGCCTACTCCTCCTTGCAGAACAGTCCAGATAGGCTGGAGGGTCAAGTGGCATGTATTGTCTACTTCAAATCTAGCCAAAACATTTTTACTGAACTACTTTGCCAGTTCTTTTGAGAAATGTTGTCTGTAAGTTTATCAAAAACAAATAAAGTGTTGGTATCTAACTTTATCAATGATTTAGACAATCAGGAGAATGCAATCAGCATTTAACATGCTGCCTCGCTGCCTACATAGAGCGGTCTCACTAGACATGACTTTGGATTGAGTGCCTCTTTTAAGAATGAGTGTAGCATTCTTTAATTGCATTAAATTCAAACATGTGCTTTCTAAAATAGGCTGATTCAAGAAATGGACAATGTCTCCTATGGATAAAGTTCTTTCGGCTACATAACAACCAGAAACAAAATGATTTACAAACACATTCTACAGTTTAGCATTCACAGCATGCATATGAGTGGGAATGAGCCTGCAGAACAATAGATGATTAGACTAATGAATATTTGATGCTACTAAAACCTACTGGCTGATTCTTTCAAAGGAGACTTCGCGACAGGTACTCCTACTACCAGTATTCACACCCTGCTGCAGAAGAAAAGGGGAAATAGGCAAGAAATAACAAAAAGTCCTTTCAAGTCCTTTATGATGCTCATCCACTGAAAGGATAGCTGTCTGTCTACCGGTACATAGGCTGCCAAATGAACTTATTCCGATTTGTGACAACAAACCCAGTGAGGCTTGCCAAGCAAGCAACAATGATGTTGAATGTGGAAAATGACCGTTTAATCTCAACAGGTGCCAAACCATGCGGTGAAACTACATGCATTCAACTCAATCCTACGTCTGCAAGGACTTCATCACACAGTACATTTATACACAAGACAATAAGAAGAACACTTTAAGATTACTTTCATTTAAAAAAAAAGTATTCAAATGAGTTGTGGATGATGTGAAACACAGATCAATGTATTTAATGCCTTTGGAATTTCTTCCCCTACTTCTTCTGTCTCTGGGGTTTTAACAATATTCAAATCAATTCAGGATACAGTTTACAGTATATTGTAAATCTATTGGATTACTAGCCTAGAAATCTAGACGCACCCTAGCGGCAAAAAATATTTTTTGCCTGGCGGGATGGTCTAGGGTAGCACCGTGAAGGCCATGCCTGCGTTCGACACAAGGCCAGCCTGTCCAATCAGAACGCTCTGTCTGTGTACAGAGTCCTTCAGCCCGCCTTAGCACGGTGACGACAGAGCTGCGAGGTTGAGCAGAAAGAAGCACTCTAGTCATTCGTTTTAAAGAAGGATGTATTTGCCGTTTTGCCGACCGGCTACGATTGGTCACAAGTGCTGGCCTTTTACGTGCAGAGTAGTTTCAAAGACACCGGTTCATCCCACACCCAGGCTTCCGCTCTGTGAATGGTCCGACTCCAGACTACATACAGCATTTCTGTATAGTTTGGCTTGCCAGGCTATTGGATTATATGAGTTAGATGGAGAGTAACAGAGTGTGTAGGGGATTTCTTCAGGAGTGCACTCGCATCATTTCAACTTGAATTCCCTCAGTTGACTTTCCTTGATAAAGACTACAGCAGCTACTGCTACCAAAACACGGAGAGATGCAGTGAACCTACCAGAGTAAGGAGGACCGCTGGATTCCGCTTGGCCAGGACAGAGCTGATGAGAGATCCGAGAGGACAGGCATGAAGCATCAGGGAAGCTGATCTCGTTGCCTCATTATCCTGTGCTGTGGACAGGAAGGCATCATCAGCTCATCAGCAAAGCGGGCAGAGCCGTATGAGTCACAGCAACACAAAGCAGAATTTAGGAGAAATGAGCCACAAGATTCAGTAACACACACACACACACACACACACACACACACACACACACACACACACACACACACACACACACACACACACACACACACACACACACACACACACACACTGAATAAATCCATAATTGACACACACACATAACTCAAAAACTGAAATCAATGCTGAAAGCTCAGGCTGCAAAATCCCCTTTAAATCCCTCCATCTCCTGTCCCAGCTATCCATCTAAACATTTCTGCTGGCCGTCTTTCCAACAGCTCTCTTACAGACAAACTATGACAGTTACTTTTTTCATATCGTAAACTGGAAATCAGAGTAAAGAGGTGATGGCTGTTTCCCCTCACTTTCTAAGCCGTGCCTCACACTGTAATGAATGAGAGAGAAAGGGCCAGACATGAAAGCAAATGAAGCCTGACGAGGCTTTCATCTCAGTATTAACAAGTCCAGCCACAGCCTCAGATTAATGGCACCAAGACGCATGATGATACATACTATAGTTAATGTTCCAAAGCCAAATTACAAACAAGCTGTGAAAAATATAAAAGTGCATGAAATATTGCCCTCATTCAGAGGGGCAAGCAGGATGTGTGACATTCAGACTTTGAAGCTCTCTATTAGTTTCTGTACTTGAAATGAGCTCTGATCTATCATTTTGAAGATAAAAATAAGACCCAGGTCCAAACCCATCCTAGCAACAGCTAAATGGGGGTCACTGTGACACAAGCGGCTGGAGCTTCTATACCGCACTTGGGTTCAAATCTGACCCGTGGTCATTTCCTGAAAACCTTATCTTCTTCTCTCCCACTCGCCTCCTGTCACTCTTCACTGATCTATCTGAATACAGGCAAAAAATATACCAAAAAGAAAATAAAAACGGCAAGAAAAACCCTTGGCTATAAGGCCTTCTCTACTTGTGAAGATGGACATGAGTTTTAGCGAATGTTTCTAGAGTTATTTCATTGAGCTGTACCCTATATGAATGCAGCATTCATGTTCCTTTCGGGAAATGATTTAATCTCACTTACCCAAAAGAGGCATGAAAGGTTATGAAAAGCGGCCGCATGAGTGAAAATGAACAAACTAGAACTCCCCCACCATTTCTCACAGAAATTGCATGGGGACAAGAGAGACCTGCTGACTTTTAGGGATGCTCACTGGCATTCACCATTTATGAGGCAATCTGAGGATGTTTCTCTGGTGAATGAGCACGTGAGTCAGATTCCAGGGCAACCTGACAGCACGGGTCACCAGCACCGGTCCCAGATCCAATCACACAGGTGATGCCTTTGACCACACGCCCAGCATGAGGAAGGACCGGCTAACGGTCGTGTTTCCCTGGATACTGGCCTACAGTACGCATTACTTCTTCAAAGAGGGCAAAAAGGGCACTGGAGTTGCATCACTCCCATTCTATTGCACCATGATCACACAAAGGAAAAGTTCCTTTGATGCGGAGGATAGAAAGGTCTTATCTGGATGCATACCTGTGTAGCACACCATGCATGTATCCACAAGCTCATAAACTAGTAAACTCAGTGTGGCCCTGGTTAGGACAAACAGGGCAAATATTGATGCTTTGATGCTGAGGACAGAAAGGTCTTATTATGGATGCATATTGCATACATCTATAACATACACTGTATCTAGGCTGGTAAACTCAGCCTTGGTTTGAGAAGAGATTTAGAACCTCCAGAGTACTGTTCAGAATATGCTCAGAATAATGCAGCTGCATTACAATAATAATGTAAAAAAAAAAAAAAAAATGCATTGCCATGGCACAACACCTAATGCAGGCAGCACCAATAGCAGATCTGGAGGTGTTCTAATGCACTAAACTGGACCCATGCCAGTCTGAATATTACAGACTGTTAAATACTGAGGGGGAAACGACATTGATTGAGAAAATCTCCGCTAAAAATATTCTGAAAAATGAAAGACTCCTGAGGATCATTTAAAATACAAACACAAAATGTATTGAATGTCTACTGTAGGACTGTGCAGTTACTGTCCACAGTTACAGTGCCTATAGTGAAAATATGCATGTGGCACAGTATCAAAACATGTGGAGAACTGGCAGTGGCTGGCCTTTGTTTCAGAGTCATGTTTAATGTTGTCTGACATTAGTGAGGCTGTTAGTGGTTCACTCCATTTCCTCTAAAAAACAGGTTAAGCAGGGAGGGCTGATGGGATTTTCTCTCAATGCTGCTAATTAGCGGTTAGCAAGACTGTGACAGGAATGAATGGGTACCCAGAAATTACATGCTAATGCATACTCATAAGACTTTGACAAATGCAGAACAAAGCAGGGAGGCCATTTTCGCAAAAAAAAAACAAAAAAAAAAACAGGATGTCATGGGTTGAAAATGGGTTAACACACCATCTACTGTTTAAAAATGATTATCATTCAGCATTTTCAAAATGTTGCTTTTGGAGAGGAGATAGGCTCAGAGCTGAGGCTACAGTTACACTTTAAAGAACAATCTCCCATACTTACATCACAGGTGTAGCGCACTTATTCAACATCATATTTCTCCTTGTAGTGCTCCCTCTGATGGATCCTGCCAACATACTGTAAATCAGAGAGAGAGAGAGACCTTTTCAATGAGCTGTTCTGGAGGGAGTGTTTAAACTGCATTCTTAAACTGCATTAAACTGGATATGTTTTACACTAGTGAGCTTGCCTTTGGGGCCTATGGAGTGTTTGATGAATCTTAAAGATAGATAGATAGATAGATAGATAGATAGTACTTTATTGTCTGTTACACAAGGGTTACAGAAAATTTTCTTTGACAAGGCTCCAATCACAAATAAACATTCACACAGACATATAAGGACAAGACATGGGGTGTTGAGGTATCAGCTGTGGTAATCAAGACTACACTACCCAGGAGACTTCTAGTACTGTAACAATAAAATACGATTACCCCAACACCATCACATAATGTCCTGGGGGTTTTTTTGGAACCTAAACACAACATATGGTCAGAGCTGATCTCTACACTACAAGTCCTGTAAAAGAAACAGAATCTTGAGAAATGCATTTTCCACTATTCCCAGGTAAAAGGTAAGCTCCACCGTCATTAACCGAGTTTCTCCATGCATATCAACCTGAGAGAAAATTACATAATTGCAGAAATGGAATTAGAGCTTTCAATATTGGGGATTATAGCTGGGTGAGAGTCATGTGAATAATGTGAGAGCGGAAAGCCACCTCCACAATTGATACCTTTGAATGCAATAAAATGAAAAGCCAAGATCAAAGAGCCTGACAGCCCTAATGCTTATTCTCCATTACCTTGAAGTAAAGCCCTTTCACAATCCCTATTCTCAGTAGCAGGTCACTGAGAGTGTAGCTTCACAGGGAATTGTAGGAAGACATTTCATAAGAATTGTACAGCTTGCGCAGGACCATTTCACTCCTAGTGATGGCTCAGAAGAAAAACTACCTGACTGGAGAATTTTAATACTGCCAAACTGTCATAGACTGCAGAAATGCTGAGCCATTAGTGAGAAGCAATGACTACTTTAGAATATGATTTCAAAGCTCTGCTGATAAAAAAATAAAAAAAACCTTTGCCCTGAAAAAAAAAATCATTTACATAAATACTGTAATACCATAGCCATCATGAGAGCTTCAAAACCAAAATTTCTCATTACAAACCCTGTTATTGGTGAATATTTTCTCAAGGATCAGGAAAAATGTGTGAAACATCTGAAGAGTTTAAACAACTTAAAAAGAATGGTGTGTTGAAAGAAAGGATAAGAACAGAACAAAAGCCACTCAGACATTCAGACATCCAGTCATTTCAAAAGAATAATACATGGAAGCGAGAAAGTTCCCTGTTCCCTCAACTGCAGAGAGGATCAGAAGAGAAGACTCACTCTCCCATCCAGGTGGCATACTGTAGCTTTCAGGCAGCTTAGGGACGAAGAGCAAGGATCTGCCTGACTCCACATGGATGGCTCCAAAGCAGTCGGCCTCGGTCACCCCAAAAGCCCAGTGGAAGAAGGACTCCTGCAGACCAGAGCAGCACACAGACAGTCAGAACTCAACACGACTCCAGAGCTGAGAGCGGGTCTCCAGATCTTACTAAGCCCACAGGAAGGTCCTCAGAGCTGCTTCTCTAACACTGGCACAAGGCATGCCCTAAAGTGCCACCCTACAGTGCCCTACACTATCACTTACACCCACAAGAAACACAATGGTTTACTCATCCATGCAACAATTTCCCCAGAGATCATATGATTCTGCATCCCTGGGGGAGTTTTTGCTAAACCGTGGGGTAAACACTCAAGAGTCTGACCTTATTTCTTATCTATGGATAGTTACTGTAATTCACCCCTCTCTCTCCCCTTCAGACACACACACACACACACACGGTCAGAAGTAGATCCATCTCCATCAGTTAATATTTCATGAGAGATTATGCAGCTTGATAGACTATCTGTCTTTGAGGAGGGTGTGTCTGATGTGTTATGGATGAAAGCCTGGCCTGTGTATAGCAGAGGGTTGACGTGCTTTGATTCAGAGTATTGGAGAGATGGACAGAATCGGATAAAACAGGCACAGTGATACAGTCTATGTGTGGAAGAAAGAATATGTATTTCAACCCTCCAGTGAAACAGTCAAGGACACGTTCATGTCTATGTGGACAATTGAAATGCATTGTGGCACAATCATCAAATCCTTCTCAATAAGAGTGAAAACTTGACAACCTTTCCTGCCAAGTATTGAAGCTGTGTTAAATACAATAGCAGTGTTACTGAGGGATAAAAAAGCGATCCATTGGACGATCACAATGATTACAAGGTCTATTAACACGTAACGAGCAGTTTGACCAATAAACATGCCATGAGTTAGCACCCCAGTGACCATAAAATAAACTACAACATGTTGCCAATTAAATCCACATAATGATAGCAGAGGGTTGATGTGCTTTGAATCAGAATATCTGTGCATGGAAGAAAGAGCATGTATTTCACCCCTCCAGTGAAACAACAGTCAAGGAAACATTCATATCTATGTGAACTTTAAAAATACCCTGTGGCACATCATGAATACTTCTCAATAAGACTGAATATATGCTTACGTAATTTGACAATCTCTCCAGTCAAGTATCCAAAGTGAGTTCAATGCAATAGCAGTGTTACCAAGGGACACAAATAAAGTGATCCGCTGGAATTCTTTGCAGATGCAATGCCTGTTATTGTGAAACAATTCTGGACATGAGATAATATCACTTACAGTTTGACCAACTGACCGATGTCTAGACTCTAGACTGATGAATTAGCACCCCCCGTGGCCATAAAATAAACTACATGTTACAATCAAATACTTCCCAAGCATTTCTGTGCTATCTTCTGAAATATGATTACTTGATGTTAATGTGACCACACTGTATTGAGAGAAACGGACTATGATGCTTTAATGTTGTGTCCCCTACCTGTCTGAAGACGTCGTCGGTGTCTGTGCAATATCTCTGCTTCTGTTCTCCTCCCTGCAGCAGCACCACGGACTTGGGCTGCACTCCATCGGCGGCCTTCAGGGCCTTGCAGAGGCGTCGGCGGTTCTCTGCAAACAGGGCAGCAGACACCCTCAGAGTGTCCTTGCCCAGCCAGAAGACTGCTCTGTAGACACAAGGCACACAGTGGGACACAAGGGTCACTCAGTGGGCTAGCTTCATGGTTGCCATTAGTTTATGGTAGTGAAAAAGTTGGCGATGAAAATAAATGTACATTTATTATTCATGTAGCTAAATACTTTACTTATTCATACAGAACATAGGATATATCATACCATTTCAAGACCATGCCTGACATTCAGCCCTCACAGACAACCCCTGCAGGTTACAGTGTTTCCCACAGATTAGAAGGCAATGTGTGGTGGTCGCACCAAATGTAGGTGCACCCATATTTTTCATTGCATCGCCTTTTTATCGCTCTCCTGTCATATAATGTGAATATTTTTTTAACAAGATGTAAAGCTTGTCTTTATGTGAAACACACACATTATGTAGGCTAATTATGAATAATTAGTCTATTATAGGCCTACATTCCATATATTGACATTTCTGATATTCATAACAGCAATCTTTATGCAGATTATGGCCAAGGCCTACTATTCATATTATAACTCCACCTCTTAAATTCAGCTGTCTGGTTGAAGCCTCCAATTAAATATTGTAAACAAAGTAGCAGGCTAAGTTTATCATACTCTACTGGTTGGACCGTTCAGTTTCTGTTCAGGTAAGCTAATACTTTTTCTCCTTGGGACAGGCCCCTTTAAGTCTTGGAGTTGAAAAACATTGGTATTGAGAAGGAGTTTTAATCAAATGTCTGCAGCATAGCCTACTAATGATGCTAAACGGATCTAACAGTAATTTAGCTAGTCGTCTTCTGTGCGTCATTGCGTTCACGATTGTGAATGTTTTATCTAGATTAAATGTGCATGTCGAGGACGGCTGTCCATTGAGCGCGCACGAGAGCGGGCCAAGGAGAATGAGTTTACATCTACTGTTTGGAAAAGTTGCACACATAGTCTACAAAGTTTGCGGACGAACTTTATGCTTCACCCCAGCAGCGTCATGTGGATCAGTGCGACCACGCTTCCAGGGATGATATCGTTGGTTTTGATGGAGACAGACGCGGTGTGCACGGAATGGAGGGGCTGTGTGTGTGCGTGTGTTTGTGTGTATGAGAGGCAGATGCATGATTGACAGATAGGGAGAGCAGGGAAAGGAAATTCAGTTTAACGAATGCTGCGTGTTTTTCAATGGCGTTAAAAAATAAATAAATAAATAAAAAAAATAATAACGAAACGCAATATGTGGCGGCCGGTGCTGAATCTGTGGCCCACCGCCACAAATTAGTCTATGTGTGGGAAACACTGGGTTAAGTTTAGCCTGTTGAGGTTCGGGGCTAATTTGATGATTGGGTTGTACTATATCTTTAAAACAGTACCCTAATTGTTACAAATATGAGGGTAAAACACCTGTAGTGACTATAAGCTTTCAGTTCAATCACTTAGCTGAGCCTTTGGGTGGTGCTGCTAATATTCTGTTTTCATTATCAAACAAAGCAGTTCAGTATTATGAAAAACAGTATGACAGCAATTTACTCTATTTTAAGCCAAGACACACTGCTGTTTATACATGTATTCAATGTGTACAGCCAGAGATGTTACTGACCACTTGTGTTTAGATTCCGCTAACATCACAAGTTGTCTCAGAGTGCATTAGCGTTTACACTACAAAAGATATGTGGACAAAATGCATCTCAGACTACCTGGGCAAGTGGTGTGAGTGACCGGATTGCATTGCTTCTTGGTGACTGCATACTGTATTTAAAGCTTACCACTTTTGATTGAATCTCCAAAGACACATTTCAGTAACAAATGTAAACAGGGTCATAGGATTATGGACTCTATCCAGCAGCATGTTGTCAGTAGTTAGCCTGATTGTCAGTAAATTCAAGAGTAATTTATTTGCTTAGAAGACACATAATTATGGGCCCCTTCTAGCTCGCCATCAGCCATAATCAATACAGATTTAATTACCCTCATAACCAACAGGTGATGTAGCCTAACCTACATGAATTATTTATCAGACATCAGTCGAGATTTGATTTAGATCATTTTGGAGACTTGCTAGAATACATGACCCATAGCTTTCTTAGATTAGATTAAAACTAATATAAGACACTATCTAATTAAAGCACTGTCTCCCCCATGCGTTGATGGCCTTGATCTATTCTGTCAGTGAGTTTCTCAGGGGCTACATCCAGGCATACTGGTAACTTAATTTTTGCTAATGAGACAAACTTTCAAGCGCACAGGCCTAACTGTCAAAGTTCAAGTTGTTGATTTGTGTACTTTGTGATTTCTAGCTGCAGGTTGGCAAGAACTGTTGCCTGACTGCAGTTTAAACCTCAGAACATCAGGTGCTGTTGAAACCACTTTTTAACAATTCTCACTTCCAGTGAGCATGTAGCGCTCTATGATCTTTGGTGGCAACTTCTTTCTAAAAGCCCCTAGCTTTATTTGCGGTTTATCAATTAAACAAGGCATGATAATGGGATTTAGACAGCTCAAAAAGTTATCACATTCAGAATAAGGTCTACTTGACCTCTGAGTCTCTGACAACAAATGATTCAAGGAAGCACCATCTAAGGCCAGGCCAGGCGTTGAGGGTGACAAGTCCCTAACATCCCTGCCTGCAAACCCAACTCTCATCCCACCCACTGATAAAGCTTCTAACATTTCCTGAAAACTTTTGCAACTTGAGGACTCACCTCTGCGTAGCAGCCATCCGACGTGATTTCCCTTACAGTAAATGCAGGTGTGTTGACACAAATTTGCTCAAGGTCATTTTCTACATGCAAATTAGGTTTCTGGTTAACTTTTGGCAATGTTGCTGCAAATTGGGTTTGTCACCAGAAGTTTACTGGTGTTTGCAAGTGTGGCACCAACCAGTGTGGCATCAACAAACTTCTGCCATGAGATAAAACAGTAGAGTAGAAAAACAGACCCTCTGCCCTATGTGGTGCAATTACAGTTTCCCCCACGGGGTGGAGACATTTGACTTCTGTCTATGACTATGCATGTTATCTGTACCATACACGGGGGGGGGGGGGGGGGGGGGTTAGACACAAACTAAATAAGTCATTGAAAGACAATGTATGATGTGCTTCACTTTTCAAAGAACAACCCATCGAACCAATAAACCAGTCATGAGTGAAGAACCTTTAAAATGTTTTTGCAAACACTTGTCACACTGTAACGTTCTGAAGCAAAAATAAATGCCACCACTCTTTACACTGCCAGTGTCCTAGCCTAGGCTACTACAGTAGGCTAATGTCACTCACTACAATTTGTAGTAGGCTAAGTGAATGGATAATGTCTTACCTGTGTACCGGGCTGTAATTCTTACTATCGACGGAACAAGGAATTATCATTTCATCGTTTTCCAAGACACAGACATGCGATGGCAGTCTCAGTGGGTAGTAAAAACAAAGCGCGATGGGCCACATTTTCAGGTAAGCAATGAGAGCTAGCAGATAATGTTAACCAGCAGCTAATGTTAGTTTACAGAAGCACCACCATCGTAAACATAATAGCCTATTTAGTGACAACGATATCACTGAGAATTATCTATACTAGTGAATTAATTAGATATAACTAAACTGATATTAACTGACATCTCTCATCTCAGATTAGCCTACCATATAGTGTGCTGCTCCAAACATTTCAGCTCGACTCACGGAACGAGATGCCTTGAAGAACCATATCGGCCTCATAAAGTTCTTTGGAGATCTATGGATCTTCAAAGTACCATTTTGATCAAAGTAATGATGGTTCATCAAAGCACGTTTAGAAGTTCATTAAATAACCTTTCTATAAAATGGTTCTTTAAAGAACCATTAAAAAGGGTTCTTCAGGTCTCACAAAAAGTTTCATATGGCATCACTGAAGAACTGAGTACTAGCTAGCTCTGTCTTGGACGTTTCTATGCAGGGCTAAAAACTTCATCAAGTTCATCAACTGTAAAGTAGGCTATGTTAAAAGTCCTTGCTTTATAGAGGTATAGCCTATGATCTGTAGGCTTCTTATTCAAGTTCTCATATATTAAAAAAAAAGGTTTAGGCTAGATTGTTTTTTTGTTAAGCACCTAAATATGCGTTATTTCATTATCACTAATGTTTTTTTCCTCTCAACATGGAAGGATTTACCTTTTACCAACAATCCTTCATTAAAAATATCTCTGTCTAAAGATAGGGAATGTAACACTGTCTTTGAGGTTGTTAGTATTTCTAGATGAGATAGAGAGGCTTATATGGATTCTGCTGGTCACTGAGTGGATGTTTTTCCCCTGCTCTTAGACATGAAGTGTGTGCTTCATGTGTTGCAGTGTGTGCCCATCAGAGACACTTGCTATGGAGGAAGGACCACTTGATTTGATGGATGTCACTGTTCAGGAGAGATGACAGTAAGCTTGGATCAAAGGACACATAATCCCCAATGAATCATTCATCAATACTGTCCTTCGACCCCTTTTGTCTGATGAGAAGTCAGCTGTCAGTCCTGATGTAGGCTATACTGTTTGGATTAAGGTGGCCGTCCATGTTGAGACAATCGCTTCTTGCTCACAACTGACAGCGAAATCACATTTTGAGCGTCAAAGTGCTGCTTGGGTAATAAATAAAAAATGGAGACTTAGGCTATATGGCTACGCTCACTTTATCAGAGAAATTGTCCTTGCCAGTGATGTGATGAAAGAAAAGTGGAATATGTCCTGGTTGCATAATAATATTGGCAGGTGTACCAGTACATATCAGTAACATCTTTGAACAAATTCTATCAAATGATGTCTTTGACAGTGATACTGTATGACTCATGTTAATCTGACGTAATCTGATTCCACCCCTCAAAGAAGCTGCATTACAGAAATGTAAAAAAAAAAAAAAAAAATACCTCTTGAGGGACCTATAAGCTATATTATTTTGTATACGCCAGTAGTCATTGGTATACGCCAATGGGTCACACAAAAGGAGAGCAGGATAATGTAGTCACCGGGGATGCATTCTAAATACATTACACTATACAGAATGAGAAGCAGGCACAACTTTCATATGTCCAGCACAGCTTGGAAAAGAAAACAGCTCCAAGGTTGTGCTGAAAATAGAAGCTGTCTTGGAAGTAGTGGGCTTGCTTGCCAGATAATATGATTACATTTCTTTCCCCTGTTTAACCATGTTAGCAAATGTAACCTTGTGGTATTGGAAAAATATGCTATGTCAGCACAAACATCATATTTGACACTGCTATATTGTTATTTTGATGTTTATTTTGAAACATTATTTGCATGTGTGTGTGTTAGAACTAGGCCTGATGCTTGAGTGCAATATGGTGTTTCACCTTGTAGAAATAGATGTAAGAGCAGTTTACCGTATATAAGATATCCATATTTTGGAGTTGGTCCTCAAGAAATACATCAGTGTTGATGGTGTAGGCTATGTGTTTCACAGAGAGAAATAGATATTCCAAGAATTTTGTGGATTTGGGAAAACAAATTCATGTTAAAGCCATCATTTTTTATTTTGATCAACATCTTGGGTCAGTCTCAGTACTAGCCCAGCTTGGCTGAGGTCCAGGTAAACTAGAAGACTGACCTTCACCCAGCTGTACCCATAACTCCTTATGTAATAGTCTCCAGTTCCACCTGACTCAGCAGTGGCAGTAGTGTAGAACTGTTACCCCATCAGATCGTTGGCTGGTTCGTTTGCAGGATTGATTATGATAAATAAGGATCAGTGGCAGGGTGATAAGTGTTACTTTACGTCCTCACTACCTGCCAAGAGAATTTAGCAACATTTTTGCGTGCGCCGTCTACGTCCCGCCAAGTGGGAATGCCAACAGAGCAGCAAATCAAATTGCCGACTGTGTCCATCGTCACCTACAGAACAAACCTGACGCCCCAATACTGATACTAGGGGATTTTAACCATAGCAGCCTGAACAAGAGTCTACCTGGTTTTTATCAATATGTCAAGTGTAACACCAGGAAAAATAACATTCTCGACAAGTGCTATATGGCAATGTCAGGGATGCTTATACAGCTAGGGCCAAACCTCCCCTTGCCAACTCTGACCACAATGCAATTCATCTGCTACCCACATATCGGTCAGTCTTTAAGTCCAGCAAACCAGAAACCCGAACTGTAAAGGTGTGGTCGGACGATAAAATTGAGGAACTGAAAGGATGCTTCCTCTCTACAGATTGGGACATCTTTTTCAAGGATGCTGACATTGACAGGGCAACGGAATCCACAACTGCCTACATCTCCTTTTGTGTTGACTCCATTATTCCACAGAAAACTGTTAAGATTTATCCGAACAACAAACCTTACATAACAAAGGATATTAAGGAGTGTATTAAGAGGAAAAAATCTGCCTTTAAACTTAGCGATTCAGAAGGAGTCAAAGCGGCTCAAAAAGAGCTCAACAAACACATGCGAGCAGCCAGGCTGCAGCACAAGGAGCGGGCAGAACAGGATTTGTCCATGCACAACTCTAAGAAACTATGGGACTCAATCAGAGGAATGACTAACATGGAGGCTAAAAGGAAGCCCCCGTTTGCTCAGGATGAAATTTTAAAAGCAAATGAACTGAACCAATTTTATATGCGTTTTGAATCTGATAACAGTAGGGACTGCTGTGCTGTTTTAGATAAGGTAAACTGTAATGTGAAAGACAGGATTTTTATAGATCCACATGCTGTAACCAAGGTTTTTAAATCAATGCATTTGAAAAAGGCGACAGGGCCAGATCATATGTCCACTTTTCTTTTAAAAACATTTGCAGAGGAATTGACTCCGGCATGGCACCAGCTGTTCCAACTTTCTATGGATAAACACACTGTACCAGAGATCTGGAAAAAGTCCATTATAATTCCAGTTCCAAAAAAGCCATGTCCCCGGGAGGACAACGATTACAGGCCTGTTGCATTAACTTCCAATGTCTTCAAGGCCCTGGAGCGACTTATGTTAAATGCACTTCGTTCAGAGGTGGAGCCAGTATTAGATAAATATCAGTTTGCATACACGAAGAAACGAAGTACAAGTGATGCCATATCAACTATAATGCACCTTACACTGAAGCACCTTGAAACCCCAGGCACATATGCTAGACTGCTCCTCATTGATTTTAGCTCTGCTTTTAATACAATCCAGCCACATATTCTCCTTAGAAAACTAGCTCTCCTCAATGTAAATCCATTTTTAATCAGGTGGTACCACTCTTTCCTTACTAAGAGGCCACAGCAGGTGAAGTTTAACTCCTCCCTATCAGATACAGAAATATGCAGTACTGGTGCCCCCCAGGGATGTGTGAGTTCACCATTTTTGTTTATTCTCTACACAAATGACTGCGTTAGTTCTGGGCCAAATCAATATGTGGTGAAGTTTTCAGATGATACGGCTGTTCTTAGTTTGCTCACTAAGAATTCCGACCCATCCATTCACAGAGATGCTGTGGACAGGTTTGTGGGCTGGTGCGACAACCACAAACTACAGATTAACACCTGTAAGACTGTAGAAATGCTCTTTGACCCCAAGTCAATTGGTGACCAAAGCCCTGTGACCATTCATGGTTATAGCATAAACCAAGGAAACTCATGCAAGTACCTAGGCATCCACATTGACAGCGACCTGAGCTGGCAGACACAGGTGGCCACTGTCTGCGCCAGAATCCATCAGCGCCTTCACTTTTTACGCAGACTGCGGTTGTTTGGTGTCAGCAAAAACATAATGTTAATTTTTTATAGGGCAGCAATAGAGTCCATTTTACGGTACGGTATCACCAGTTGGTTTGGTAACCTAAATGTCAAACTCAAAACACAGATTTTTAACCTGGTCAAAGTGGCGGGCAGGATTATGGGTCACCCCCCTCTTAACCCTCAGGAACTGTTCAATGAGGCTGTCATTACTCAGGCAAAAAACATTTTAAATGACAGCTCCCATGTGTTGTTTAATGAATACTCCCTGATGCCCTCAGGGAGAAGATACAGGGTCTCCTTATGCAAACATAACCGGTTCAAACAGTCCTTTGTCCCAGTGTCAGTTAAGCTCATTAATGAGCAAATGTAGGAAGGTTTACTTTTAATAGCAGAACTGTAACATGTACCAGTAGTGTTTTACAACTGTGCAGCATTTTTAATATGAAGTATTTGTATGTGTGCTTTAATATGTATTGTGCACTGCACTTTGAAATGCACTAGCACTTTACTGTGCACTGCACTTTGATATGCATTAGCACTTTATTGTGCACTGCACTTTGATATGCACTTGCACTTTACTGTGCACTGCACTTTGGTATGCACTAGCACTTTATTGTGCACTGCACTTTGATATGCATCAGCACTTTACTGTGCACTGCACTTTGATATGCACTTGCACTTTACTGTGCACTGCACTTTGATATGCACTAGTACTTTATTGTGCACTGCACTTGGATTGCACCAGCACTTTATTGTGCACTGGCACTTTAAATGTGCATTAGTTTCAAGCTTCAGGTAGGGCAGATTGCACAGTCAGCTCCTCTTGCACTTTGGTCCTCATCTGGTTGCCAGTTATGCACCTTTTTGTCTCTGTTTAGTTGTCAATACTGTCTGTCACATTGCTGTCTCTGTATGTTTTAATGTATGTCTGCAGCAGTACCCTGTCTCTAACCAAAATTTCTCCCAAGGGAGACGAATAAATTGACTTGACTTGACTTGACTTGTGATGAAATACAGAGTGGCCAAAGCTAATCCTGGACTTCTTTCTCCCAGCAAGCTGACCTGCTCTAATATCTATGACCAGTCCACAGGCACAGGGCTCAGACACTGCAGCATCTATGGCCAATGTCAGCCAGGTGTGTGTGTGTGTGTGTGGGGGGGGGGGGGGGGGGACTCTGGATCATGAAAGTGGATGTTTACATGTGAGGGAGTGGGAGACACCTGTGTAAATAATAATAATACATTTTATTTGGGGCGCCTTTCATGGCACTCAATGTTGCTGTAGATTGGGCACTCATATTCAATTTTCACTCTTGCTCTTAATGGGTTGCCTGCATGTCTTGCACAGACATGTTTTGATTATTGATATATGAAAATGAATCATTTGGCACTGCAGTCAGGACGGATAAGTTCTACTGGTGAAGTCACACCTGGACCTGTAAGGTGCAGGCATGACACTATGGGAGGAAGGTCAGGATTGAGCGATTTAATTTAGCTGCAGACAGAATTCAGTCCAGATGAGTTGGTTTTCTGTTTGCGCATAAATGAAACCTATTTTTCTGCATTAGTGAGGGACCACCGATATCTGTCTAACTTTATGTCAGACAAAATAGTTTTGAAAAGGAAAATGAATTATTTATCAGCCTCCACTCATGTCACCGATAACTGATTTTATTTTTTTAACAAACGAAGTGATTTAAATCTTAATAGCTGTTTATATTGTATCTCACTAACAATTGCATCCTTTGATAGAGAGACTTGAAAGTAATATCCTGCTCCAATCTTTTGCAGCAGCCCTCATCATACCCAAGGTTTTGACTATACCCGTCCATTAATTGGTTCTCACAAAAATATTGGACAATCCTTCAGCTAGGCAAAGACAGTTTGGCACACTATGAGAGGCAAAGTAGTAGATTTTGTGAAATTATACCAAATTGCAAAGAAGAAAAAGAAAATGGAAAACAGCTGCTGCTGAGATCTTTGTGTTGTGAAAAACAGGCTGCAGGGTAATTGGTCTTGGCTTTATTTGGTTTGGCAGGATTCATGTTTGTGTCAGGGCCACAGTGTGATCTGTCTCCTGGAGAGGAGTAGGGAGATGAGCTGTGACTTCACTTGTCTCACGGCCATATATTTCAATATTCCAATATCTGCAAGACCTGGTGACAGCTAATTTTCTATATTTCAGACTTGGACATTAAATATTGATCTCAAGTTACATCCCATGCAGGGTCAAGTTAGCCTTTCAGACAATCTATGCGTGTGTGTGTGTGTGTGTGTGTGTGTGTGTGTGTGTGTGTGTGTGTGTGTGTGTGAGAGAGAAAGTAAGTGAGTGAGTGAGTGAATAAGTGAGTGATAAGAGAGAGAGAGAGAGAGAGAGAGAGAGAGAGAGAGAGAGAGAGATCTGGTGTGAATCTGCAGGAAGTTTGAGATGAAGCTCCCTTTCTCGTTCTTCAGCATATAGTTCATCGTTTCTTTGGATTGCCTAACATGACAGTGGACAGTGTAGAGATCTGAGGCAGACTGGAGAGTGTGTCCCTGCATTTTCTTTTAATTTCTCTCTTTGTCTTTACATGTTGTAGTAGAAAAAAAAAGAAAACAAGAGCTGGATGATGGGAAGTCCCCTGTAAGGAGCTGGCACTGTGCACCTATAGCACACAGACTTCATCAGCCATAATGAAGATGACTGCAAATACCAGAACCATGCAAATCACCACGGAGGCCAGCAGCATCATATTCAAATCAGAGGATTACATCTCCAGCTCTTCGCTCGCCCCCAATCTCCCTATCTGATTTCATACAGTGGCGCACATGTTTCTGGTTAATAATCTACCATGGAAGGAGCGTAATGGAGTTTGGAGGGCATGAAGGAACCTTGAATAGAAGGAGGAGAAAAAAGAGGGATTACATTTTTCATTACAGGTTTCATTTAGGGAAAACCTGGCGCTCCTAACATAATTTCCTAATTTAGAATCAGCAGTATAGCCTAATAACTGCTGGCTTTCTTTATATTCTGTGATGCACTGAGTGATATGAGAAACTATTGTACTCTTGCCAGAGACCAAATCACACATCCTGTATCCGGATGTGACATCAAAGAGATAAAGCCAGACTAAAGACATGACTATTCATGAGAAAGGAGCTACAATATGGACTGAATCGATGGTTTTAATATGTAATATATTCTGATACAATTAAAGCAATACTATGCCACTATAATGTATTGTTTTGATGAGCAGTATCATCTTAAAAAGTATTTGGAGGAAAACCACGTATGGAGAACAGCTGTAACCTCCTTCCTATATCTGTCCAGATTGTGCACTAGTTGCAGTATGTGTTTCAGGTTTGAAACAAAAAACCCTTCACTACATGACATCACCTCGTTGAAATGTTTTTTTTTTTTTTGTGTGTGATGTTTAGCTTCTCGTTAGTTTTATGCCACAACTCCTGGATACTTCATTAAATGACATGCAGTTAAAGTGTTGATGAACTCCTGTACATCTCAGTGATCCCTTTTGAAGTCATGCGGAAATCTTCTAGCTGCCTCGTGTGTTATCAGCAAGTTGCCGAAGTGTTTTAAAGGCAGTGTAGGGCCTGAAGAGCAGCGGTTCCACCCTTGTGGGCTCCTGAGAGGAGTTCCTTCCACCGCCACCCATCCATCTATCCTGCTGCCAGATCTGCCTGTCTCCTCATCCCATTCCTTCTGATCAGAGGGAGCAGGTTCTCTTGAGAGAATATTAAGTAGTTGGAGACAACGTGATGGTCTCACTTTTTCTTGGAGGAGTTTAAACTTGAAGTTGACTAGGCTGGTTTTATCTGATGCACAGCTCAAGCTCTCTTTGCCACATGGTGGAACATAGAAAAAAAGAAAAAAAAAAGAAATGAAAGTAAAAATGAAAGGACCATAAATATCTGCCCAGGTGACCTCAGTGCCTTCCACTTTTATCTATTGTGCTGTGTATCACTTCAAAACACAACCTGAGAACCTCAGAGGATTCTGCTGGTGCTTTCTGTGTCCTGGGAGCTTGTCTCAGCCCAGCCTGGCTCAGCGATGACCTGCTGGGCTCAGAATTCAGCATTTCAGCAGCTCCCAGGTGGCGCTGCAGCTTTCTCAGAGGCTCTCGTCGCTGATGAAAGGGGTGGCCAAGATTCGCATGAAGCGATGTTAAAAGCACTCCTGGGTCAGACAGAGCGCTCAGTCCATTTCCTCCTCGTGGCTGAGTGCAGACTCTTCAACCACTGGGGCTTATACGGTCCAGCAGCACATTCACATGAAGGGACTGGGACAAATTGTCACTGCTACATGATTCATACAGTCATGCAACAGGCAGGGACAAAATGTTCCTCACTGATGATAAATAGACCAATATAATGTGAAAATGCGATGCTGTGTTTTCTCTGTATAAACCACTTGTGCATTTCATGTGTTTATATCTATGTGCTATATCCTCAGGGTCAGGGACCTAAGGGGAAATCTGAGGATGCAGCCTTAACAACTTCGAGATGATGGTAGGGCTTTAACTCAGTTTTGAGAGACACATTTAGCTACTCTGACTTGATTCTTTTTTTTTTTTCATTTTTAATGATAGACACATTAACTCATCAGAAATCTCCATCTCTATTAATAATAATAATAAAATCTACAAGCACAGGAAGCTCTGTTTTTCCTCTACTTTCATGCTATGTCAAAAAATTCTGAAACAGGTTGACAAAGCACATTTTCAAACATGGTCACGGTCTGATTGAGGGGAGAAGTATTTAGTCTATTGGAAAGGTGTGGTATCAAATCAAAGATCTTGCTGCATGTAGCCTTGCCTAGTAAAGATATAGGCCTAATAAAGCTATGTCTCAATCAGATAGACAAACATATATCAATAGGCAAGATTGTTCCGTCTTTGGCTTTTTCTCAAGTAAAATAAATGTGCAGTGGTGTTCCCATAGGCCTATTATGTCACAGTGTGCCTTGCAGCAGCATTGGACCATTCAGCAAGATTAAACTGACTTGTTGCACCCTGCCCTTGAGCTAGCCTATTTCACATTTTAACGTCTGCAGTTTTATTGTAAACACTGAACAACAAAGGATCCAGCCTACTATGGCGTTACATTTGTGCCACATTTATCGCAGAGTGGGGGCAGAAAAACATTATGAGCAAGTGTGTTTCCTCAGCGTACGCGGGACACCCACAATCCTGTGCGCAGATTTATGGAGAATTTCTAACCTAAAGCAGTTCACTATATGTAAAAGTAAACATTGACTTATTGACAAGTAGGCTAGCCTGAATGAAGTATCAGCAGGTCACTTAGACAACTTATTTGAACTATACCGTTGTGTAAAAAGGCTTTTAGAAGCATGGAAGCGTGAGAAAATGCGGAGCATAGAACTCTACTTCCCTTTTAATTTGCACTCGTTAAATTAAATGCCAAAAAGAATCCTCGTCTCGTTTTTGTCGGACTTGACTCTGCAGTTTCAGGAATTATGTCCTCAATATTCGCATTTGAGAAAAAGCCAGTGAATCAATTGACGCTGGTCAGCTGATTCAACTATCACATGACTCAGTCAACACATTTAAGATGGCCGCGAGTCAGAGGTGAGGTGTCATGTTTCTCCTCCTAAAACTGTCTGCGTGTATTCACAAACATATTGTTTGAATGATAATGGATTGGTATGACTGTGCGTCGTGCTATATTTTTCACTTAAGAACGTAGATTAGAAGGGAATTAAATATCGTCTCGTGTTGGTTACCTACAGCTGCGAATGCATGCAGCTTGTCTACTACCAAAGCAGCAACGCTGAGTTTCAAAACTTATTTGGTGATACTTGTGATTAAATAGAACCATGGATAGGGCAAACGTTACTTTTTCCACGAGGAAACGTAGGCTACCGTCCGTTTTATAAATGCATTAGTGAATGAGTTAGTAGTTGTCTTATCTGCAAGTCATCTCAAGTTAACGCGTTGTCAGATGATAAGGTTAGTGTTTTTGTCCATTAGACAGTGGAATGCATTTGATTGCTTTTTTTTTTTTAATGCGATTTGGTTATAGCCTACAATGCATTATTTTAGAGTCTCCTACCGCCAGTATCTAGACTCTTTTGCGGTTTGGACCAGACAATCTATCTGTCAAACTATCAATTACTGGCTGCACAGTTTAGATTTGAATGCTCTGGATAATAAAATGCAAGTAGTACAGGGTGTGCTGAGGTACCCTTTGATCACAGGTCATTGCAGTTAACTGCAGATCATTGTACTTTGTCACCTTATCTCAGATCAGAGACTATGATACTACTTTATCTGCACATTTTCATAACCTTGCCTTAGAAGATGGTGGTCTTTTGGATTTTTGCTCAAACAAACCACTGGCAATTTGTTGTTTTAGCTTTTAGAGCTGTCTGAATCACACAATCGCAACTCGGGTAATTGATAAACCGCAAATGTTGTAGTGGCTTTTAGAAAAGTTGCTGACCCTCAGTGTCATAAGGTACTGTCATGAGTTGAGAACATGATGGAGATAAAGAGGAAGTCAGTATTCACAAGAGGAAGTAGTTTCAACAACACAATGTGATGATGCCATGTTATTTTAAGCAAATAAATTACTCTAGCTTTTTCCTGACTATTAACTACTGACAACTACTTAATCTATAATCCTAAAATAGAATAAATAGGTTTTTATTTATCTTAAGTTGTTTTGTGAAATTGCTGCACCTATCGCACAATCTTATCAAGGTGTGCAGGCTCCTTGTTTTCATCATCAACTTTTTCAGTGCCATTCTACTACCATAAGCTAATGGTAACCATGAAGCTAGCCCACTGAGTGACCCTTGTGTCCCACTGTGTGCCTTGTGTCTACAGAGCAGTCTTCTGGCTGGGCAAGGACACTCTGAGGGTGTCTGCTGCCCTGTTTGCAGAGAACCGCCGACGCCTCTGCAAGGCCCTGAAGGCCGCCGATGGAGTGCAGCCCAAGTCCGTGGTGCTGCTGCAGGGAGGAGAACAGAAGCAGAGATATTGCACAGACACCGACGACGTCTTCAGACAGGTAGGTGACACAACATTAAAGCATCATAGTCCGTTTATATACGTGTTGTGTCTCTCAATACAGTGCGGTCACATTAACATCAAGTAATCATATTTCAGAAGATAGCACAGAAATGCTTGGGAAGTATATTAGATTGTAACAAGTAGTTTATTTTATGGCCACGGGGGGTGATAACTCATCAGTCTAGACATTGGTCAGTTGTTCAAACTGTAAGTGATATCATCTCATGTCCAGAATTGTTTCACAATAACAGGCTTTGCATCTGCAAAGAAGGTCCAGCGGATCACTTTATTTGTGTCCCTTGGTAACACTGCTATTGTATTGAACTCACTTTGGATACTTGACTGGAGAGATTGTCAAATTAAGCATATATTCAGTCTTATTGAGAAGTATTTATGATGTGCCACAGAGTATTTTTGAAGTTCACATAGATGAATGTTTCCTTGACTGTTGTTTCACTGGGGGGTGAAATACATACTCTTTCTCCCATGCAGAGACACTGATGTGCTTTGACTCTGATTCAAAGCACATCAACCCTCTGCTACACAGGCCAGGGTTTCGTCCATAACAGATCAGGCACTCCCTCCTCAAAGATAGATAGTCTGTCTTGCTGCATACTCTCTCATTAAACATTGAAGGTGCTCTATGAGATGTTACTGGGTTTCTAGCCTAAAACCTTTTTCTCACATAAGGCCACACCAGACTGCACCAGACTGTTTTCGTTGCCGTTTTTTTCCATTGAATTTCCATTCACACTAATAATGCTCTCAGTCTCATCTCCTTGAGGCCAGCTCTTAAAGCTCTGCAGCCCTAACCCTAAATTTGGTGTGAAAACATTCAGAGACTGTTGGAAAAAAAAAAAAAAGACCATATTCAGTGGAAATTGTTGCATGGATGAATAGAATATAGCCATTGTGCTTTCTTGTGGGTGTGAGTGTAAGGCACTGTTGGGTGTCAATTTGAACATGTGTAGAAGCGGGTGCGCACATCTGAATATTTAAAAAAGTAGGTGCTGGACTCAAAAAGCAACAGTAAAAAGGACAGAAAAATCCGCACACTAAAGTTCAAATATTCTTTTTTCTTTTTATTCACCACATGTGACGTTTGGGACATTGTGCCCCGAAACGTCACATGTGGTGAACAAACGTATGGAAGCAGCTCTGAGGACCTTCCTGTGGGATCTGACATGGAGACCCGCTCTCAGCTCTGGAGTCGTGTTGAGTTCTGACTGTCTGTGTGCTGCTCTGGTCTGCAGGAGTCCTTCTTCCACTGGGCTTTTGGGGTGACCGAGGCCGACTGCTTTGGAGCCATCCAAGTGGAGTCTGGGAAATCTCTGCTCTTCGTCCCTAAGCTGCCCGACAGCTATGCCACCTGGATGGGAGAGTGAGTCTTCTCTTCTGATCCGCTCTGCAGTTGAGGGAACAGGGATCTCTCTCGCTTCCATGTATTATTCTTTTGAAATGACTGGATGTATAAATGACAATACTGAGTGGCTTTTGCACTGTTCTTATTATTTTAATTTGCTAAGTTATTTAATTTGCTAAGTTATTTAAAACCTCCAGATGTTTCACACAATTTTCCTGAACCCTGAAAAAATCTTAGTTAAGAACAGGGTTCATAATGTAATATTTTGATTTTGAGGCCCTCATGAAAGCTGGAGTATTGCTGTGCTTAATGCTTTTTTTTCTTCAGGGTAATGGTTTTATCAGCGGAGCTTTGAAATAATATTCCAAAGTAGTCATTATAGTCAGTGTTCCTACCTGAACAGCAACCTCCTATGGTTATTTTACAAGTGATAAGACCTGCTCAGAGTGCAGGAGAAGTGCACCCTTTTATATCCTAACATAACGTTTCCAAAATCATTTTGATGGCACATAGCCTCATAACATGGCAAATGGCACTTCTGCCATTGTCTGAGTGGCACTCAGTGTTCGGGTAGGAACAGTTGGAAATTATAGAGATCAGCTGAGACCATATGTCGTGTTCAAGCCGTGTGAGTGAAAAAAACAGCATATTATGTGATAGTGCTGTGGTAATCTTTTCTAGTAGTACTACAACTACTAGTGTAGTCTTTTAGATTCACAAAATGCTCCATAGGCCCGAAAGGCAAGCTCACTAAACAGATGCAGTTTTGATGCAGTTTAAACGCTCCCTCCAGAACATGCCTCTCTGATGTATGTTGACAGGATCCATCCGAGGGAACACTACAAGGACAAGTACGATGTTGATGAAGTGCACTTCACCTGTGATGTAAGTATGGGAGATTGTTCTTTAAAGTGTGACTGTAGCCTCAGCTCTGAGCTCTAACTCCTCTCCAAAGTATCATTTTGAAAAAAATGCTATAAACTGGAAGAGGTGTTGGAGTGGGGTTGAGATGGACGGGAAGGGACAGGACATAAACGTCAGTGAATGATGAGTTTCAGCCACCGCATCTATTTTCATTTGGGGACCTAGGGAACTCCAACACGGTCGCTATATGTGTTAGCATTGGCCTTAGATCATTTTAAACAGTACATGGTGTTTGGTTGAGTGGGTTGAATTGAGCCATTTTCATCTCATGAAATCCTGATTTTTTTTCCGGCGCTTGTCAAAGCCTTATGAGTGTGCATTAGCATGCTATTACTGGATGGCCATTTATTCCTGTCACAGTGTTGCCGCTAACCGCTAATTAGCAGCATTGAGATAAAAGTCCATCAGCCCTCCCTGCTTAACCTGTTTTTAAAGGAAAGGGAATGAACCACTGACAGCCTAACTGATGTTAGACAACATTAAGCATGACTCAGAAACAAAGGCCAGCCACTGCGACCTAGGTAATTTCTTTTCCTGTTTCATACGGTGTACAGTAGGGGTGTAAATCGGAGCCTTCATGCCGATTCGATTCGATATCGATTTCCTAGGTCAGCGATTCGATTCTTTTCGATTATTTAGAATTCCCACCGATACGATTCGATTCGATTCGATTCAATTTTTACATGATATCTATTAAGTTTAAAAAATCTAGAAAAATAGAAATAATTTGCCTTTTTATTGAGAATACAGAAACAGTAGCCTATTCTATTGCATATGCATTTTGTGTGTAATCAATATTAGAAGATTAATTAGCTAAACGTTTAACTTTAGGTAATTTAAGTCATAGGCAGCCTTCACTGTATTGGCGATGTGAGATTAAATAGGTGTCTGTCACTTTAACCTTTAAAAGGGTGGGTTTTGAACATTCTAACACAAGATTCCATTCCGCAACAATTCAACATTCTAAAATTCTATGTTGAATTCAATGAACCCAGACATTCTTTAGAATGTTAATTTTCCAACACTCCAAACACACCGGTGTGACGGTACACTCTTAAGGGTGACGTGAACTTGCGAAAACGTTCTGAAGTTTGAAAGATTTCCTGGCCGTGTCGTAGCGGTACGGGCTATGATAGTTGTCACTGTTCAAAATAAATCAGTCCACAACTGGAGGACTTTTTGAATCTGAGGAACATGCTCAGCCAAGACAGTATGGGAAACTAACACAAATCATAATCTGAAGCATGTTCAACTAAAGGGATAAA
The DNA here is from genome assembly GCF_963854185.1 of Sardina pilchardus. Taxonomy (NCBI): domain Eukaryota; kingdom Metazoa; phylum Chordata; class Actinopteri; order Clupeiformes; family Clupeidae; genus Sardina; species Sardina pilchardus. The sequence continues at coordinate 19,395,768 of NC_085004.1, read as the reverse complement.
CGTTTCCCCAAAACTTTAAATTGATTCGTTTGGACACTCGTTTCTCCAATTCCACTTCGTCCTAATAACTGTTATTAAATAACACCTGCTACTCAGAACACAGAAATGTTCAGAACACGTAGCCTAACTTGTAAAACGACACAGTAACTAAAAGGTCTCTAGAATGCATTGGCCAAATGTCATTGCGTATAATAATGAATGACTAACGTCACTGTTAGCGTGCTCACTTGATCTGACGAATCCATCAGCTGTTTTCCACAGGGAAAAAACGTGTGCATCAGTGAAGCTATGGTAGGCCTAACAGTGAGGGTCACTAAATGCAAAACGTAGTCCACCAACTTATGCGATGATGACAAAATTCGCAGCCTATAAACGCTTTGTTGCGGTGCTGAACGTTTACAGTGAAGCATGTATGTCAACAACCCGCGAATGACCTTTTAATTCTACTCGCCAATGCAGATTTTCACTCACATTTGGCAAGTGGCAGAGGGTGCCAATTTTAAACCCCTACTAGGCTATAAAGTAGAAGACAATAATGAGGATAGCGCTACCCGCAGATTAGGAGCAGGTAGTAGGCTACGCATAGGAGCATATGCTGAAAATAAACAGACGGAAAAATACTAAAATAAATACATTAATCGATTATCTTGCGGACGTATCGATGCATTGAATCGTCGGCTGTAGAATCGATGCATCGATGCAAATCGATTAATATTTACACCCCTAGTGTACAGCATGCATATTTTCACTTGGCATAGAACTGTCATGGGCAATAGCATAAAACCAGAACTAACTGCACAGTGCTGCACAGTACTTTTTGCTCTTGTGTTTGAAATTATTGTATCTTTCATATTTTGTAGTATAGGTTCTGTTCTGTGCCCTCATCCGTCTGTTTAATTACAGAGATTTTCTCGATCCTTGCTCTTCAGTATTTAACAGTCTGTATAAATAATGGTTAATGAATGGCCTATGGGCTTGGGAATGCTTGTGTAAATGTGTGTGTTGAATGTGGAATTAGCTTGGAAAAAATCCTCACACAGGCAAGTTTGCTGTTTAAGAAACACACATACAGTACAGTGAGTGAATAGCTTGCTGGTCTCGCTGTTCTCTGGGTCCACACTAATCTTCCTGATCCCAGGATGATACATGATTGGCACCTGGATGCAGATGTTATGTTCAGACTGGCATGGGTCCAGTTTAGTGCATTAGAACACCTCCAGATCTGCTCTTGGTGCTGCCTGCATTAGGCAGTGTTGTGCCATGGCAATGCATTAATACATTGTTATTGTAATGTAGCTGAATTATTTTGAATCAGTGGGTGAATATATTCTGAAGGGGAATCCGTTATCAAACCAAGGCTGAGTTTACCAGCATGGATAGATAGATGCATTGTGTGTTATAGATGTATGCAATATGCATCCATAATAAGACCTCTCTGTCCTCAGCATCAAAGCATCAGTGTCAAAATGCTTTGAAATATTGTGGTGAGGAACAGAATGGGAGTGATGCAACTCCTTTGCCCTGTTTGTCCTATTTTTCAAACCAGGGCCACACTGAGATGACTAGTTTATGAGCTTGTGGATACATGCATGGTGTGTTACACAGGGATGCATCCAGATAAGACCTTTCTATCCTCAGCATCAAAGGAACTTTTCCTTTGTGTGATCATGGTGCAATAGAATGGGAGTGATGCAACTCCAGTGCCCTTTTTGCCCTCTTTGAAGAAGTAATGCGTACTGTAGGCCAGTATCCAGGGAAACACGACCGTTAGCCGGTTCCTTCCTCATGCTGGGCGTGTGGTCAAAGGCATCACCTGTGTGATTGGATCTGGGACCGGTGCTGGTGACCCGTGCTGTCAGGTTGCCCTTGAATCTGACTCACGTGCTCATTCACCAGAGAAACATCCTCAGATCGCCTCATAAATGGTGAATGCCAGTGAGCATCCCTAAAAGTCAGCAGGTCTCTCTTGTCCCCATGCAATTTCTGTGAGAAATGGTGGGGGAGTTCTAGTTTGTTCATTTTCACTCATGCGGCCGATTTTCATAACCTTTCATGCCTCTTTTGGATAAGTGAGATTAAATCATTTCCCGAAAGGAGCATGAATGCTGCATTCATATATGGTATGACACAAATTGATCTCTTGGTGTTTTCACATCTCAAGGAAATAACTCCATGTACATCTTCACTTCACATGCTTACCGGTATTTTGTAAATTAGTTTGGAGGTGTAGATAGATAGCATCTATTTATTTTCTCTTTAGTATTTTTTGCTTATTTGTCTTTTTGTCAGCCGCTGCAGCCGCTTGTGTCTCAGCGACCCCCATTTAGCTGTGTCTAGTAAGATGGGTTTGGATCTGGGTCCTCGTGAGCACTGAGGTCTGTGTGGTGGTGTGCTACATGCTCTGCCTAGAGAACCCTTCTTTAAACATCATTTTTATTTTCAAAGTGATGGATCAGAACTCATTAGGACGTACAGAAACTATGAGAGTGCATCAAAATATGAATATCCTGCTCCTAATATGTTGCCTCTCTGAATGAGGGTAAAGTGTCATGGCTTTTATAGACCCTTTCAATCTGTTCCAACCGGGTTTCCATTTGAAATGTTCAAAAGCAGTGCAGATACTTTGAAATGAAAATGAATTTGACATTTGCTTTCATGTCTGACCCTTCCTCTCTCATTCATTACAGTGTGAGGCATGGCTTAGAAAGTGAGGGGAAACAGCCATAACCTCTTCACCCTGATTTCCAGTTTACGATATGAAAAAAGTAACTGTCATAGGGCTCTATTTTGGCGATCAGAAACGTGGTGCAATGTTTATTCTGATCTTACATCCAGTCTGTGGCGTGATTTGTGCCTTGCACTCCACTTCTATTAAATCTCGCGCCCAGGGGTGTGGCAGAAGGTGTGGATGTCATTCTCATTGGTTAAAGGATGTTACACGCAAAACGCACCCATGACTGATTAACAAACATAAGAACCACCCTTTTGCGCCAAGCGCCGACGTTTGAGCCCATAGTCGAGCTACTGAATTAGTGAATGTGGACTGGCCACGCTTTTAATGTCTGCAAACTTTACACCTTTGACCATCGGTTTCTGACCGCCAAAATAGAACCCATAGTTTGTCTGCCATAAAGCTGTTAGAGACATCCAGCAGAAATGTTTAGATGGATAGCTGGGACAGGAGATGGAGGTATTCTAAAGGGGATTTTGAATTCTGAGCCTGATTGGTTTGATTTAATTTTTTGAGTTATGTGTGTGTCCATAATGGCTTCATTCAGAGCTTCCCTGATGCTCCATGTCTGTCCTCTCTGATCTCTCATCAGCTCTGCTCTGCTCTGCTCTGCTCTGCTCCACAGATTGCTGATGTCCTGGCCAAGCGGAATCCAGCGGTCCTCCTTACTCTGGTAGGTTCATGGTTGTAGGGGCATCCCTCAGTGTTTTGGAGCAGTGTTTTAACTGCTGTAGCTTTGATCAAGGAAATAAACTGAGGGCATGAGATGATGTGAGCACACTTTCAAAAACTCACAAACGCTATAACCAACACAGTCACTCTGTTACTCTCCATCTAACACATTTAATCCAATAGATTTACAAAATAAGATTAAGCATCATGTGTTGATTTGTGTGTTGTTAAAAACCTAGGGAGGATGAGATTATAAAGGCTTGTTGAAATACATTTATCTTCTATTCATGTTTCACATTATCCGTGTCTCATATTTCAATATTTCTGAAACTTTTCAAAATCAAGTGGATCTTAAAGTGGTTGCATATTCCATGTGTGTGCGCTTGCACTGTGTGATGTACTGTAGAGCATGCACAGACACCTCTTCGCCGCATGATTGGGCAGCTTTAGCGATGAAACAGTCATTCTCTGACACCAGCGCCTCTGTTGTTTTGCTTGACAAGCCTCACTGGGTTTGTTGTCACAAATCGAAATGAAGTTCATTTGGCATCCTATGTAGACAGACAGCTATCCGTTTTGTGTCTCTGTATTCTTTCAGTGGATGAGCATCATGAAGGACTTGAAAGCCATATCTGAAATGTTCTTGTTTTTCTCTGTTTCCTTTCGTTCTTCTTCTGCAGCGTGGTGTGAATACTGACAGTGGGAGTACCTGTCGCGAAGCCTCCTTTGAAGGAATCAGCCAGTAGGTTTGAGTAGCATCAAATATTCATTAGTCTAATCATCTATTGTTCTGCAGGCTCATTCCCACTCATATTAGCAGCTCTGCTGTGAATGCTAAACTGTAGAATGTGTTTGTAAATCATTTTGTTTCTGGTTGTTATGTAGCAGAAAGAACGTTATCCACTGTAGGATGACTGTCTCGCCTCCCCCCTAGCGCCTGTGAGCGGAAAAAAACATGCTTGCAAATTTGTGCCTCCAGGCCGGTGCCACTGACAGAGAGTTTTGCAGCTCTTTAAACGATCATTCTCATGAAAAGGCAGACTGACCGATTGAGTAGTGATGTCAAATATATACGCTAAAGCTGCAGGGGAAGCTCTGCAGAGAAACCGGCAAGCGTAAAACGAGAAGACGGCAAAGAAATCGCCAAACCGGCATAGTTCCTCTTTAAGATCAAATTTAAGAAAAGACAATTCTGGGCCTTAGAGAGGCCTTCCTTTCCATGATATAAGAAAGCATCAACCTTCTCTGTAACTACACGTAGTAGTGTGGCCCTGTTTGACCTTTTATGTGCTATGCTGACTGAATTTAAACACTAACAGAAGGAGTTGTAGATGCTATGTTTAAAATGTGTGGAGTGAAGTTTCCTTATTATGTTACATTGTTTTTACATATACATTTTAACATTTTCAGATTCACAGTGAACAACACCATCATGCACCCTGTAATTGTGGAATGGTAAGTAGGCATTTGTATTCATGAAAATGACAACAGATGAGCCGTTTTATGTACCATGCTCTGTGTACTGCAATATTTACTGTAGATGTTTTCTGGGTTATTTGACTGTTTTTGGATTCATCGCAAATGTGTAAATTTGAACCTGAGTGCATTAGAGACATGGGCATGTTGAATGCTGATGGTGTTCCCATAAGGATCTAAATAATTTAGCAAGTCTGATACTAACATTTTCCTTTGTTTTTGGTAAAACATAATTGACTGGCAGATAACGTTTCCTCAAAAGAATCGACAAAGTAGCCATTCATTATTCACCAATTTGTAGCTCATTTATATCCTTTGGATGCTTTCATTTAAGATCAAATGCATTAAATAAATGAATGCTATTTGATGCATCAAAAGAAAGATTTGTGTGTGCGTGTATTGCATTGCTGCTAGTTTATGGGGCCTCATTCACAGTAGTGCTTGTTTCTATGTGGATCGCATTTCACATACGGTATTTACAAATGCTTGATATAAAAAAGTTTATTTTACTGTCACCTTCTGTATTCATTCAACAAGTCACGATGGGATTTTGAAGTTTTATAGACTACTGTAGGAGGGCAATTCTACTGTACACAGGCTTTAAATGGACCTGGTAGCGCATTAGAGGAGGATGAGTTTCAGTGACTGACTATGCTCAGGAAAGCCTCAGACGTTAAACCCCTTGGAAAGCCTCAAACATTAAACCCCCTCTAAAGTGTGTGTGTGTGTGTGTGTGTGTGTGTGTGTGTGTGTGTGTGTGTGTGTGTGTGTGTGTGTGTGAAAGAGGGAGATCAAAAGCTAGTACAAAGGAAGTGAAATGTTTGAAATCAAACAAACACACACACAAAATGAAGTTGAGTGAAGTGGGCTTGAGGAGTGAAGTGGGTGAGAGGAGTTGGTTGAATAGGTCGTGGAGCTCTGTGCTTGTGTGGGTCTGTCGCAGCAGAGATCATCTGACATTCTCTTTATACTGTGTGTCCTCTGCTGTGCCCTCTCCTGGAAAATATAGCTGTCTACGGGTGATGCTGCAACTCTGTTGTGTCTCTGGAGTTTGGGAGAGATGCTTTATGTTAGCGCTGTCACTTTACAGTTTTTTACAATCACTTTGCTACTATTTTCAGAACCTTGATGTAATTTTTCAAAACTCTAGACACAAAACTCAAAACGGTTATCACTTGTAACACAGGCCCTCTAATGTTCAAAACATTGGATTGTACATTCACATCTTCAAAGAAATCTTGCAATTGCACAATCATTGGTTCAAAAAACAAATTTACTGTGAAATACCACTGAAACATAACTATAGATCACCCGCACACAAGCAACCGATAGTTTCATCGTGTCATTGTTCGTACAATCATTAGATATAGTAGAACAAAATAGGTGATACAGGTTTCATTATGGTACTACAGGAACAGTACAGTAAACACATCTCTGTAAAAGTACTGCAGTAGTAGAGAGAATACTACAGACACAGTGGAATCATTGATCAAAGTTTGTAATACATTGATGCAAAACACTACAATACAATCACAACATAGGTTTATTTGAATTAAAGTAAAAATAATTAGCTATGAAATAGAAAAGAAAAGACAGCCTGATGAAAATATAAAATATAAAAAATATATATTTTTTTTATATAAAGATATAAAATATTAGGCTACATCCATGGATATTGTAGTCTAATTGGTTCATGCTCCACGCTAATTGGTGACAGTGAATCTCGTTACAGTATCTTGAAACTTTCATGATTTGCAGTAAACATGGAAGATTGTGTGTCTGTTTCGTGTTTCCATACAACTGCATAAGAGTAATGCAACAGTTACTTATCATTTTGAGCAGTTGTATCAATTGATAGTTAGATCATTGTAAGGAAATGAATAGACGCTCATTTGAAATGTAATGTGTGAATTGCCTTTTGAAATAGTAGTACTTTGATGTTAAGTTGTATCATATTGAACAGGTGAGTTTTGTTGAATGAACAAATGATCTAAGTTGTATGTGTATTGTATCCAAGCAATTGAGAAAAGGGTTAGAGTTTTGAAAAATGATCATTGGTTGTGAGTTTTGTGTCTAGAGTTTTATTTGTATTGTTATTTATTTGTATGTCGCTTTGGACAAAGGCGTCTGCTAAATAACCATAACCATAACCATAGAGTTGTGAAAAATGACGTCAAGGTTCTGAAAATAGTAGCAAAGTGATTGTAAAAAACTGTAAGATGGCTGTGTTGAGTGGGGTGGCACTCTGGGATCGCCCTAAAGAATATCGGAGGCAGTGTCTGTAAAATAGGATTTCCACTGAAGAAGAAATTGTTGGATAGGTTAGATTTCTTTGTCTAGGATTTTGTCGCATAGCACTTTCTTGCCTTGTGTGTGTGCGTGCGTGCGTGCGTGCGTGCGTGCGTGCGTGCGTGCGTGCGTGCGTGCGTGCGTGCGTGTGTGTGTGTCTGTGCGCGCATCTCTTGGTGAACTAAAGCACATATTGAATGCTTGTGCTAAATGTCAAACAATGACTGTACGCCAGGCTTCAGTAACCTAAATAGTGACCAAACTACATGACTGACCACTCAATAGAAATTGTATTCATGCCAGTAGGGCAAGCATTCCTTAGAGACCCTCAGTGTCATGTTATTAAATATAATAGAAAAGGGTGGGTTGTACATCTACTTCACTGCAGGGTAAAGTTAGACTGGTGTATACATGGAAATATAGACACCAGCCCACTGTTTTCAATTTTAGTGTCCATGGGACATTGTCGTCTTTATACATTAAACTGAAAACATTGAAAATAGTCTCCAGGCATTGAGTGTTTTATGTTAGCCAAGCCTAGACAACGGTGTCCAGAGCGTCCTTGTGGTGTAATTTCATGTGCACTCCCAGAGACGAGGGCTTTTCCAGGCTGCTCAGCTGGAATGGTCTTCGTGCTCGCCTGGCTGCCCCTGGTATTAGGCTCTGGATCTTATTACCGCTTCTTGAAGCCGTTTCATTATGGCCGCTCCTCAGTCCGCTGCAAACTTTCCATTTCCTTCTCCCTCGCTTGCCTATTACCCAAGATTATCAACAAGGGTTCAAGGGCCATTCCGAACAAACAGATTTCTTGCGAAACTCAAAAGCCCACCACATATTCTCAAGTCAAGTCGAGGAAATAAGTATTCCACCACTAAACAAATGCAGCAACACTGCATATTTGTATATGTGCTCAATACGGGTCCCTATTGAAACCAAGTGAGTTACATTGTCTCATGTCTCCGAGAGATGTGACTTTTTTTACCAGGTTTAAAAATGTAACTTTGACTGTTTGTCTGTGAGTCATTCAGCTAATTGAGTTGAAGTAAATATTGACAGGGAGTTGACCAAGAATAAACAAGAAATGCTCTTCGCTAATGAGATTTGACACTCTCTGTGTGTGTGGGTGTGGAGGATTCTTCCCCCCCATCACAGTCAGATAGCGATGACTGAAATCATGTGTTCACTGTACTCTGTGCACCTGCAGGCACTGTGAGTCATTCATCCCAAAAGGTGTTGATTAGAATTTCACGAGTGATGTTGCGGTCTCACAGCTGGATGCTATTTGTGGACAGCCTCAGAACATTCATGATTGAAGATTTATCTGTTACTCCTTTATTAGACAGACCTGTGAGGATGTTACTGTGCTGTCTTGGCGTGAATGTTATTTTGTGGCCGTTGAGTGTCGAGGGTGTCTTTTCGAGCAGGGAACCTAGGGGGCAGGGTAAGGGACGGCGGTGCGGTGTGGTGGGGTGGGTGTGTTGTAGTAAGTAGTTCATGCAATATCTAAGAAAACACAGTGCAAGTCACTGCATGCTATATAATAACATAGCTAACTCAGAACTAACTGAACTTCCTTTGTGTTGTATGATTTGAGAGTTGCTGGCACTGCTTTAGATGCAGATGACACTCGAGGACTGACTCAGAAAAGGAAAAAGGCCGCACTTTGCATATAAACGTTTTTTTTCATTGCACAGACGCGTTTCGGCTTAGCGCTTTCCTCATTGAGCTCCTAGCTGAGGAGAGGAAGGTGCCGAAGCCGAAACGCGCCTGTGCAATAAAACACGTTTATATGCAAAGTGCAGCTTTTTTCCTTTTCTGAGTAAGCATATAAGTTCGGCCAAGCACTCTGAAAAAAACCCCATAAGAGACTGAGTGAAGCCTGCTCCCACCATACAAATTACTGGAGGACTGACTGCATGGTCAGCTGGGAAGGTTGAAGGAGGATACATAGTCCTTATTAATGTGCTCTGTTTTTGTCCTTTCCAATAGCCGTCTGTTGAAGACTGACATGGAACTGGAGGTCCTTCGTTATACCAACCGCATCTCTAGCGATGCCCACAAAGAGGTGTGTGTGTGTGTGTGTGTGTGTGTGTGTGTGTGTGTGTTTACTAATTATTTGTATTGCTTATTAATTGTCTCGTGCCAGTCAATGGGAAATGCCACCCTGGAGGTGGCACTTAGTGAATGAACCCGTGGATGCACATAACCGTGGATCAGCCCCTTAAGGCCTCCAATCAGGGAATGGCAAATAAATAACAACAAATCGAAAGCTCTGGTGAATCTCTCTCTCTTTCTCCCTTTCTCCGTTTCTCTCCCTTTCTCTCTTACTCTTTCATTCATTCTCTCCCTCTCTTTCTCTTTCTCTCCCTCCCTCTCTCTCTTCCTCTAAACTACCTCTGTCAGAGAGCCAGCAGTTAAGTGAACTCAAGTGGATGACACTCTTATCATCTGATGGATAAAATAGTGTGTAATTTGAAGACAATTTCCCCTCATTTTCCAATCGCTCTCTCACACTCAAACATTCCCCTTTTTTGTGTGCTCTCTGTGTCTGTGAGATATCCGTGTGTGTCATTAGCCTACAGCTAAAGCAGGAATGACTCACACCAAACTGGCCTCACTAACACAGAGTTGCTGACATGATGAGAATATCATCCTATTGTTCAGAGTAACTAGAGCCCAGTTCTCCCCCGCAGGTGATGAGGCGTGTGAGGCCTGGGCAGAAGGAATATGAAATGGAGAGGTATGTCCCTTTACATTTAAGTTTAACATTTTTTTTTAAATTGTATCTTACATGAATGCAGCATCACTTACATAAAGGCCATCAGTGACAAGTATCCCCTATTGTCCCCATATGCCTGTGAGATAATCTCTTCAGTAAGCTCTGCTAGCAGAGGCGCAGTATCTCTCCTATCTCTGAGTGTGTGTGTGATCCTGTAGCTGTTCTACACTGGAGCTGCAGCTGATAACACACGCTGCCACTCATTCTGCCCAGCAGCCTTGAAGCAGTTCACTCCCATCCGTTTCTTTTGCTTTAAACAAAGCTGGAGATAAGCTGTGGCGTTCCAGTGGGATTTTCTCCTCTCCTTTCCCCAAACGGAGAGCAGGAACAGCAGCTCTCTTTAGAAGCAGACAGGAGGGGTCAAAGGGCAGACAGAGCTATTGCCCTTTGGGCTTTGTGGTGGCTAGTAAGTCCACACAGTAGACAGTATGTTTTGACATGCGTTTATACGCATTATACATTTATAAAATGTATAACGTTTACATAATGGACTGTGACAGCCTACTGTTGCTGTCACATAACTTTTCTTTAACACACACACACACACACACACACACACACACACACACACACACACACACACACACACACACACACACACACACTCACACATACACACACACAATGTGAGGTAAGTAGCCATTTTCAGCACCTTGGAGAGCGGCCATATCCCAGGCACTGCCATGGTGCTGAAGAACGGGCCCCTCCCAGCTCAACTGCATCAGCGCCATGCAGAGCACACACTTCTGCACCTTGTTGCAGATCTCACATGTATACACACACAAAAAACACACCCACACACACACACACACACACACACACACACACACACACACACACACACAAGCATTTCCAGATCTTATAGTATGCTAGGATGAACCCAGACTGTTTTAATGAATAGAGTCAGGTCCCAGGGAGTGATCATAGTTAGAATCAGCAGCAATGTGCGGTAATACTGGAAATGCAATCACTAGGAAAGTAATTATTTTATTTAAATTTGCTCTTTGCTGCTGGACATTTGCCATTATATGATTTGTATGCATTCAAAGTTAGCTTAACTGAAATGATGGAGTGAAATGATGTTCATTTGAATCCAAATGAATTTGAAGCAAACAGGAATGGTTCATACAGTATCTAAATAGGGGTGGGTTTTCGGGTTAGAGTTATGAATACCTTGAATGTCTTCAATTCAATGACTCAAAACTAACTTTGACTAATGTGACATGAGCGCCTCCGCCAACAAACCATGTTTCCCATATCAAAAGAGCTCTGCTAACTTTACACACTCCTCTGTTTGTCAGTACACAAACAGGCTCTGAAGATGACATTATCTTCCCTGTGAGACAACTTGTGTTAAATTGACTCATACCTGCTGCACTGACAGGACAGGCAGATGGTTGTGCATTTTAAAAACAGTGAGATGGCTGCTGTTTGCTGAATGGCTGACTAGCTGTTTGGATTTGCAGTGGGAGCTTCAGCTTTTTAATGAAGCGTGTTGATATCTCCAGGAATAGATGTGTAATCGCTCATGTTTTAAATTGCTTTGATGTAGTAGGGTGTAGTTTTTACTTCCTCCATAAGTTAGTGGGATGCAGATAGGTGGAGGCCTGTGGATGTGAAGATAGAAGTATGTGCAGTGCAGAGAGGTGGAGGCCTGTGGATGTGAAGATAGAAGTGTGTGTACGGTGTAGAGAGGTGGAGGCCTGTGGATGTGAAGGTAAAAGTGTGTGTACGGTGTAGAGAGGTGGAGGCCTGTGGATGTGACGGTAGAAGTGTGTGTACGGTGTAGAGAGGTGGAGGCCTGTGGATGTGACGGTAGAAGTGTGTGTATGATGTAGAGAGGTGGATGTGAAGGTAGAAGTGTGTGTACAGTGTAGAGAGGTGGATGTGAAGGTAGAAGTGTGTGTACGCTGTAGAGAGGTGGAGGCCTGTGGATGTGAAGGTAGAAGTGTGTGTACGGTGTAGAGAGGTGGATGTGAAGGTAGAAGTGTGTGTACGGTGTAGAGAGGTGGAGGCCTGTGGATGTGAAGGTAGAAGTGTGTGTACGGTGTAGAGAGGTGGAGGCCTGTGGATGTGAAGGTAGAAGTGTGTGTACGCTGTAGAGAGGTGGAGGCCTGTGGATGTGAAGGTAGAAGTGTGTGTACGCTGTAGAGAGGTGGATGTGAAGGTAGAAGTGTGTGTACGGTGCAGAGCCCCTCCGGTCCAGCTCCTCTCCCCTCTCTGCTGCTCTGGGGCCGCTGCCTTTGATAAATTTGCTGTCTAGTTCCATCGCTGGCCGGTCCAAGATGGGTTGCAGAAGAGCGGTTCTGGGCAGGCGCGGACCCGGGTTTTGCCGGAGTGGGCCAGAGGCATTAATCAAAGCTCGTCCTGATGCTTGTTACCACGGCAGCAGGACGGGAGTGGCCCCTGCGGAGAATGCAAGGTCGTTCACACTGCCCTCAAAGTCGCATGGCTGCTGGTGCACGGCCATGTTTGTCGGAGACAGAGTCAGCAGCAAGGCTCTCTGGGAGAGTAATAAGATGGAAACATGTCCCAGGGGCCAGCTGTGGAAAATCCATCTCCAGGCCTGGCATCTGTAGGGGCAGCAGAGCGGGCACATGTGCCAGTGGTGCCACCGGTGGAAGTGCTTATGAGGCCCCCTCAGGACAGACAGGCCTAGGCCACTGCGGCAGCATGAAAGCAGTTTGAAGGGGAGCCTGCCGAGGGTTTGAGGAAAGGACAAGTCACCAGTAGCTCAGCTCAGCACAGCTGAGTGCTCAATGTGTGTGTGTTTATGTTTGTTTCCCTGTGTGGGTGCTGTCTGTCTTATCTTTCTGTTTGTGTTGACATACATCATCATGCTCCACTGCTTACATCTGGTCTTAGTTAATGCAAGATGCATGATCATCTACTCACGCATCAACATCTCCATCTCCATAAGTCTGAAGAGTATGAGGTTGGATAATTGGAATTGGAGTTCTGACACTAACATAATTAATTTGATGACGGCTGACCGTACGACAGGTGAAATATTCCCTAATTGCTGAACACGGCAGACAGCCTTGTTCTCCCAGATCAGCCTGAATTTCTTTCAGAGGATTTATGTCCTGGGAGGCAGCCGTGTGTAAGCGCTGGGGTTAATCTGTCTGCTGTCGGGGCAACATAACCGTCACTCATGGCACCGACGTAGGGAGGCAGCAGTCTGAGGTCTTAATTAATACTTATTTGCTTTATAACGGCTTTCATTAAAGAAATAGAGCTGCAAAGACTCTGTGCTTGTCCGTTCTAGCAAGGCTGTCATATGTAAAAGCCTTTCCATGTTATAATCATTTGCCTGTGAGAAGTGGCTACTGAAACGTATTTGCTATACTGTATAGACACTGCTCAAGTGTCTTCTACATGCCAAACAGAGAGATGAATAACTATTAGACCATCAGTCCTTCAGCTTGGTTTGAGATTCTTCATTAGAATTCAGCTGGGGTCACATGCATGACAAGTGTGCACAAGTCTGCCAATTAAAACTCACTGTGACCTTTTCAAGTTTCAGTGTGAACTTTTATCTGCAGCATTTGAGTGAGATCTTTCTGACACTGACTAAAGGTCCAGGAAGGATCAATGTTTTGCAGATGGGTGGAAAACAGTCTGGTGCTCTTTAATCTTTGGGCAATTAAAAAATACCAATATCAGTATTTATTAAAAAATGTTGACTTTAATATTTCTGAAATGGTGAAGTTGTTCCTCTGCTACTGAAGACCAGAGGAGAGCATGGCCTTGGTGGTGAACATCAGACATGAATGTTTCCACTTCTTAGTTCCTTCAGTTTTCATTTTTCAAACTTTTCCTTTGAAAAGTTGACCTGATCATTTTGATTTCCTTTGAAGGTCAGCAATGCATATTTTAAGTTGTTTACTATATCTGGCAAATAAGATCTCTAGCGTTAGGCTGTATTTTAAATACAAGTGAAGTGTTTTCTTTGAAGAAGCACTGTGCTAAACCATACTGTGTTATTGCAGTAGTTGTATCATTAAAGTTCACCTACGACAAGTTTGTTCACCCAATCCTAATTTGAACTTCAGCAGTTCTGTTTTCAGTGTTATGAGGGTCCTGGTGTCATGGAGACGCAAGTGTTTTGGACATTGGTAACTTTGTGTGAGGATCTGCGAGAGACCATTATTGTGCATATTCATGAGAGTCCATTTCCTGTTTGAAGATGGCACCTTCATCGTGGTGGCTGAGGACATGTGCACAGATAGCAAACCCTCACCAGCTCACTATCTGCCTAATTGAGCCCCAGCACTTTCCCACAGAAAGACGCCTCCTCTCATTCACTGAGGGAGGAGTGAGACTGACTCATTCTGTCTAACTGTTATTACTATCTTCTCTCTCTCCAACTATCTCCATGTTTCCTTGCAAGCTATTTGTGAGTGCAACAATTTCCCTGGATAGCTCGGAGAGGTTTTTGCAAGTGTTTGAGAATGTGCCTTTTTAAGTGTGTAGAGTAAGTTAAGAGTTTTCAGTGAGGCTGTCTGCAGAGCTTAGGTTGACTAAGAGATGTGCAGGGATTTCTCACATGTCCTCAGAGCTGTTTTGATCTGTTTATATCCATCATAACCAGGTAATGTTAGTCTAGTAGGGTTTAAATATGTATTCTTTTCTTTTGCTTGCTCAATCACACTCAGTGTATTTGTGTTAGATCTTGAGCTCCCAATTTTTCTACCTGGATTCTGTACAGGTTTCACACAGTCACACAAAGGATAATCGATGGTGCAGATTATTCTTTTCTGAAATATTTGCCAGTTATCTCATTTTCCCATGTAATTCCGTTAGCACACAACAGCCGCCGGGGCCTTAAATAATATTAACATTTTTCGTTCTCAGTTTTTGTTTGATAGAACTACTCTCTCCAAATCATAACCCATTTGTAGAGTCTGTGCATATGCGGTGTGATGATGTCCCTGAGCTGCTAATGAACTGGGTACGCCAACTGAAACGACGCCTCCGCTCACTCAGTCCAGGAAGTTTCAAACGAGAGCCCTGAGGTGTCTTAACTGCAGTGTGTGCATCTGTGTTTCTGTGTTGCAGTTTGTTCCAGCACTACTGCTACTCTCGTGGGGGAATGCGACACTGCTCCTACACATGCATCTGTGGAAGGTAAAGACTCCATCCAGGAAGTGGCCTGCCTTTCAATTATCCTCACAACACAATGTGCTGCTGGATTCACTGATAAACCTTGAGAAGTTGTAGTTTCTGTGTTTGACCTTTTAACCCTCTATTTCAATTCACCACACTGTGGCTCGTCTTAATTGCTACTCTGTAAGGATTACTGTAGAAATCCAATGTTGTACTAGACACAGACAGAACACCATCATCATTCTTTGATCCAAGTGGTCAGTGTTTTAGATTCACTTCTGAGCTTAGTAGTCTTTTTAAGTCATGATTCCTTATTAATGGAATAAAGCCAAGGCTATCTATCTATTACAAGATTTTGTTTGTTTGTTTGTTTGTTTGTTTGTTTGTTTGACAGCGGACACAACGGTTCTGTTCTCCACTATGGCCATGCCGGAGCTCCCAATGACAAGACTATCAGTGAAGGAGACATGTGGTGAGTATCTTGCTGAAACACACAAACTCAGTAACTGTGACTTCGAGACCAGTCAGATCATTGTATAGCTTTTTAAAGGGCCATGGGAACTGTTTTGTGTGTTTTACAAGTGTACTTGCGTAATTGATTCAGTCAGTGTTTCACACCTCCATGGTGCTATGAGGGCAGAGGTTCGCCAATCTCTCATGACTGATTTTAATCACAAGAGGAAACCTAGATGTAAACTCCTATGAATCTTACATAGTCTGTCCATTCTAAGGCTCTTGTGATGAAGCTGATGAGTTCTCTCTCTATTTTTAAATACATTTTATATCCAGTTCCTTCTGACATGTACGTTTACATGAAAGCCCCACTAGACTTTTTAAAATATTAAATCAGAAGATGTCTCCATCTACTCCCCCACCAGAGATGTCTATACTCTCTGCTGTGTGGTAGTGTGTGTTTGTGTGTTTGATGGCAGTGGAGTGTGCTATGTGGTTGAACCTGAGAGACGATGTCCAGTGGGTGTTGATGGAGATTTAAAGCAGCACTCTTGAGAGCTCGTGTTCACACCACACTAGTAGATCTCGGAGGCCTTCTTTCCTGGACTTAAGCTGCCATGTTATACTTTTTTTTATTATTATTATTAGGCTAAATCAAATAGTTTCTGTTTTTTTATTATTATTATTATTTTACAGCCTGTTTGACATGGGTGGAGAGTACTACTGCTACTCTTCCGACATCACCTGCTCTTTCCCAGCCAATGGCAAGTTCACGCCAGACCAGAAGGCCATCTACGAGGCTGTGCTCAAGTCCTCTCGGGCTGTCATGGCTGCCATTAAACCAGGTATTGATGAAGAGCTCTTAAGCTTATGAGGCATTTTATAGATATTTTCTCTTCGGTTGATGTTGATGTGGAACATTAACTTAGTGGGTTGAATTCTGAATTGTATGAAAAATGTTGCAAAATGTGTGATTTTGAAAAGGAAGTAGCACTTCTACTAATGACTATAAATATGTTCTCCCATGAAAGCATAATGAAATGACAAGATGTGATAAGCGTCATTTGGGTTAACTTGCTTGAAGGGGTCAAATGCACTGACATGCATCGTCTGATTATGACCGTGTCATGTCACTCTTATGTAGATACCTTCAAGTAAAGTGTTACCGATTATTCGTTTGTTTGTAGGGGTTAAATGGACTGAAATGCATCGTCTGGCTGACCGTGTCCATCTCGAGGAGCTGGTGAAAATCGGCATCCTGAAGGGCAGTGTTGACGACATGATGAAGGAGCACATGGGCTCTGTGTTCATGCCCCATGGTCTTGGTCACCTGCTGGGAATTGATGTCCATGATGTTGGTGGCTACCCTGAGGCAAGTATCATTCAGGAGCCTCCCAGTTATATTTCTAAGGTTGCCCTGAGGAAAGTTAAAAGCCTTACCCCTGTAAACATAAGAAGAACTCAAATAGCAAAGATGGTTGCTGAGCTTTATTTGAGCTCCATAGTGAACAGTAGGACTCTGTTGTAAATACAAGTGCAGTTTGTTTATCTCTTTCAGTCCTCATTCATTTTGTTCCCCGTCTCGCAGACTAGTGTACAAATCCACAACAGTGCTATCAATATGTGATGCCTGGGGTCATGTTGTTTCAGGGAGTGGAGCGTATCCCGGAACCTGGCCTGAAAAGCCTGCGCATGGGTCGCCTGGTTCAGGAGCGCATGGTCCTGACGGTGGAGCCGGGCATCTACTTCATCAACCACCTGCTGGATCAGGCTCTGGCCTCCCCAGCACAGCGCTGCTTCATCAACAATGACGTGCTGCCTCGCTTCCGTGGTTTTGGAGGGGTGAGAGAGCTCACACACTGTCACTCTGGGAATGCAAGCAACACACACACACACACACACACACACACACACACACAGTAAATCTACTTATGTAGTAGCACACTTTAGGAAGCCTGAACATTCCTTTGTTTTAATTTTGTATTAATGGTATTGTCACCTTGTGCTCTTGTGACGTTGTGACTTGTCTCTAAGGAATGGTGTGACGGTCTGAGTCACCTGTCATTGTCTTCTTCATTCGCCCAACAGGTGCGCATTGAGGACGACATTGCTGTGACCGCAAACGGAATGGAGCTGCTCACCTGCGTCCCGCGTACCGTTGAGGAGATCGAGGAGTTCATGGAAGAGGCCCGAGGTGACCCCAAGTCCGTCAGTCCCATCTGAGGAAACAGGCTGGAACTGTTCTCTCTCCCGTGGCTCCCTGGGTTTCATCCCAAATTCACATTTTACGCTTGTTTGAAAGGGAAGTTGGCTTTGATTTCCATATCTATACTGTGACTGTCATCATGAAATGAAATGAAATGAAATGATGCCAAAACATTTTTTCATTGTAATGCAAGTTCATCACTCAGCTCTTACTGTGAGTTTCTTTACAGCTCAATAGTTCTAACAGCATCATATCTAGCACCAACAAAAAGACACATTTGAAGTATGTAGCTCAAAAACAGTATTAAATGATTCTCTGATTTGTATCGTTCACATGTATTTCTCTTTGTACCCAATTTATATGCTAATTAGCCTGATCAGTATGTTAAGCATTTATTAATAAACTATTTCTGCAGCATCTGTGAGCTGTTGTCTTACCTTAGATGACCAGGTAAACCATATGTGATGTCTGCCCCTGGGAACTATTCCATAACAAATCAGAGCGTTTTTCAGTATCTAGTGAAACAGTCTGGATTTCCACCAGTTCTGATCGGAACCTCGGATGCGCCATCAACATTGGGTGTAGCATCCTTAACTGACCTGTCAAATGTTGAATTCACTTCGGATCAAAAAAAAAAAAAAAAATGGTGCCAGCTCCGGCAACTTTCAGGTTCTGAACTAATTTATCTTTGGTGGAAATCTGTTTACCATCTCGAGCATGAACCAAAACGGGGACAGTTCTCTTTTGATGGAAAAGGCCTATGAGTGAGTTTGTTTCACAAAATGCAATAAAATAAATATCTCTGTAGATTACTGAATTAGTATTGAGACTGTCCAGTTCAGGATGAGGCATCTTCTTCTTTAACTGCATTGAAAGACCTTTCTCATTAAATTATCTTGACTAATTCATTGACCTGGCAACAGAAAATGAAATTCCGGTCTAATTGACTCAGCTGGATCTCATGAGTCATAACGCTACATGCTGAGAAATGAACTCAACCAGACTGAACTGAACCAAGCTGAGAGTTTAAGAGCAAGAGTTTAATCCTACATATAATTTTAACCTTAATACTGTTTATGATCCCATGTCTAGACATTTTGAAACATTTTATGTAAAATCATACTGACATATACAAGCCAGACATCTCCCTCCTAGGCTTCAAAAAATATAACATCAGTAGTTGTGTTAGCCATCACAGGAGGCGAGTAAGGCTGGGATTATACTTGCCGTTAGACCAAGCGTAAGCGTATGCGCCCGTGTGCGACCTACTGTGTCCTGTGTACAGACTCGCTGCAGCATTACGCACCTTACTGGAGGTCTTCACCAGGGGGAGACTAGTAGCCTAATATCAGATGTGGATGTGGCCATGTGCCATTGTTTACTCTCATGATTGCCCCCAGCTTTGATGTCGATAATGCATCTTGCAGTCACTTTCTTTTGGCAATGATCGCCCCCTACTTTCTTGTCAGTATTGCATCTCGCGGACGCGTCGTGTTCGCTTGCGACGACGTGCACGACCGACGCACCAAACGACCGCAAAATACGCGAGGCAGCCATGATGCGTACACGAACGCGTTGTCTGCAGCAAGTCTAAACGTGCCTTAAAGGTGTGAGATTGAGAATCCAGGCCTCCTGCAGGGAGCATGTCCTCTTCATGTAGCTGCCCAGGACCCCTGGAGACGACTCTGCTGTGTCCATCCCCTAGGGCTCCCTTTGGCTCCGAGCGCAGACTGGTGCTGCTGGTTCAGACGAAGGTACGCACATCAGAGGATTGATAGGGACTGGGCTTTTTAGCCATCTGCACAGGGAGACCAGAAAAATCATGACTGCAAAACATGGACTGGCTCTCAGCAAATGGGGAAAGGAATACCTTAGTTCAGACCATAGATGTGTGTGTTGAGCAGGAGGGTTGTAGTTTGGCGTATGTGTTTGTGTGTGTGTGTGAGAGAGAGGAAGAGGGTTCGTCTTTGTTCTACACTCTTTGTTTCACCCACATGATATCAGCTATGTACACACTGGTTAATTAAATCAAAGCTGGTGGTTAAATACTTAATAAATACATTATGCAAACTAAGGTGCCAGAAGAGAGAATTGGCCTTTTTAAATTGCTATGACTACATTACACTGGAAGGAGACCAATGAAGTGTGTAAATTAATGTAAATTTGTTTGGGTGCCAATTCCAGAGGCTAGGAAGCCTACATACAAGAAAATACATTTACATAAACAAACAGCATTATACAATGGCACCTGTTAAAGTAAATGCCAAATGTTGCTTTCCTATTAAAAAAAATGTCTAATTTCTAAAAAGGAAGAGGGGTTTCTGTTCTGAGCCTCTTACACTATGACGATGTGACGGTCTCATGGTTCTCAACCAAATTCATTAGCTTTCTGTCACAGCTTTTGTTACATGATCTGTGATGCTGATTTGTTTGCCAATTGAAAATTCACACACACACACACACACACACACACACACACACACACACACACACACACACACACACATTTCTACCTTTCGCACTACCTTCAGCTGGGCGTTGTGGGCTGGCTGAAGATTGCCTGGGGCTGTTCAGCAGCGATGCACTAGACAGGAGTACAGACTGGAGTCTTGACTTGATCGCACCAGTGATGTGCATGGCCGGAAATACAGTCCCGTAACACCACCCAGGCTGTCTGCACACCAAGGGGCAAAGACATAAGAGCTTTGAGCTTAAGCTTACGATCTGGTCAGGATTCAGAACGACCTTGCCTTAACATGACAACATGGAAATGCAAAGTCAAAAGACAGACAGGGTACTGATGGCCATACAAAATGACCATTTATACAACTAATAAATTGATTAACATTGCATTGCATGTAACAATGTCCTTAAACAAGGCTTTCTTTTATGTACTACTTCTATGCATTACCACCTCAGTGACGTGACACATGACACATCTGAGCTGTGATGAGAACCCATAGTCTGACCAGCCAGACCCACGGTCAATAGCATCTCAAAAGTCAGCAGGCATGTGCTGAAGACACTTGACTGGATCTGCCAATCGTTTGCATGGACTATGCCCTCATTCAGGGTGCCAAAAGGATATAATCACATGCTAATTTATCATGGATAAATGCTGATTTATGGTTCATTTATGGCTGTTTTTAGGATGCTGTTGTACCCTGACCTGCCTATCTTGCAGGGATCCCATTCACACGTGACCCCATGAGGGAAATGTTCTGTATTATGACATGCATTATTCATTTGATGAATTATCTTTATAATCTCATCAAAGATAATGTTGTATTAATGACAAATGTATGCCTATACTATATACAACTACAAATTCACTGTATGTGTTTCACATTATAAGAAGTTTTTTTCTGTCTAGATTTCTTTCTTTCTTTTAAGCCTGTCTTTAGTTACAGGATTTCACCTAAACTACCCCACAGCTATTTTGCAGGTGGAACAGCACCGCTGGAGATTAATCATACAGTGTAGTGCTAAAGTCAGTCAACCCTCATTTACTTCCAAATAACACACATATTCCTAAATTGTGTGAAACGGTTAATAAAAAGATAGGTAGTCTAATACAAAATGATTGTGGTCACCCAGATGAATTGATTTAGTCTTGACTTCTAGGTTGTGACGTGAGTGAGTGACGGGGGATGGGAAACTGTTGTTTGTCGAGTGCCAAGTTAATGGCGAAGAGTTATCAGGTAAGAAGGTGCCCAATTTAGGAAAAGAAAAAGTAAGGAGAAACGAGCAGCAGACAGGTATGCAACTTCTCTCTCTGTATGATTACGGCATCCATGAGATGATGGACTAATGTTAATTGGTGGTAGGCCTAATATTGTTCTAGATTGTAACTAGCGTCTGTAGGCTATCTTTATGACCAGCTTATTAGCCCTCCACATGTAATAAAATAGGCCTTTTCCTGTTATTAGATGTGATTTTATACAAAGGACATCGACCAAAATTTGAACAGCTGCTCCAAACATGGAGTTGGCATTTGGGTTAATCATTGGTTTCTCCCTGGACAGGTGAGAGCTTCACTGCTAATGTTAAACTGTTCAGTTACTCTTCTCAGTTAGGCTACCGCAGATGCTCGAACTTATCATGCGTGCGGCAGCTATGTAGTCTACGTTGCGATACGCAATTTGCGATAAAAAAAAATGCATTATACGATATGAAAGTTTTGGGAATCGTGAAAGAACATGCTGTAGGCCTAGGCTATGTCGGAACAAATTTCGGCACATTCAGAAATGTGCCTTTTCCCCAATCTAGGCTAGCCTAACAAGTGGTCATACGGCCATAGATCCAGTAGCCCTCTCCAAATATCTGCTGTTGTCGCCTTCCGAAAGTGCGTCGTTGAAAAATGTTGCCTTTTTTTTTTTACTTGACGTTGATTGTGGTAGCAAATAGTTTGGCCTAGGCTAGGCTACTTATATTGTGTTTTGATGTTTGATCAGGCTCAGGCTGCTATATTTGCCACCCATAGCCGACTAAACATGACGTTGTTTAAAGGCCTAAAATGATTATGCGTTAAAAAGGTGAATGTCTCCACCTTGTGGGGAAAACTGTAGGCTAAATCCATCACACAGGCGGGACAGATGCCTCGTTGTTCCAATTATACAAGCTAGAATAGAATAGAATAGAATATATACTTTTTTGATCCCGTGAGGGAAATTCAGTTCTCTGCATTTAACCCAATTTAACCGAATTAGTGAACACACAGCACACAGTGAACACACAGTGAGGTGAATCACACAACCCAGAGCAGTGAGCTGCCTGCCCAACCAGCGGCGCTCGGGGAGCAGTGAGGGGTTAGGTGCCTTGCTCAAGGGCACTTCAGTATACTGCATACAGAGGTAGCAAAATAGCCTATCGATAGTGTAGCCAAAAGACAACACATTTGGGGGAACGTTTGAAAAGGATGCCTTTTCCCAACTTATGTTGTCATGCTGATGTTGTAAAACAATAAATGACAGACAGACTATAGACAGCCTACTATTTGACCTAAAATTATGGGTTCACAAATAGCCCGTTAGCCTAGTCCTGTGTTAAAGTACCGCGAGAAAAAACGGTGGGGAACCATAGTTCGAAACTGGATGCGGGGGTGCATCGGAAGGTTTAAATTGCACACCAATCTTATAGCATTAGCGTTTAGAAACGCCAAACCGTGGTTTTGAACACTACCATACAGTTATCTTATCTTATTGGAACGTATACCGTAATAAAATGGTTTGACAGCTATGCAAACAGTGTAAAATAACGATGGACGTGCCGGTCTAAAAGTGACCAGTGCCACCCTTTATCTATGACTTTTATGAGCTAGGATGTGTCCCTGCCTAATAGCTCCGGGCTTTGTTGCATGATTCGCTCGGATCTGGGCTGCATTGTTCATTAGCCGACGGCTACTTTATGCGTGGTGCATCATGGGACAGTTTTAGAATTTGTTGCCCGTATTATGTCTTTTTTTCGAGCACGACATGATTTCTGTGTGGTATAGCATACGTGTATTACCCCCTTGTAAATGTGTTGTTATTTGAAGTGTGGAATTGTTAACATAGCCGCAAAACCGCCACCTACGTGACACGTATGACATTGGGTCTGGTAGCCTCGCGTCACTTGTACAACTCATACTTACCTGGCAGGGGAGACACCATGATCATGAAGGTGGTTCACCTTTGGCGAGGCTCTGCCATTGCACTTCGGCGGTAGCTGACCCGAACGAATTCCCCAAATGTGGGAATCTCGACTGCATAATTTGTGGTAGTGGGGGACTGCGTTCGCGCTCTCCCCTGATATGTTGTGAAATGATAAAGAGAGAGTTCGGCAGATGTGAGCAACGCCCTATATTGTGTGTGGCCCTGTTTAGCGAGGTCGTTGTTACCCTGCTGGTGAAGTGCTGCGCTCAGTAACGCCCGCGCAGTGTGGCTAACTGTAACCGCTGCACGGTGATGTGATTTCAAGGCAGCGCCACGTGCATGCGCGCATGCACGCGCGCAGCCACGCACACACAGCATCAGGTCTAAAGACGCGCATCAGTGATTGTTAGGCTTCCTCATTGAAACTGGATCGCCTGCCGGTATCTCACGCTCACCTCCCTCGTTTTTTTTTTGTTTTTTTTTTTACAAGTGGCCGGAGTTTAATCAGCCGCGCTGATATTGAAGCATATTCCACTCGGCGGTGGACGTGCCGGTCTAAAAGTGGCCAGTGCCAGTGCCGCCCGCCTTTTATGAGCTAGGATGTGTCCCTGCCTAATAGCTCCGGGCTTTGTTGCATGATTCGCTCGGATCTGGGCTGCATTGTTCATTAGCCGACGGCTACTTTATGCGTGGTGCATCATGGGACAGTTTTAGAATTTGTTGCCCGTATTATATCTTTTTTTCGAGCACGACATGATTTCTGTGTGGTATAGCATACGTGTATTACCCCCTTGTAAATGTGTTGTTATTTGAAGTGTGGAATTGTTAACATAGCCGCAAAACCGCCACCTACGTGACACGTATGGCATTGGGTCTGGTAGCCTCGCGTCACTTGTACAACTCATACTTACCTGGCAGGGGAGACACCATGATCATGAAGGTGGTTCACCTTTGGCGAGGCTCTGCCATTGCACTTCGGCGGTAGCTGACCCGAACGAATTCCCCAAATGTGGGAATCTCGACTGCATAATTTGTGGTAGTGGGGGACTGCGTTCGCGCTCTCCCCTGATATGTTGTGAAATGATAAAGAGAGAGTTCGGCAGATGTGAGCAACGCCCTATATTGTGTGTGGCCCTGTTTAGCGAGGTCGTTGTTACCCTGCTGGTGAAGTGCTGCGCTCAGTAACGCCCGCGCAGTGTGGCTAACTGTAACCGCTGCACGGTGATGTGATTTCAAGGCAGCGCCACGTGCATGCGCGCATGCACGCGCGCAGCCACGCACACACAGCATCAGGTCTAAAGACGCGCATCAGTGATTGTTAGGCTTCCTCATTGAAACTGGATCGCCTGCCGGTATCTCACGCTCACCTCCCTCGTTTTTTTTTTGTTTTTTTTTTTACAAGTGGCCGGAGTTTAATCAGCCGCGCTGATATTGAAGCATATTCCACTCGGCGGTGGACGTGCCGGTCTAAAAGTGGCCAGTGCCAGTGCCGCCCGCCTTTTATGAGCTAGGATGTGTCCCTGCCTAATAGCTCCGGGCTTTGTTGCATGATTCGCTCGGATCTGGGCTGCATTGTTCATTAGCCGACGGCTACTTTATGCGTGGTGCATCATGGGACAGTTTTAGAATTTGTTGCCCGTATTATATCTTTTTTTCGAGCACGACATGATTTCTGTGTGGTATAGCATACGTGTATTACCCCCTTGTAAATGTGTTGTTATTTGAAGTGTGGAATTGTTAACATAGCCGCAAAACCGCCACCTACGTGACACGTATGGCATTGGGTCTGGTAGCCTCGCGTCACTTGTACAACTCATACTTACCTGGCAGGGGAGACACCATGATCATGAAGGTGGTTCACCTTTGGCGAGGCTCTGCCATTGCACTTCGGCGGTAGCTGACCCGAACGAATTCCCCAAATGTGGGAATCTCGACTGCATAATTTGTGGTAGTGGGGGACTGCGTTCGCGCTCTCCCCTGATATGTTGTGAAATGATAAAGAGAGAGTTCGGCAGATGTGAGCAACGCCCTATATTGTGTGTGGCCCTGTTTAGCGAGGTCGTTGTTACCCTGCTGGTGAAGTGCTGCGCTCAGTAACGCCCGCGCAGTGTGGCTAACTGTAACCGCTGCACGGTGATGTGATTTCAAGGCAGCGCCACGTGCATGCGCGCATGCACGCGCGCAGCCACGCACACACAGCATCAGGTCTAAAGACGCGCATCAGTGATTGTTAGGCTTCCTCATTGAAACTGGATCGCCTGCCGGTATCTCACGCTCACCTCCCTCGTTTTTTTTTTGTTTTTTTTTTTTACAAGTGGCCGGAGTTTAATCAGCCGCGCTGATATTGAAGCATATTCCACTCGGCGGTGGACGTGCCGGTCTAAAAGTGGCCAGTGCCAGTGCCGCCCGCCTTTTATGAGCTAGGATGTGTCCCTGCCTAATAGCTCCGGGCTTTGTTGCATGATTCGCTCGGATCTGGGCTGCATTGTTCATTAGCCGACGGCTACTTTATGCGTGGTGCATCATGGGACAGTTTTAGAATTTGTTGCCCGTATTATATCTTTTTTTCGAGCACGACATGATTTCTGTGTGGTATAGCATACGTGTATTACCCCCTTGTAAATGTGTTGTTATTTGAAGTGTGGAATTGTTAACATAGCCGCAAAACCGCCACCTACGTGACACGTATGGCATTGGGTCTGGTAGCCTCGCGTCACTTGTACAACTCATACTTACCTGGCAGGGGAGACACCATGATCATGAAGGTGGTTCACCTTTGGCGAGGCTCTGCCATTGCACTTCGGCGGTAGCTGACCCGAACGAATTCCCCAAATGTGGGAATCTCGACTGCATAATTTGTGGTAGTGGGGGACTGCGTTCGCGCTCTCCCCTGATATGTTGTGAAATGATAAAGAGAGAGTTCGGCAGATGTGAGCAACGCCCTATATTGTGTGTGGCCCTGTTTAGCGAGGTCGTTGTTACCCTGCTGGTGAAGTGCTGCGCTCAGTAACGCCCGCGCAGTGTGGCTAACTGTAACCGCTGCACGGTGATGTGATTTCAAGGCAGCGCCACGTGCATGCGCGCATGCACGCGCGCAGCCACGCACACACAGCATCAGGTCTAAAGACGCGCATCAGTGATTGTTAGGCTTCCTCATTGAAACTGGATCGCCTGCCGGTATCTCACGCTCACCTCCCTCGTTTTTTTTTTGTTTTTTTTTTTTACAAGTGGCCGGAGTTTAATCAGCCGCGCTGATATTGAAGCATATTCCACTCGGCGGTGGACGTGCCGGTCTAAAAGTGGCCAGTGCCAGTGCCGCCCGCCTTTTATGAGCTAGGATGTGTCCCTGCCTAATAGCTCCGGGCTTTGTTGCATGATTCGCTCGGATCTGGGCTGCATTGTTCATTAGCCGACGGCTACTTTATGCGTGGTGCATCATGGGACAGTTTTAGAATTTGTTGCCCGTATTATATCTTTTTTTCGAGCACGACATGATTTCTGTGTGGTATAGCATACGTGTATTACCCCCTTGTAAATGTGTTGTTATTTGAAGTGTGGAATTGTTAACATAGCCGCAAAACCGCCACCTACGTGACACGTATGGCATTGGGTCTGGTAGCCTCGCGTCACTTGTACAACTCATACTTACCTGGCAGGGGAGACACCATGATCATGAAGGTGGTTCACCTTTGGCGAGGCTCTGCCATTGCACTTCGGCGGTAGCTGACCCGAACGAATTCCCGAAATGTGGGAATCTCGACTGCATAATTTGTGGTAGTGGGGGACTGCGTTCGCGCTCTCCCCTGATATGTTGTGAAATGATAAAGAGAGAGTTCGGCAGATGTGAGCAACGCCCTATATTGTGTGTGGCCCTGTTTAGCGAGGTCGTTGTTACCCTGCTGGTGAAGTGCTGCGCTCAGTAACGCCCGCGCAGTGTGGCTAACTGTAACCGCTGCACGGTGATGTGATTTCAAGGCAGCGCCACGTGCATGCGCGCATGCACGCGCGCAGCCACGCACACACAGCATCAGGTCTAAAGACGCGCATCAGTGATTGTTAGGCTTCCTCATTGAAACTGGATCGCCTGCCGGTATCTCACGCTCACCTCCCTCGTTTTTTTTTTGTTTTTTTTTTTTACAAGTGGCCGGAGTTTAATCAGCCGCGCTGATATTGAAGCATATTCCACTCGGCGGTGGACGTGCCGGTCTAAAAGTGGCCAGTGCCAGTGCCGCCCGCCTTTTATGAGCTAGGATGTGTCCCTGCCTAATAGCTCCGGGCTTTGTTGCATGATTCGCTCGGATCTGGGCTGCATTGTTCATTAGCCGACGGCTACTTTATGCGTGGTGCATCATGGGACAGTTTTAGAATTTGTTGCCCGTATTATATCTTTTTTTCGAGCACGACATGATTTCTGTGTGGTATAGCATACGTGTATTACCCCCTTGTAAATGTGTTGTTATTTGAAGTGTGGAATTGTTAACATAGCCGCAAAACCGCCACCTACGTGACACGTATGGCATTGGGTCTGGTAGCCTCGCGTCACTTGTACAACTCATACTTACCTGGCAGGGGAGACACCATGATCATGAAGGTGGTTCACCTTTGGCGAGGCTCTGCCATTGCACTTCGGCGGTAGCTGACCCGAACGAATTCCCCAAATGTGGGAATCTCGACTGCATAATTTGTGGTAGTGGGGGACTGCGTTCGCGCTCTCCCCTGATATGTTGTGAAATGATAAAGAGAGAGTTCGGCAGATGTGAGCAACGCCCTATATTGTGTGTGGCCCTGTTTAGCGAGGTCGTTGTTACCCTGCTGGTGAAGTGCTGCGCTCAGTAACGCCCGCGCAGTGTGGCTAACTGTAACCGCTGCACGGTGATGTGATTTCAAGGCAGCGCCACGTGCATGCGCGCATGCACGCGCGCAGCCACGCACACACAGCATCAGGTCTAAAGACGCGCATCAGTGATTGTTAGGCTTCCTCATTGAAACTGGATCGCCTGCCGGTATCTCACGCTCACCTCCCTCGTTTTTTTTTTGTTTTTTTTTTTACAAGTGGCCGGAGTTTAATCAGCCGCGCTGATATTGAAGCATATTCCACTCGGCGGTGGACGTGCCGGTCTAAAAGTGGCCAGTGCCAGTGCCGCCCGCCTTTTATGAGCTAGGATGTGTCCCTGCCTAATAGCTCCGGGCTTTGTTGCATGATTCGCTCGGATCTGGGCTGCATTGTTCATTAGCCGACGGCTACTTTATGCGTGGTGCATCATGGGACAGTTTTAGAATTTGTTGCCCGTATTATATCTTTTTTTCGAGCACGACATGATTTCTGTGTGGTATAGCATACGTGTATTACCCCCTTGTAAATGTGTTGTTATTTGAAGTGTGGAATTGTTAACATAGCCGCAAAACCGCCACCTACGTGACACGTATGGCATTGGGTCTGGTAGCCTCGCGTCACTTGTACAACTCATACTTACCTGGCAGGGGAGACACCATGATCATGAAGGTGGTTCACCTTTGGCGAGGCTCTGCCATTGCACTTCGGCGGTAGCTGACCCGAACGAATTCCCCAAATGTGGGAATCTCGACTGCATAATTTGTGGTAGTGGGGGACTGCGTTCGCGCTCTCCCCTGATATGTTGTGAAATGATAAAGAGAGAGTTCGGCAGATGTGAGCAACGCCCTATATTGTGTGTGGCCCTGTTTAGCGAGGTCGTTGTTACCCTGCTGGTGAAGTGCTGCGCTCAGTAACGCCCGCGCAGTGTGGCTAACTGTAACCGCTGCACGGTGATGTGATTTCAAGGCAGCGCCACGTGCATGCGCGCATGCACGCGCGCAGCCACGCACACACAGCATCAGGTCTAAAGACGCGCATCAGTGATTGTTAGGCTTCCTCATTGAAACTGGATCGCCTGCCGGTATCTCACGCTCACCTCCCTCGTTTTTTTTTTGTTTTTTTTTTTTACAAGTGGCCGGAGTTTAATCAGCCGCGCTGATATTGAAGCATATTCCACTCGGCGGTGGACGTGCCGGTCTAAAAGTGGCCAGTGCCAGTGCCGCCCGCCTTTTATGAGCTAGGATGTGTCCCTGCCTAATAGCTCCGGGCTTTGTTGCATGATTCGCTCGGATCTGGGCTGCATTGTTCATTAGCCGACGGCTACTTTATGCGTGGTGCATCATGGGACAGTTTTAGAATTTGTTGCCCGTATTATATCTTTTTTTCGAGCACGACATGATTTCTGTGTGGTATAGCATACGTGTAAATGTGTTGTTATTTGAAGTGTGGAATTGTTAACATAGCCGCAAAACCGCCACCTACGTGACACGTATGGCATTGGGTCTGGTAGCCTCGCGTCACTTGTACAACTCATACTTACCTGGCAGGGGAGACACCATGATCATGAAGGTGGTTCACCTTTGGCGAGGCTCTGCCATTGCACTTCGGCGGTAGCTGACCCGAACGAATTCCCCAAATGTGGGAATCTCGACTGCATAATTTGTGGTAGTGGGGGACTGCGTTCGCGCTCTCCCCTGATATGTTGTGAAATGATAAAGAGAGAGTTCGGCAGATGTGAGCAACGCCCTATATTGTGTGTGGCCCTGTTTAGCGAGGTCGTTGTTACCCTGCTGGTGAAGTGCTGCGCTCAGTAACGCCCGCGCAGTGTGGCTAACTGTAACCGCTGCACGGTGATGTGATTTCAAGGCAGCGCCACGTGCATGCGCGCATGCACGCGCGCAGCCACGCACACACAGCATCAGGTCTAAAGACGCGCATCAGTGATTGTTAGGCTTCCTCATTGAAACTGGATCGCCTGCCGGTATCTCACGCTCACCTCCCTCGTTTTTTTTTTGTTTTTTTTTTTTACAAGTGGCCGGAGTTTAATCAGCCGCGCTGATATTGAAGCATATTCCACTCGGCGGTGGACGTGCCGGTCTAAAAGTGGCCAGTGCCAGTGCCGCCCGCCTTTTATGAGCTAGGATGTGTCCCTGCCTAATAGCTCCGGGCTTTGTTGCATGATTCGCTCGGATCTGGGCTGCATTGTTCATTAGCCGACGGCTACTTTATGCGTGGTGCATCATGGGACAGTTTTAGAATTTGTTGCCCGTATTATATCTTTTTTTCGAGCACGACATGATTTCTGTGTGGTATAGCATACGTGTATTACCCCCTTGTAAATGTGTTGTTATTTGAAGTGTGGAATTGTTAACATAGCCGCAAAACCGCCACCTACGTGACACGTATGGCATTGGGTCTGGTAGCCTCGCGTCACTTGTACAACTCATACTTACCTGGCAGGGGAGACACCATGATCATGAAGGTGGTTCACCTTTGGCGAGGCTCTGCCATTGCACTTCGGCGGTAGCTGACCCGAACGAATTCCCGAAATGTGGGAATCTCGACTGCATAATTTGTGGTAGTGGGGGACTGCGTTCGCGCTCTCCCCTGATATGTTGTGAAATGATAAAGAGAGAGTTCGGCAGATGTGAGCAACGCCCTATATTGTGTGTGGCCCTGTTTAGCGAGGTCGTTGTTACCCTGCTGGTGAAGTGCTGCGCTCAGTAACGCCCGCGCAGTGTGGCTAACTGTAACCGCTGCACGGTGATGTGATTTCAAGGCAGCGCCACGTGCATGCGCGCATGCACGCGCGCAGCCACGCACACACAGCATCAGGTCTAAAGACGCGCATCAGTGATTGTTAGGCTTCCTCATTGAAACTGGATCGCCTGCCGGTATCTCACGCTCACCTCCCTCGTTTTTTTTTTGTTTTTTTTTTTTACAAGTGGCCGGAGTTTAATCAGCCGCGCTGATATTGAAGCATATTCCACTCGGCGGTGGACGTGCCGGTCTAAAAGTGGCCAGTGCCAGTGCCGCCCGCCTTTTATGAGCTAGGATGTGTCCCTGCCTAATAGCTCCGGGCTTTGTTGCATGATTCGCTCGGATCTGGGCTGCATTGTTCATTAGCCGACGGCTACTTTATGCGTGGTGCATCATGGGACAGTTTTAGAATTTGTTGCCCGTATTATATCTTTTTTTCGAGCACGACATGATTTCTGTGTGGTATAGCATACGTGTATTACCCCCTTGTAAATGTGTTGTTATTTGAAGTGTGGAATTGTTAACATAGCCGCAAAACCGCCACCTACGTGACACGTATGGCATTGGGTCTGGTAGCCTCGCGTCACTTGTACAACTCATACTTACCTGGCAGGGGAGACACCATGATCATGAAGGTGGTTCACCTTTGGCGAGGCTCTGCCATTGCACTTCGGCGGTAGCTGACCCGAACGAATTCCCCAAATGTGGGAATCTCGACTGCATAATTTGTGGTAGTGGGGGACTGCGTTCGCGCTCTCCCCTGATATGTTGTGAAATGATAAAGAGAGAGTTCGGCAGATGTGAGCAACGCCCTATATTGTGTGTGGCCCTGTTTAGCGAGGTCGTTGTTACCCTGCTGGTGAAGTGCTGCGCTCAGTAACGCCCGCGCAGTGTGGCTAACTGTAACCGCTGCACGGTGATGTGATTTCAAGGCAGCGCCACGTGCATGCGCGCATGCACGCGCGCAGCCACGCACACACAGCATCAGGTCTAAAGACGCGCATCAGTGATTGTTAGGCTTCCTCATTGAAACTGGATCGCCTGCCGGTATCTCACGCTCACCTCCCTCGTTTTTTTTTTGTTTTTTTTTTTACAAGTGGCCGGAGTTTAATCAGCCGCGCTGATATTGAAGCATATTCCACTCGGCGGTGGACGTGCCGGTCTAAAAGTGGCCAGTGCCAGTGCCGCCCGCCTTTTATGAGCTAGGATGTGTCCCTGCCTAATAGCTCCGGGCTTTGTTGCATGATTCGCTCGGATCTGGGCTGCATTGTTCATTAGCCGACGGCTACTTTATGCGTGGTGCATCATGGGACAGTTTTAGAATTTGTTGCCCGTATTATATCTTTTTTTCGAGCACGACATGATTTCTGTGTGGTATAGCATACGTGTATTACCCCCTTGTAAATGTGTTGTTATTTGAAGTGTGGAATTGTTAACATAGCCGCAAAACCGCCACCTACGTGACACGTATGGCATTGGGTCTGGTAGCCTCGCGTCACTTGTACAACTCATACTTACCTGGCAGGGGAGACACCATGATCATGAAGGTGGTTCACCTTTGGCGAGGCTCTGCCATTGCACTTCGGCGGTAGCTGACCCGAACGAATTCCCCAAATGTGGGAATCTCGACTGCATAATTTGTGGTAGTGGGGGACTGCGTTCGCGCTCTCCCCTGATATGTTGTGAAATGATAAAGAGAGAGTTCGGCAGATGTGAGCAACGCCCTATATTGTGTGTGGCCCTGTTTAGCGAGGTCGTTGTTACCCTGCTGGTGAAGTGCTGCGCTCAGTAACGCCCGCGCAGTGTGGCTAACTGTAACCGCTGCACGGTGATGTGATTTCAAGGCAGCGCCACGTGCATGCGCGCATGCACGCGCGCAGCCACGCACACACAGCATCAGGTCTAAAGACGCGCATCAGTGATTGTTAGGCTTCCTCATTGAAACTGGATCGCCTGCCGGTATCTCACGCTCACCTCCCTCGTTTTTTTTTTGTTTTTTTTTTTTACAAGTGGCCGGAGTTTAATCAGCCGCGCTGATATTGAAGCATATTCCACTCGGCGGTGGACGTGCCGGTCTAAAAGTGGCCAGTGCCAGTGCCGCCCGCCTTTTATGAGCTAGGATGTGTCCCTGCCTAATAGCTCCGGGCTTTGTTGCATGATTCGCTCGGATCTGGGCTGCATTGTTCATTAGCCGACGGCTACTTTATGCGTGGTGCATCATGGGACAGTTTTAGAATTTGTTGCCCGTATTATATCTTTTTTTCGAGCACGACATGATTTCTGTGTGGTATAGCATACGTGTATTACCCCCTTGTAAATGTGTTGTTATTTGAAGTGTGGAATTGTTAACATAGCCGCAAAACCGCCACCTACGTGACACGTATGGCATTGGGTCTGGTAGCCTCGCGTCACTTGTACAACTCATACTTACCTGGCAGGGGAGACACCATGATCATGAAGGTGGTTCACCTTTGGCGAGGCTCTGCCATTGCACTTCGGCGGTAGCTGACCCGAACGAATTCCCCAAATGTGGGAATCTCGACTGCATAATTTGTGGTAGTGGGGGACTGCGTTCGCGCTCTCCCCTGATATGTTGTGAAATGATAAAGAGAGAGTTCGGCAGATGTGAGCAACGCCCTATATTGTGTGTGGCCCTGTTTAGCGAGGTCGTTGTTACCCTGCTGGTGAAGTGCTGCGCTCAGTAACGCCCGCGCAGTGTGGCTAACTGTAACCGCTGCACGGTGATGTGATTTCAAGGCAGCGCCACGTGCATGCGCGCATGCACGCGCGCAGCCACGCACACACAGCATCAGGTCTAAAGACGCGCATCAGTGATTGTTAGGCTTCCTCATTGAAACTGGATCGCCTGCCGGTATCTCACGCTCACCTCCCTCGTTTTTTTTTTGTTTTTTTTTTTTACAAGTGGCCGGAGTTTAATCAGCCGCGCTGATATTGAAGCATATTCCACTCGGCGGTGGACGTGCCGGTCTAAAAGTGGCCAGTGCCAGTGCCGCCCGCCTTTTATGAGCTAGGATGTGTCCCTGCCTAATAGCTCCGGGCTTTGTTGCATGATTCGCTCGGATCTGGGCTGCATTGTTCATTAGCCGACGGCTACTTTATGCGTGGTGCATCATGGGACAGTTTTAGAATTTGTTGCCCGTATTATATCTTTTTTTCGAGCACGACATGATTTCTGTGTGGTATAGCATACGTGTATTACCCCCTTGTAAATGTGTTGTTATTTGAAGTGTGGAATTGTTAACATAGCCGCAAAACCGCCACCTACGTGACACGTATGGCATTGGGTCTGGTAGCCTCGCGTCACTTGTACAACTCATACTTACCTGGCAGGGGAGACACCATGATCATGAAGGTGGTTCACCTTTGGCGAGGCTCTGCCATTGCACTTCGGCGGTAGCTGACCCGAACGAATTCCCGAAATGTGGGAATCTCGACTGCATAATTTGTGGTAGTGGGGGACTGCGTTCGCGCTCTCCCCTGATATGTTGTGAAATGATAAAGAGAGAGTTCGGCAGATGTGAGCAACGCCCTATATTGTGTGTGGCCCTGTTTAGCGAGGTCGTTGTTACCCTGCTGGTGAAGTGCTGCGCTCAGTAACGCCCGCGCAGTGTGGCTAACTGTAACCGCTGCACGGTGATGTGATTTCAAGGCAGCGCCACGTGCATGCGCGCATGCACGCGCGCAGCCACGCACACACAGCATCAGGTCTAAAGACGCGCATCAGTGATTGTTAGGCTTCCTCATTGAAACTGGATCGCCTGCCGGTATCTCACGCTCACCTCCCTCGTTTTTTTTTTGTTTTTTTTTTTACAAGTGGCCGGAGTTTAATCAGCCGCGCTGATATTGAAGCATATTCCACTCGGCGGTGGACGTGCCGGTCTAAAAGTGGCCAGTGCCAGTGCCGCCCGCCTTTTATGAGCTAGGATGTGTCCCTGCCTAATAGCTCCGGGCTTTGTTGCATGATTCGCTCGGATCTGGGCTGCATTGTTCATTAGCCGACGGCTACTTTATGCGTGGTGCATCATGGGACAGTTTTAGAATTTGTTGCCCGTATTATATCTTTTTTTCGAGCACGACATGATTTCTGTGTGGTATAGCATACGTGTATTACCCCCTTGTAAATGTGTTGTTATTTGAAGTGTGGAATTGTTAACATAGCCGCAAAACCGCCACCTACGTGACACGTATGGCATTGGGTCTGGTAGCCTCGCGTCACTTGTACAACTCATACTTACCTGGCAGGGGAGACACCATGATCATGAAGGTGGTTCACCTTTGGCGAGGCTCTGCCATTGCACTTCGGCGGTAGCTGACCCGAACGAATTCCCCAAATGTGGGAATCTCGACTGCATAATTTGTGGTAGTGGGGGACTGCGTTCGCGCTCTCCCCTGATATGTTGTGAAATGATAAAGAGAGAGTTCGGCAGATGTGAGCAACGCCCTATATTGTGTGTGGCCCTGTTTAGCGAGGTCGTTGTTACCCTGCTGGTGAAGTGCTGCGCTCAGTAACGCCCGCGCAGTGTGGCTAACTGTAACCGCTGCACGGTGATGTGATTTCAAGGCAGCGCCACGTGCATGCGCGCATGCACGCGCGCAGCCACGCACACACAGCATCAGGTCTAAAGACGCGCATCAGTGATTGTTAGGCTTCCTCATTGAAACTGGATCGCCTGCCGGTATCTCACGCTCACCTCCCTCGTTTTTTTTTTGTTTTTTTTTTTTACAAGTGGCCGGAGTTTAATCAGCCGCGCTGATATTGAAGCATATTCCACTCGGCGGTGGACGTGCCGGTCTAAAAGTGGCCAGTGCCAGTGCCGCCCGCCTTTTATGAGCTAGGATGTGTCCCTGCCTAATAGCTCCGGGCTTTGTTGCATGATTCGCTCGGATCTGGGCTGCATTGTTCATTAGCCGACGGCTACTTTATGCGTGGTGCATCATGGGACAGTTTTAGAATTTGTTGCCCGTATTATATCTTTTTTTCGAGCACGACATGATTTCTGTGTGGTATAGCATACGTGTATTACCCCCTTGTAAATGTGTTGTTATTTGAAGTGTGGAATTGTTAACATAGCCGCAAAACCGCCACCTACGTGACACGTATGGCATTGGGTCTGGTAGCCTCGCGTCACTTGTACAACTCATACTTACCTGGCAGGGGAGACACCATGATCATGAAGGTGGTTCACCTTTGGCGAGGCTCTGCCATTGCACTTCGGCGGTAGCTGACCCGAACGAATTCCCCAAATGTGGGAATCTCGACTGCATAATTTGTGGTAGTGGGGGACTGCGTTCGCGCTCTCCCCTGATATGTTGTGAAATGATAAAGAGAGAGTTCGGCAGATGTGAGCAACGCCCTATATTGTGTGTGGCCCTGTTTAGCGAGGTCGTTGTTACCCTGCTGGTGAAGTGCTGCGCTCAGTAACGCCCGCGCAGTGTGGCTAACTGTAACCGCTGCACGGTGATGTGATTTCAAGGCAGCGCCACGTGCATGCGCGCATGCACGCGCGCAGCCACGCACACACAGCATCAGGTCTAAAGACGCGCATCAGTGATTGTTAGGCTTCCTCATTGAAACTGGATCGCCTGCCGGTATCTCACGCTCACCTCCCTCGTTTTTTTTTTGTTTTTTTTTTTTACAAGTGGCCGGAGTTTAATCAGCCGCGCTGATATTGAAGCATATTCCACTCGGCGGTGGACGTGCCGGTCTAAAAGTGGCCAGTGCCAGTGCCGCCCGCCTTTTATGAGCTAGGATGTGTCCCTGCCTAATAGCTCCGGGCTTTGTTGCATGATTCGCTCGGATCTGGGCTGCATTGTTCATTAGCCGACGGCTACTTTATGCGTGGTGCATCATGGGACAGTTTTAGAATTTGTTGCCCGTATTATATCTTTTTTTCGAGCACGACATGATTTCTGTGTGGTATAGCATACGTGTATTACCCCCTTGTAAATGTGTTGTTATTTGAAGTGTGGAATTGTTAACATAGCCGCAAAACCGCCACCTACGTGACACGTATGGCATTGGGTCTGGTAGCCTCGCGTCACTTGTACAACTCATACTTACCTGGCAGGGGAGACACCATGATCATGAAGGTGGTTCACCTTTGGCGAGGCTCTGCCATTGCACTTCGGCGGTAGCTGACCCGAACGAATTCCCCAAATGTGGGAATCTCGACTGCATAATTTGTGGTAGTGGGGGACTGCGTTCGCGCTCTCCCCTGATATGTTGTGAAATGATAAAGAGAGAGTTCGGCAGATGTGAGCAACGCCCTATATTGTGTGTGGCCCTGTTTAGCGAGGTCGTTGTTACCCTGCTGGTGAAGTGCTGCGCTCAGTAACGCCCGCGCAGTGTGGCTAACTGTAACCGCTGCACGGTGATGTGATTTCAAGGCAGCGCCACGTGCATGCGCGCATGCACGCGCGCAGCCACGCACACACAGCATCAGGTCTAAAGACGCGCATCAGTGATTGTTAGGCTTCCTCATTGAAACTGGATCGCCTGCCGGTATCTCACGCTCACCTCCCTCGTTTTTTTTTTGTTTTTTTTTTTTACAAGTGGCCGGAGTTTAATCAGCCGCGCTGATATTGAAGCATATTCCACTCGGCGGTGGACGTGCCGGTCTAAAAGTGGCCAGTGCCAGTGCCGCCCGCCTTTTATGAGCTAGGATGTGTCCCTGCCTAATAGCTCCGGGCTTTGTTGCATGATTCGCTCGGATCTGGGCTGCATTGTTCATTAGCCGACGGCTACTTTATGCGTGGTGCATCATGGGACAGTTTTAGAATTTGTTGCCCGTATTATATCTTTTTTTCGAGCACGACATGATTTCTGTGTGGTATAGCATACGTGTATTACCCCCTTGTAAATGTGTTGTTATTTGAAGTGTGGAATTGTTAACATAGCCGCAAAACCGCCACCTACGTGACACGTATGGCATTGGGTCTGGTAGCCTCGCGTCACTTGTACAACTCATACTTACCTGGCAGGGGAGACACCATGATCATGAAGGTGGTTCACCTTTGGCGAGGCTCTGCCATTGCACTTCGGCGGTAGCTGACCCGAACGAATTCCCCAAATGTGGGAATCTCGACTGCATAATTTGTGGTAGTGGGGGACTGCGTTCGCGCTCTCCCCTGATATGTTGTGAAATGATAAAGAGAGAGTTCGGCAGATGTGAGCAACGCCCTATATTGTGTGTGGCCCTGTTTAGCGAGGTCGTTGTTACCCTGCTGGTGAAGTGCTGCGCTCAGTAACGCCCGCGCAGTGTGGCTAACTGTAACCGCTGCACGGTGATGTGATTTCAAGGCAGCGCCACGTGCATGCGCGCATGCACGCGCGCAGCCACGCACACACAGCATCAGGTCTAAAGACGCGCATCAGTGATTGTTAGGCTTCCTCATTGAAACTGGATCGCCTGCCGGTATCTCACGCTCACCTCCCTCGTTTTTTTTTTGTTTTTTTTTTTTACAAGTGGCCGGAGTTTAATCAGCCGCGCTGATATTGAAGCATATTCCACTCGGCGGTGGACGTGCCGGTCTAAAAGTGGCCAGTGCCAGTGCCGCCCGCCTTTTATGAGCTAGGATGTGTCCCTGCCTAATAGCTCCGGGCTTTGTTGCATGATTCGCTCGGATCTGGGCTGCATTGTTCATTAGCCGACGGCTACTTTATGCGTGGTGCATCATGGGACAGTTTTAGAATTTGTTGCCCGTATTATATCTTTTTTTCGAGCACGACATGATTTCTGTGTGGTATAGCATACGTGTATTACCCCCTTGTAAATGTGTTGTTATTTGAAGTGTGGAATTGTTAACATAGCCGCAAAACCGCCACCTACGTGACACGTATGGCATTGGGTCTGGTAGCCTCGCGTCACTTGTACAACTCATACTTACCTGGCAGGGGAGACACCATGATCATGAAGGTGGTTCACCTTTGGCGAGGCTCTGCCATTGCACTTCGGCGGTAGCTGACCCGAACGAATTCCCCAAATGTGGGAATCTCGACTGCATAATTTGTGGTAGTGGGGGACTGCGTTCGCGCTCTCCCCTGATATGTTGTGAAATGATAAAGAGAGAGTTCGGCAGATGTGAGCAACGCCCTATATTGTGTGTGGCCCTGTTTAGCGAGGTCGTTGTTACCCTGCTGGTGAAGTGCTACGCTCAGTAACGCCCGCGCAGTGTGGCTAACTGTAACCGCTGCACGGTGATGTGATTTCAAGGCAGCGCCACGTGCATGCGCGCATGCACGCGCGCAGCCACGCACACACAGCATCAGGTCTAAAGACGCGCATCAGTGATTGTTAGGCTTCCTCATTGAAACTGGATCGCCTGCCGGTATCTCACGCTCACCTCCCTCGTTTTTTTTTTATTTTTTTTTTTACAAGTGGCCGGAGTTTAATCAGCCGCGCTGATATTGAAGCATATTCCACTCGGCGGTGGACGTGCCGGTCTAAAAGTGGCCAGTGCCAGTGCCGCCCGCCTTTTATGAGCTAGGATGTGTCCCTGCCTAATAGCTCCGGGCTTTGTTGCATGATTCGCTCGGATCTGGGCTGTTCATTAGCCGACGGCTACTTTATGCGTGGTGCATCATGGGACAGTTTTAGAATTTGTTGCCCGTATTATGTCTTTTTTTCGAGCACGACATGATTTCTGTGTGGTATAGCATACGTGTATTACCCCCTTGTAAATGTGTTGTTATTTGAAGTGTGGAATTGTTAACATAGCCGCAAAACCGCCACCTACGTGACACGTATGGCATTGGGTCTGGTAGCCTCGCGTCACTTGTACAACTCATACTTACCTGGCAGGGGAGACACCATGATCATGAAGGTGGTTCACCTTTGGCGAGGCTCTGCCATTGCACTTCGGCGGTAGCTGACCCGAACGAATTCCCCAAATGTGGGAATCTCGACTGCATAATTTGTGGTAGTGGGGGACTGCGTTCGCGCTCTCCCCTGATATGTTGTGAAATGATAAAGAGAGAGTTCGGCAGATGTGAGCAACGCCCTATATTGTGTGTGGCCCTGTTTAGCGAGGTCGTTGTTACCCTGCTGGTGAAGTGCTGCGCTCAGTAACGCCCGCGCAGTGTGGCTAACTGTAACCGCTGCACGGTGATGTGATTTCAAGGCAGCGCCACGTGCATGCGCGCATGCACGCGCGCAGCCACGCACACACAGCATCAGGTCTAAAGACGCGCATCAGTGATTGTTAGGCTTCCTCATTGAAACTGGATCGCCTGCCGGTATCTCACGGTCACCTCCCTCGTTTTTTTTTTATTTTTTTTTTTACAAGTGGCCGGAGTTTAATCAGCCGCGCTGATATTGAAGCATATTCCACTCGGCGGTGGACGTGCCGGTCTAAAAGTGGCCAGTGCCAGTGCCGCCCGCCTTTTATGAGCTAGGATGTGTCCCTGCCTAATAGCTCCGGGCTTTGTTGCATGATTCGCTCGGATCTGGGCTGTTCATTAGCCGACGGCTACTTTATGCGTGGTGCATCATGGGACAGTTTTAGAATTTGTTGCCCGTATTATGTCTTTTTTTCGAGCACGACATGATTTCTGTGTGGTATAGCATACGTGTATTACCCCCTTGTAAATGTGTTGTTATTTGAAGTGTGGAATTGTTAACATAGCCGCAAAACCGCCACCTACGTGACACGTATGGCATTGGGTCTGTTAGCCTCGCGTCACTTGAACAACTCATACTTACCTGGCAGGGGAGACACCATGATCATGAAGGTGGTTCACCTTTGGCGAGGCTCTGCCATTGCACTTCGGCGGTAGCTGACCCGAACGAATTCCCCAAATGTGGGAATCTCGACTGCATAATTTGTGGTAGTGGGGGACTGCGTTCGCGCTCTCCCCTGATATGTTGTGAAATGATAAAGAGAGAGTTCGGCAGATGTGAGCAACGCCCTATATTGTGTGTGGCCCTGTTTAGCGAGGTCGTTGTTACCCTGCTGGTGAAGTGCTGCGCTCAGTAACGCCCGCGCAGTGTGGCTAACTGTAACCGCTGCACGGTGATGTGATTTCAAGGCAGCGCCACGTGCATGCGCGCATGCACGCGCGCAGCCACGCACACACAGCATCAGGTCTAAAGACGCACATCAGTGATTGTTAGGCTTCCTCATTGAAACTGGATCGCCTGCCGGTATCTCACGCTCACCTCCCTCGTTTTTTTTTTGTTTTTTTTTTACAAGTGGCCGGAGTTTAATCAGCCGCGCTGATATTGAAGCATATTCCACTCGGCGGTGGACGTGCCGGTCTAAAAGTGGCCAGTGCCAGTGCCGCCCGCCTTTTATGAGCTAAGATGTGTCCCTGCCTAATAGCTCCGGGCTTTGTTGCATGATTCGCTCGGATCTGGGCTGCATTGTTCATTAGCCGACGGCTACTTTATGCGTGGTGCATCATGGGACAGTTTTAGAATTTGTTGCCCGTATTATATCTTTTTTTCGAGCACGACATGATTTCTGTGTGGTATAGCATACGTGTATTACCCCCTTGTAAATGTGTTGTTATTTGAAGTGTGGAATTGTTAACATAGCCGCAAAACCGCCACCTACGTGACACGTATGGCATTGGGTCTGGTAGCCTCGCGTCACTTGAACAACTCATACTTACCTGGCAGGGGAGACACCATGATCATGAAGGTGGTTCACCTTTGGCGAGGCTCTGCCATTGCACTTCGGCGGTAGCTGACCCGAACGAATTCCCCAAATGTGGGAATCTCGACTGCATAATTTGTGGTAGTGGGGGACTGCGTTCGCGCTCTCCCCTGATATGTTGTGAAATGATAAAGAGAGAGTTCGGCAGATGTGAGCAACGCCCTATATTGTGTGTGGCCCTGTTTAGCGAGGTCGTTGTTACCCTGCTGGTGAAGTGCTGCGCTCAGTAACGCCCGCGCAGTGTGGCTAACTGTAACCGCTGCACGGTGATGTGATTTCAAGGCAGCGCCACGTGCATGCGCGCATGCACGCGCGCAGCCACGCACACACAGCATCAGGTCTAAAGACGCACATCAGTGATTGTTAGGCTTCCTCATTGAAACTGGATCGCCTGCCGGTATCTCACGCTCACCTCCCTCGTTTTTTTTTAGTTTTTTTTTTACAAGTGGCCGGAGTTTAATCAGCCGCGCTGATATTGAAGCATATTCCACTCGGCGGTGGACGTGCCGGTCTAAAAGTGGCCAGTGCCAGTGCCGCCCGCCTTTTATGAGCTAGGATGTGTCCCTGCCTAATAGCTCCGGGCTTTGTTGCATGATTCGCTCGGATCTGGGCTGCATTGTTCATTAGCCGACGGCTACTTTATGCGTGGTGCATCATGGGACAGTTTTAGAATTTGTTGCCCGTATTATGTCTTTTTTTCGAGCACGACATGATTTCTGTGTGGTATAGCATACGTGTATTACCCCCTTGTAAATGTGTTGTTATTTGAAGTGTGGAATTGTTAACATAGCCGCAAAACCGCCACCTACGTGACACGTATGGCATTGGGTCTGGTAGCCTCGCGTCACTTGAACAACTCATACTTACCTGGCAGGGGAGACACCATGATCATGAAGGTGGTTCACCTTTGGCGAGGCTCTGCCATTGCACTTCGGCGGTAGCTGACCCGAACGAATTCCCCAAATGTGGGAATCTCGACTGCATAATTTGTGGTAGTGGGGGACTGCGTTCGCGCTCTCCCCTGATATGTTGTGAAATGATAAAGAGAGAGTTCGGCAGATGTGAGCAACGCCCTATATTGTGTGTGGCCCTGTTTAGCGAGGTCGTTGTTACCCTGCTGGTGAAGTGCTGCGCTCAGTAACGCCCGCGCAGTGTGGCTAACTGTAACCGCTGCACGGTGATGTGATTTCAAGGCAGCGCCACGTGCATGCGCGCATGCACGCGCGCAGCCACGCACACACAGCATCAGGTCTAAAGACGCACATCAGTGATTGTTAGGCTTCCTCATTGAAACTGGATCGCCTGCCGGTATCTCACGCTCACCTCCCTCGTTTTTTTTTTGTTTTTTTTTTACAAGTGGCCGGAGTTTAATCAGCCGCGCTGATATTGAAGCATATTCCACTCGGCGGTGGACGTGCCGGTCTAAAAGTGGCCAGTGCCAGTGCAGCCCGCCTTTTATGAGCTAGGATGTGTCCCTGCCTAATAGCTCCGGGCTTTGTTGCATGATTCGCTCGGATCTGGGCTGCATTGTTCATTAGCCGACGGCTACTTTATGCGTGGTGCATCATGGGACAGTTTTAGAATTTGTTGCCCGTATTATGTCTTTTTTTCGAGCACGACATGATTTCTGTGTGGTATAGCATACGTGTATTACCCCCTTGTAAATGTGTTGTTATTTGAAGTGTGGAATTGTTAACGTAGCCGCAAAACCGCCACCTACGTGACACGTATGGCATTGGGTCTGGTAGCCTCGCGTCACTTGTACAACTCATACTTACCTGGCAGGGGAGACACCATGATCATGAAGGTGGTTCACATTTGGCGAGGCTCTGCCATTGCACTTCGGCGGTAGCTGACCCGAACGAATTCCCCAAATGTGGGAATCTCGACTGCATAATTTGTGGTAGTGGGGGACTGCGTTCGCGCTCTCCCCTGATATGTTGTGAAATGATAAAGAGAGAGTTCGGCA
This sequence comes from Sardina pilchardus, assembly GCF_963854185.1. Taxonomy (NCBI): domain Eukaryota; kingdom Metazoa; phylum Chordata; class Actinopteri; order Clupeiformes; family Clupeidae; genus Sardina; species Sardina pilchardus. The sequence goes on along the minus strand of NC_085004.1, from coordinate 19,352,180 downwards.
GATGTGAGCAACGCCCTATATTGTGTGTGCCCTGTTTAGCGAGGTCGTTGTTACCCTGCTGGTGAAGTGCTACGCTCAGTAACGCCCGCGCAGTGTGGCTAACTGTAACCGCTGCACGGTGATGTGATTTCAAGGCAGCGCCACGTGCATGCGCGCATGCACGCGCGCAGCCACGCACACACAGCATCAGGTCTAAAGACGCGCATCAGTGATTGTTAGGCTTCCTCATTGAAACTGGATCGCCTGCCGGTATCTCACGCTCACCTCCCTCGTTTTTTTTTAACTTTTTTTTTTACAAGTGGCCGGAGTTTAATCAGCCGCGCTGATATTGAAGCATATTCCACTCGGCGGTGGACGTGCCGGTCTAAAAGTGGCCAGTGCCAGTGCCGCCCGCCTTTTATGAGCTAGGATGTGTCCCTGCCTAATAGCTCCGGGCTTTGTTGCATGATTCGCTCGGATCTGGGCTGCATTGTTCATTAGCCGACGGCTACTTTATGCGTGGTGCATCATGGGACAGTTTTAGAATTTGTTGCCCGTATTATGTCTTTTTTTCGAGCACGACATGATTTCTGTGTGGTATAGCATACGTGTATTACCCCCTTGTAAATGTGTTGTTATTTGAAGTGTGGAATTGTTAACATAGCCGCAAAACCGCCACCTACGTGACACGTATGGCATTGGGTCTGGTAGCCTCGCGTCACTTGTACAACTCATACTTACCTGGCAGGGGAGACACCATGATCATGAAGGTGGTTCACCTTTGGCGAGGCTCTGCCATTGCACTTCGGCGGTAGCTGACCCGAACGAATTCCCCAAATGTGGGAATCTCGACTGCATAATTTGTGGTAGTGGGGGACTGCGTTCGCGCTCTCCCCTGATATGTTGTGAAATGATAAAGAGAGAGTTCGGCAGATGTGAGCAACGCCCTATATTGTGTGTGGCCCTGTTTAGCGAGGTCGTTGTTACCCTGCTGGTGAAGTGCTGCGCTCAGTAACGCCCGCGCAGTGTGGCTAACTGTAACCGCTGCACGGTGATGTGATTTCAAGGCAGCACCACGTGCATGCGCGCATGCACGCGCGCAGCCACGCACACACAGCATCAGGTCTAAAGACGCACATCAGTGATTGTTAGGCTTCCTCATTGAAACTGGATCGCCTGCCGGTATCTCACGCTCACCTCCCTCGTTTTTTTTTTGTTTTTTTTTTACAAGTGGCCGGAGTTTAATCAGCCGCGCTGATATTGAAGCATATTCCACTCGGCGGTGGACGTGCCGGTCTAAAAGTGGCCAGTGCCAGTGCCGCCCGCCTTTTATGAGCTAGGATGTGTCCCTGCCTAATAGCTCCGGGCTTTGTTGCATGATTCGCTCGGATCTGGGCTGCATTGTTCATTAGCCGACGGCTACTTTATGCGTGGTGCATCATGGGACAGGTTTAGAATTTGTTGCCCGTATTATGTCTTTTTTTCGAGCACGACATGATTTCTGTGTGGTATAGCATACGTGTATTACCCCCTTGTAAATGTGTTGTTATTTGAAGTGTGGAATTGTTAACATAGCCGCAAAACCGCCACCTACGTGACACGTATGGCATTGGGTCTGGTAGCCTCGCGTCACTTGTACAACTCATACTTACCTGGCAGGGGAGACACCATGATCATGAAGGTGGTTCACCTTTGGCGAGGCTCTGCCATTGCACTTCGGCGGTAGCTGACCCGAACGAATTCCCCAAATGTGGGAATCTCGACTGCATAATTTGTGGTAGTGGGGGACTGCGTTCGCGCTCTCCCCTGATATGTTGTGAAATGATAAAGAGAGAGTTCGGCAGATGTGAGCAACGCCCTATATTGTGTGTGCCCTGTTTAGCGAGGTCGTTGTTACCCTGCTGGTGAAGTGCTACGCTCAGTAACGCCCGCGCAGTGTGGCTAACTGTAACCGCTGCACGGTGATGTGATTTCAAGGCAGCGCCACGTGCATGCGCGCATGCACGCGCGCAGCCACGCACACACAGCATCAGGTCTAAAGACGCGCATCAGTGATTGTTAGGCTTCCTCATTGAAACTGGATCGCCTGCCGGTATCTCACGCTCACCTCCCTCGTTTTTTTTTAACTTTTTTTTTTACAAGTGGCCGGAGTTTAATCAGCCGCGCTGATATTGAAGCATATTCCACTCGGCGGTGGACGTGCCGGTCTAAAAGTGGCCAGTGCCAGTGCCGCCCGCCTTTTATGAGCTAGGATGTGTCCCTGCCTAATAGCTCCGGGCTTTGTTGCATGATTCGCTCGGATCTGGGCTGCATTGTTCATTAGCCGACGGCTACTTTATGCGTGGTGCATCATGGGACAGTTTTAGAATTTGTTGCCCGTATTATGTCTTTTTTTCGAGCACGACATGATTTCTGTGTGGTATAGCATACGTGTATTACCCCCTTGTAAATGTGTTGTTATTTGAAGTGTGGAATTGTTAACATAGCCGCAAAACCGCCACCTACGTGACACGTATGGCATTGGGTCTGGTAGCCTCGCGTCACTTGTACAACTCATACTTACCTGGCAGGGGAGACACCATGATCATGAAGGTGGTTCACCTTTGGCGAGGCTCTGCCATTGCACTTCGGCGGTAGCTGACCCGAACGAATTCCCCAAATGTGGGAATCTCGACTGCATAATTTGTGGTAGTGGGGGACTGCGTTCGCGCTCTCCCCTGATATGTTGTGAAATGATAAAGAGAGAGTTCGGCAGATGTGAGCAACGCCCTATATTGTGTGTGGCCCTGTTTAGCGAGGTCGTTGTTACCCTGCTGGTGAAGTGCTGCGCTCAGTAACGCCCGCGCAGTGTGGCTAACTGTAACCGCTGCACGGTGATGTGATTTCAAGGCAGCACCACGTGCATGCGCGCATGCACGCGCGCAGCCACGCACACACAGCATCAGGTCTAAAGACGCACATCAGTGATTGTTAGGCTTCCTCATTGAAACTGGATCGCCTGCCGGTATCTCACGCTCACCTCCCTCGTTTTTTTTTTGTTTTTTTTTTACAAGTGGCCGGAGTTTAATCAGCCGCGCTGATATTGAAGCATATTCCACTCGGCGGTGGACGTGCCGGTCTAAAAGTGGCCAGTGCCAGTGCCGCCCGCCTTTTATGAGCTAGGATGTGTCCCTGCCTAATAGCTCCGGGCTTTGTTGCATGATTCGCTCGGATCTGGGCTGCATTGTTCATTAGCCGACGGCTACTTTATGCGTGGTGCATCATGGGACAGGTTTAGAATTTGTTGCCCGTATTATGTCTTTTTTTCGAGCACGACATGATTTCTGTGTGGTATAGCATACGTGTATTACCCCCTTGTAAATGTGTTGTTATTTGAAGTGTGGAATTGTTAACATAGCCGCAAAACCGCCACCTACGTGACACGTATGGCATTGGGTCTGGTAGCCTCGCGTCACTTGTACAACTCATACTTACCTGGCAGGGGAGACACCATGATCATGAAGGTGGTTCACCTTTGGCGAGGCTCTGCCATTGCACTTCGGCGGTAGCTGACCCGAACGAATTCCCCAAATGTGGGAAGCTCGACTGCATAATTTGTGGTAGTGGGGGACTGCGTTCGCGCTCTCCCCTGATATGTTGTGAAATGATAAAGAGAGAGTTCGGCAGATGTGAGCAACGCCCTATATTGTGTGTGGCCCTGTTTAGCGAGGTCGTTGTTACCCTGCTGGTGAAGTGCTACGCTCAGTAACGCCCGCGCAGTGTGGCTAACTGTAACCGCTGCACGGTGATGTGATTTCAAGGCAGCGCCACGTGCATGCGCGCATGCACGCGCGCAGCCACGCACACACAGCATCAGGTCTAAAGACGCGCATCAGTGATTGTTAGGCTTCCTCATTGAAACTGGATCGCCTGCCGGTATCTCACGCTCACCTCCCTCGTTTTTTTTTAATTTTTTTTTTTTACAAGTGGCCGGAGTTTAATCAGCCGCGCTGATATTGAAGCATATTCCACTCGGCGGTGGACGTGCCGGTCTAAAAGTGGCCAGTGCCAGTGCCGCCCGCCTTTTATGAGCTAGGATGTGTCCCTGCCTAATAGCTTCGGGCTTTGTTGCATGATTCGCTCGGATCTGGGCTGCATTGTTCATTAGCCGACGGCTACTTTATGCGTGGTGCATCATGGGACAGTTTTAGAATTTGTTGCCCGTATTATATCTTTTTTTCGAGCACGACATGATTTCTGTGTGGTATAGCATACGTGTATTACCCCCTTGTAAATGTGTTGTTATTTGTAGTGTTGAATTGTTAACGTAGCCGCAAAACCGCCACCTACGTGACACGTATGGCATTGGGTCTGGTAGCCTCGCGTCACTTGTACAACTCATACTTACCTGGCAGGGGAGACACCATGATCATGAAGGTGGTTCACCTTTGGCGAGGCTCTGCCATTGCACTTCGGCGGTAGCTGACCCGAACGAATTCCCCAAATGTGGGAATCTCGACTGCATAATTTGTGGTAGTGGGGGACTGCGTTCGCGCTCTCCCCTGATATGTTGTGAAATGATAAAGAGAGAGTTCGGCAGATGTGAGCAACGCCCTATATTGTGTGTGGCCCTGTTTAGCGAGGTCGTTGTTACCCTGCTGGTGAAGTGCTGCGCTCAGTAACGCCCGCGCAGTGTGGCTAACTGTAACCGCTGCACGGTGATGTGATTTCAAGGCAGCGCCACGTGCATGCGCGCATGCACGCGCGCAGCCACGCACACACAGCATCAGGTCTAAAGACGCACATCAGTGATTGTTAGGCTTCCTCATTGAAACTGGATCGCCTGCCGGTATCTCACGCTCACCTCCCTCGTTTTTTTTTAGTTTTTTTTTTACAAGTGGCCGGAGTTTAATCAGCCGCGCTGATATTGAAGCATATTCCACTCGGCGGTGGACGTGCCGGTCTAAAAGTGGCCAGTGCCAGTGCCGCCCGCCTTTTATGAGCTAGGATGTGTCCCTGCCTAATAGCTCCGGGCTTTGTTGCATGATTCGCTCGGATCTGGGCTGCATTGTTCATTAGCCGACGGCTACTTTATGCGTGGTGCATCATGGGACAGTTTTAGAATTTGTTGCCCGTATTATGTCTTTTTTTCGAGCACGACATGATTTCTGTGTGGTATAGCATACGTGTATTACCCCCTTGTAAATGTGTTGTTATTTGTAGTGTTGAATTGTTAACGTAGCCGCAAAACCGCCACCTACGTGACACGTATGGCATTGGGTGTGGTAGCCTCGCGTCACTTGTACAACTCATACTTACCTGGCAGGGGAGACACCATGATCATGAAGGTGGTTCACCTTTGGCGAGGCTCTGCCATTGCACTTCGGTGGTAGCTGACCCGAACGAATTCCCCAAATGTGGGAATCTCGACTGCATAATTTGTGGTAGTGGGGGACTGCGTTCGCGCTCTCCCCTGATATGTTGTGAAATGATAAAGAGAGAGTTCGGCAGATGTGAGCAACGCCCTATATTGTGTGTGGCCCTGTTTAGCGAGGTCGTTGTTACCCTGCTGGTGAAGTGCTGCGCTCAGTAACGCCCGCGCAGTGTGGCTAACTGTAACCGCTGCACGGTGATGTGATTTCAAGGCAGCGCCACGTGCATGCGCGCATGCACGCGCGCAGCCACGCACACACAGCATCAGGTCTAAAGACGCACATCAGTGATTGTTAGGCTTCCTCATTGAAACTGGATCGCCTGCCGGTATCTCACGCTCACCTCCCTCGTTTTTTTTTTGGTTTTGTTTTTACAAGTGGCCGGAGTTTAATCAGCCGCGCTGATATTGAAGCATATTCCACTCGGCGGTGGACGTGCCGGTCTAAGGCTGGGATTATACTTGCCGTTAGACCAAGCGTAAGCGTATGCGTCCGTGTGCGACCTGCTGTGTCCTGTGTACAGACTCGCTGCAGCATTACGCACCTTACTGGAGGTCTTCACCAGGGGGAGACTAGTAGCCTAATATCAGATGTGGATGTGGCCATGTGCCATTGTTTACTCTCATGATTGCCCCCAGCTTTGATGTCGATAATGCATCTTGCAGTCACTTTGTTTTGGCAATGATCGCCCCCTACTTTCTTGTCAGTATTGCATCTCGCGGACGCGTCGTGTTCGCTTGCGACGACGTGCACGACCGACGCACCAAACGGCCGCAAAATACGCGAGGCAGCCATGATGCGTACACGAACGCGTTGTCTACGGCAAGTCTAAACGTGCCTTAAAAGTGGCCAGTGCCAGTGCCGCCCGCCTTTTATGAGCTAGGATGTGTCCCTGCCTAATAGCTCCGGGCTTTGTTGCATGATTCGCTCGGATCTGGGCTGCATTGTTCATTAGCCGACGGCTACTTTATGCGTGGTGCATCATGGGACAGTTTTAGAATTTGTTGCCCGTATTATGTCTTTTTTTCGAGCACGACATGATTTCTGTGTGGTATAGCATACGTGTATTACCCCCTTGTAAATGTGTTGTTATTTGAAGTGTTGAATTGTTAACGTAGCCGCAAAACCGCCACCTACGTGACACGTATGGCATTGGGTCTGGTAGCCTCGCGTCACTTGTACAACTCATACTTACCTGGCAGGGGAGACACCATGATCATGAAGGTGGTTCACCTTTGGCGAGGCTCTGCCATTGCACTTCGGCGGTAGCTGACCCGAACGAATTCCCCAAATGTGGGAATCTCGACTGCATAATTTGTGGTAGTGGGGGACTGCGTTCGCGCTCTCCCCTGATATGTTGTGAAATGATAAAGAGAGAGTTCGGCAGATGTGAGCAACGCCCTATATTGTGTGTGGCCCTGTTTAGCGAGGTCGTTGTTACCCTGCTGGTGAAGTGCTGCGCTCAGTAACGCCCGCGCAGTGTGGCTAACTGTAACCGCTGCACGGTGATGTGATTTCAAGGCAGCGCCACGTGCATGCGCGCATGCACGCGCGCAGCCACGCACACACAGCATCAGGTCTAAAGACGCACATCAGTGATTGTTAGGCTTCCTCATTGAAACTGGATCGCCTGCCGGTATCTCACGCTCACCTCCCTCGTTTTTTTTTTGTTTTTTTTTTTACAAGTGGCCGGAGTTTAATCAGCCGCGCTGATATTGAAGCATATTCCACTCGGCGGTGGACGTGCCGGTCTAAAAGTGGCCAGTGCCAGTGCCGCCCGCCTTTTATGAGCTAGGATGTGTCCCTGCCTAATAGCTCCGGGCTTTGTTGCATGATTCGCTCGGATCTGGGCTGCATTGTTCATTAGCCGACGGCTACTTTATGCGTGGTGCATCATGGGACAGTTTTAGAATTTGTTGCCCGTATTATGTCTTTTTTTCGAGCACGACTTGATTTCTGTGTGGTATAGCATACGTGTATTACCCCCTTGTAAATGTGTTGTTATTTGTAGTGTTGAATTGTTAACGTAGCCGCAAAACCGCCACCTACGTGACACGTATGGCATTGGGTCTGGTAGCCTCGCGTCACTTGTACAACTCATACTTACCTGGCAGGGGAGACACCATGATCATGAAGGTGGTTCACCTTTGGCGAGGCTCTGCCATTGCACTTCGGCGGTAGCTGACCTGAACGAATTCCCCAAATGTGGGAATCTCGACTGCATAATTTGTGGTAGTGGGGGACTGCGTTCGCGCTCTCCCCTGATATGTTGTGAAATGATAAAGAGAGAGTTCGGCAGATGTGAGCAACGCCCTATATTGTGTGTGGCCCTGTTTAGCGAGGTCGTTGTTACCCTGCTGGTGAAGTGCTGCGCTCAGTAACGCCCGCGCAGTGTGGCTAACTGTAACCGCTGCACGGTGATGTGATTTCAAGGCAGCACCACGTGCATGCGCGCATGCACGCGCGCAGCCACGCACACACAGCATCAGGTCTAAAGACGCACATCAGTGATTGTTAGGCTTCCTCATTGAAACTGGATCGCCTGCCGGTATCTCACGCTCACCTCCCTCGTTTTTTTTTGTTTTTTTTTTACAAGTGGCCGGAGTTTAATCAGCCGCGCTGATATTGAAGCATATTCCACTCGGCGGTGGACGTGCCGGTCTAAAAGTGGCCAGTGCCAGTGCCGCCCGCCTTTTATGAGCTAGGATGTGTCCCTGCCTAATAGCTTCGGGCTTTGTTGCATGATTCGCTCGGATCTGGGCTGCATTGTTCATTAGCCGACGGCTACTTTATGCGTGGTGCATCATGGGACAGTTTTAGAATTTGTTGCCCGTATTATATCTTTTTTTCGAGCACGACATGATTTCTGTGTGGTATAGCATACGTGTATTACCCCCTTGTATATGTGTTGTTATTTGTAGTGTTGAATTGTTAACGTAGCCGCAAAACCGCCACCTACGTGACACGTATGGCATTGGGTCTGGTAGCCTCGCGTCACTTGTACAACTCATACTTACCTGGCAGGGGAGACACCATGATCATGAAGGTGGTTCACCTTTGGCGAGGCTCTGCCATTGCACTTCGGCGGTAGCTGACCCGAACGAATTCCCCAAATGTGGGAATCTCGACTGCATAATTTGTGGTAGTGGGGGACTGCGTTCGCGCTCTCCCCTGATATGTTGTGAAATGATAAAGAGAGAGTTCGGCAGATGTGAGCAACGCCCTATATTGTGTGTGGCCCTGTTTAGCGAGGTCGTTGTTACCCTGCTGGTGAAGTGCTACGCTCAGTAACGCCCGCGCAGTGTGGCTAACTGTAACCGCTGCACGGTGATGTGATTTCAAGGCAGCGCCACGTGCATGCGCGCATGCACGCGCGCAGCCACGCACACACAGCATCAGGTCTAAAGACGCGCATCAGTGATTGTTAGGCTTCCTCATTGAAACTGGATCGCCTGCCGGTATCTCACGCTCACCTCCCTCGTTTTTTTTTAATTTTTTTTTTTACAAGTGGCCGGAGTTTAATCAGCCGCGCTGATATTGAAGCATATTCCACTCGGCGGTGGACGTGCCGGTCTAAAAGTGGCCAGTGCCAGTGCCGCCCGCCTTTTATGAGCTAGGATGTGTCCCTGCCTAATAGCTTCGGGCTTTGTTGCATGATTCGCTCGGATCTGGGCTGCATTGTTCATTAGCCGACGGCTACTTTATGCGTGGTGCATCATGGGACAGTTTTAGAATTTGTTGCCCGTATTATATCTTTTTTTCGAGCACGACATGATTTCTGTGTGGTATAGCATACGTGTATTACCCCCTTGTATATGTGTTGTTATTTGTAGTGTTGAATTGTTAACGTAGCCGCAAAACCGCCACCTACGTGACACGTATGGCATTGGGTCTGGTAGCCTCGCGTCACTTGTACAACTCATACTTACCTGGCAGGGGAGACACCATGATCATGAAGGTGGTTCACCTTTGGCGAGGCTCTGCCATTGCACTTCGGCGGTAGCTGACCCGAACGAATTCCCCAAATGTGGGAATCTCGACTGCATAATTTGTGGTAGTGGGGGACTGCGTTCGCGCTCTCCCCTGATATGTTGTGAAATGATAAAGAGAGAGTTCGGCAGATGTGAGCAACGCCCTATATTGTGTGTGGCCCTGTTTAGCGAGGTCGTTGTTACCCTGCTGGTGAAGTGCTACGCTCAGTAACGCCCGCGCAGTGTGGCTAACTGTAACCGCTGCACGGTGATGTGATTTCAAGGCAGCGCCACGTGCATGCGCGCATGCACGCGCGCAGCCACGCACACACAGCATCAGGTCTAAAGACGCGCATCAGTGATTGTTAGGCTTCCTCATTGAAACTGGATCGCCTGCCGGTATCTCACGCTCACCTCCCTCGTTTTTTTTTAATTTTTTTTTTTACAAGTGGCCGGAGTTTAATCAGCCGCGCTGATATTGAAGCATATTCCACTCGGCGGTGGACGTGCCGGTCTAAAAGTGGCCAGTGCCAGTGCCGCCCGCCTTTTATGAGCTAGGATGTGTCCCTGCCTAATAGCTTCGGGCTTTGTTGCATGATTCGCTCGGATCTGGGCTGCATTGTTCATTAGCCGACGGCTACTTTATGCGTGGTGCATCATGGGACAGTTTTAGAATTTGTTGCCCGTATTATATCTTTTTTTCGAGCACGACATGATTTCTGTGTGGTATAGCATACGTGTATTACCCCCTTGTAAATGTGTTGTTATTTGTAGTGTTGAATTGTTAACGTAGCCGCAAAACCGCCACCTACGTGACACGTATGGCATTGGGTCTGGTAGCCTCGCGTCACTTGTACAACTCATACTTACCTGGCAGGGGAGACACCATGATCATGAAGGTGGTTCACCTTTGGCGAGGCTCTGCCATTGCACTTCGGCGGTAGCTGACCCGAACGAATTCCCCAAATGTGGGAATCTCGACTGCATAATTTGTGGTAGTGGGGGACTGCGTTCGCGCTCTCCCCTGATATGTTGTGAAATGATAAAGAGAGAGTTCGGCAGATGTGAGCAACGCCCTATATTGTGTGTGGCCCTGTTTAGCGAGGTCGTTGTTACCCTGCTGGTGAAGTGCTGCGCTCAGTAACGCCCGCGCAGTGTGGCTAACTGTAACCGCTGCACGGTGATGTGATTTCAAGGCAGCGCCACGTGCATGCGCGCATGCACGCGCGCAGCCACGCACACACAGCATCAGGTCTAAAGACGCACATCAGTGATTGTTAGGCTTCCTCATTGAAACTGGATCGCCTGCCGGTATCTCACGCTCACCTCCCTCGTTTTTTTTTAGTTTTTTTTTTACAAGTGGCCGGAGTTTAATCAGCCGCGCTGATATTGAAGCATATTCCACTCGGCGGTGGACGTGCCGGTCTAAAAGTGGCCAGTGCCAGTGCCGCCCGCCTTTTATGAGCTAGGATGTGTCCCTGCCTAATAGCTCCGGGCTTTGTTGCATGATTCGCTCGGATCTGGGCTGCATTGTTCATTAGCCGACGGCTACTTTATGCGTGGTGCATCATGGGACAGTTTTAGAATTTGTTGCCCGTATTATGTCTTTTTTTCGAGCACGACATGATTTCTGTGTGGTATAGCATACGTGTATTACCCCCTTGTAAATGTGTTGTTATTTGTAGTGTTGAATTGTTAACGTAGCCGCAAAACCGCCACCTACGTGACACGTATGGCATTGGGTGTGGTAGCCTCGCGTCACTTGTACAACTCATACTTACCTGGCAGGGGAGACACCATGATCATGAAGGTGGTTCACCTTTGGCGAGGCTCTGCCATTGCACTTCGGCGGTAGCTGACCCGAACGAATTCCCCAAATGTGGGAATCTCGACTGCATAATTTGTGGTAGTGGGGGACTGCGTTCGCGCTCTCCCCTGATATGTTGTGAAATGATAAAGAGAGAGTTCGGCAGATGTGAGCAACGCCCTATATTGTGTGTGGCCCTGTTTAGCGAGGTCGTTGTTACCCTGCTGGTGAAGTGCTACGCTCAGTAACGCCCGCGCAGTGTGGCTAACTGTAACCGCTGCACGGTGATGTGATTTCAAGGCAGCGCCACGTGCATGCGCGCATGCACGCGCGCAGCCACGCACACACAGCATCAGGTCTAAAGACGCGCATCAGTGATTGTTAGGCTTCCTCATTGAAACTGGATCGCCTGCCGGTATCTCACGCTCACCTCCCTCGTTTTTTTTTTTACAAGTGGCCGGAGTTTAATCAGCCGCGCTGATATTGAAGCATATTCCACTCGGCGGTGGACGTGCCGGTCTAAAAGTGGCCAGTGCCAGTGCCGCCCGCCTTTTATGAGCTAGGATGTGTCCCTGCCTAATAGCTCCGGGCTTTGTTGCATGATTCGCTCGGATCTGGGCTGCATTGTTCATTAGCCGACGGCTACTTTATGCGTGGTGCATCATGGGACAGTTTTAGAATTTGTTGCCCGTATTATGTCTTTTTTTCGAGCACGACATGATTTCTGTGTGGTATAGCATACGTGTATTACCCCCTTGTAAATGTGTTGTTATTTGTAGTGTTGAATTGTTAACGTAGCCGCAAAACCGCCACCTACGTGACACGTATGGCATTGGGTGTGGTAGCCTCGCGTCACTTGTACAACTCATACTTACCTGGCAGGGGAGACACCATGATCATGAAGGTGGTTCACCTTTGGCGAGGCTCTGCCATTGCACTTCGGCGGTAGCTGACCCGAACGAATTCCCCAAATGTGGGAATCTCGACTGCATAATTTGTGGTAGTGGGGGACTGCGTTCGCGCTCTCCCCTGATATGTTGTGAAATGATAAAGAGAGAGTTCGGCAGATGTGAGCAACGCCCTATATTGTGTGTGGCCCTGTTTAGCGAGGTCGTTGTTACCCTGCTGGTGAAGTGCTACGCTCAGTAACGCCCGCGCAGTGTGGCTAACTGTAACCGCTGCACGGTGATGTGATTTCAAGGCAGCGCCACGTGCATGCGCGCATGCACGCGCGCAGCCACGCACACACAGCATCAGGTCTAAAGACGCGCATCAGTGATTGTTAGGCTTCCTCATTGAAACTGGATCGCCTGCCGGTATCTCACGCTCACCTCCCTCGTTTTTTTTTTTACAAGTGGCCGGAGTTTAATCAGCCGCGCTGATATTGAAGCATATTCCACTCGGCGGTGGACGTGCCGGTCTAAAAGTGGCCAGTGCCAGTGCCGCCCGCCTTTTATGAGCTAGGATGTGTCCCTGCCTAATAGCTCCGGGCTTTGTTGCATGATTCGCTCGGATCTGGGCTGCATTGTTCATTAGCCGACGGCTACTTTATGCGTGGTGCATCATGGGACAGTTTTAGAATTTGTTGCCCGTATTATGTCTTTTTTTCGAGCACGACATGATTTCTGTGTGGTATAGCATACGTGTATTACCCCCTTGTAAATGTGTTGTTATTTGTAGTGTTGAATTGTTAACGTAGCCGCAAAACCGCCACCTACGTGACACGTATGGCATTGGGTGTGGTAGCCTCGCGTCACTTGTACAACTCATACTTACCTGGCAGGGGAGACACCATGATCATGAAGGTGGTTCACCTTTGGCGAGGCTCTGCCATTGCACTTCGGTGGTAGCTGACCCGAACGAATTCCCCAAATGTGGGAATCTCGACTGCATAATTTGTGGTAGTGGGGGACTGCGTTCGCGCTCTCCCCTGATATGTTGTGAAATGATAAAGAGAGAGTTCGGCAGATGTGAGCAACGCCCTATATTGTGTGTGGCCCTGTTTAGCGAGGTCGTTGTTACCCTGCTGGTGAAGTGCTGCGCTCAGTAACGCCCGCGCAGTGTGGCTAACTGTAACCGCTGCACGGTGATGTGATTTCAAGGCAGCGCCATGTGCATGCGCGCATGCACGCGCGCAGCCACGCACACACAGCATCAGGTCTAAAGACGCACATCAGTGATTGTTAGGCTTCCTCATTGAAACTGGATCGCCTGCCGGTATCTCACGCTCACCTCCCTCGTTTTTTTTTTGGTTTTGTTTTTACAAGTGGCCGGAGTTTAATCAGCCGCGCTGATATTGAAGCATATTCCACTCGGCGGTGGACGTGCCGGTCTAAGGCTGGGATTATACTTGCCGTTAGACCAAGCGTAAGCGTATGCGTCCGTGTGCGACCTGCTGTGTCCTGTGTACAGACTCGCTGCAGCATTACGCACCTTACTGGAGGTCTTCACCAGGGGGAGACTAGTAGCCTAATATCAGATGTGGATGTGGCCATGTGCCATTGTTTACTCTCATGATTGCCCCCAGCTTTGATGTCGATAATGCATCTTGCAGTCACTTTGTTTTGGCAATGATCGCCCCCTACTTTCTTGTCAGTATTGCATCTCGCGGACGCGTCGTGTTCGCTTGCGACGACGTGCACGACCGACGCACCAAACGGCCGCAAAATACGCGAGGCAGCCATGATGCGTACACGAACGCGTTGTCTACGGCAAGTCTAAACGTGCCTTAAAAGTGGCCAGTGCCAGTGCCGCCCGCCTTTTATGAGCTAGGATGTGTCCCTGCCTAATAGCTCCGGGCTTTGTTGCATGATTCGCTCGGATCTGGGCTGCATTGTTCATTAGCCGACGGCTACTTTATGCGTGGTGCATCATGGGACAGTTTTAGAATTTGTTGCCCGTATTATGTCTTTTTTTCGAGCACGACATGATTTCTGTGTGGTATAGCATACGTGTATTACCCCCTTGTAAATGTGTTGTTATTTGAAGTGTTGAATTGTTAACGTAGCCGCAAAACCGCCACCTACGTGACACGTATGGCATTGGGTCTGGTAGCCTCGCGTCACTTGTACAGCTCATACTTACCTGGCAGGGGAGACACCATGATCATGAAGGTGGTTCACCTTTGGCGAGGCTCTGCCATTGCACTTCGGTGGTAGCTGACCCGAACGAATTCCCCAAATGTGGGAATCTCGACTGCATAATTTGTGGTAGTGGGGGACTGCGTTCGCGCTCTCCCCTGATATGTTGTGAAATGATAAAGAGAGAGTTCGGCAGATGTGAGCAACGCCCTATATTGTGTGTGGCCCTGTTTAGCGAGGTCGTTGTTACCCTGCTGGTGAAGTGCTGCGCTCAGTAACGCCCGCGCAGTGTGGCTAACTGTAACCGCTGCACGGTGATGTGATTTCAAGGCAGCGCCACGTGCATGCGCGCATGCACGCGCGCAGCCACGCACACACAGCATCAGGTCTAAAGACGCACATCAGTGATTGTTAGGCTTCCTCATTGAAACTGGATCGCCTGCCGGTATCTCACGCTCACCTCCCTCGTTTTTTTTTTTTTTTTTTTTTTACAAGTGGCCGGAGTTTAATCAGCCGCGCTGATATTGAAGCATATTCCACTCGGCGGTGGACGTGCCGGTCTAAAAGTGGCCAGTGCCAGTGCCGCCCGCCTTTTATGAGCTAGGATGTGTCCCTGCCTAATAGCTCCGGGCTTTGTTGCATGATTCGCTCGGATCTGGGCTGCATTGTTCATTAGCCGACGGCTACTTTATGCGTGGTGCATCATGGGACAGTTTTAGAATTTGTTGCCCGTATTATGTCTTTTTTTCGAGCACGACATGATTTCTGTGTGGTATAGCATACGTGTATTACCCCCTTGTAAATGTGTTGTTATTTGAAGTGTGGAATTGTTAACATAGCCGCAAAACCGCCACCTACGTGACACGTATGGCATTGGGTCTGGTAGCCTCGCGTCACTTGTACAACTCATACTTACCTGGCAGGGGAGACACCATGATCATGAAGGTGGTTCACCTTTGGCGAGGCTCTGCCATTGCACTTCGGCGGTAGCTGACCCGAACGAATTCCCCAAATGTGGGAATCTCGACTGCATAATTTGTGGTAGTGGGGGACTGCGTTCGCGCTCTCCCCTGATATGTTGTGAAATGATAAAGAGAGAGTTCGGCAGATGTGAGCAACGCCCTATATTGTGTGTGGCCCTGTTTAGCGAGGTCGTTGTTACCCTGCTGGTGAAGTGCTGCGCTCAGTAACGCCCGCGCAGTGTGGCTAACTGTAACCGCTGCACGGTGATGTGATTTCAAGGCAGCGCCACGTGCATGCGCGCATGCACGCGCGCAGCCACGCACACACAGCATCAGGTCTAAAGACGCGCATCAGTGATTGTTAGGCTTCCTCATTGAAACTGGATCGCCTGCCGGTATCTCACGGTCACCTCCCTCGTTTTTTTTTTATTTTTTTTTTTACAAGTGGCCGGAGTTTAATCAGCCGCGCTGATATTGAAGCATATTCCACTCGGCGGTGGACGTGCCGGTCTAAAAGTGGCCAGTGCCAGTGCCGCCCGCCTTTTATGAGCTAGGATGTGTCCCTGCCTAATAGCTCCGGGCTTTGTTGCATGATTCGCTCGAATCTGGGCTGTTCATTAGCCGACGGCTACTTTATGCGTGGTGCATCATGGGACAGTTTTAGAATTTGTTGCCCGTATTATGTCTTTTTTTCGAGCACGACATGATTTCTGTGTGGTATAGCATACGTGTATTACCCCCTTGTAAATGTGTTGTTATTTGAAGTGTGGAATTGTTAACATAGCCGCAAAACCGCCACCTACGTGACACGTATGGCATTGGGTCTGGTAGCCTCGCGTCACTTGTACAACTCATACTTACCTGGCAGGGGAGACACCATGATCATGAAGGTGGTTCACCTTTGGCGAGGCTCTGCCATTGCACTTCGGCGGTAGCTGACCCGAACGAATTCCCCAAATGTGGGAATCTCGACTGCATAATTTGTGGTAGTGGGGGACTGCGTTCGCGCTCTCCCCTGATATGTTGTGAAATGATGAAGAGAGAGTTCGGCAGATGTGAGCAACGCCCTATATTGTGTGTGGCCCTGTTTAGCGAGGTCGTTGTTACCCTGCTGGTGAAGTGCTGCGCTCAGTAACGCCCGCGCAGTGTGGCTAACTGTAACCGCTGCACGGTGATGTGATTTCAAGGCAGCGCCACGTGCATGCGCGCATGCACGCGCGCAGCCACGCACACACAGCATCAGGTCTAAAGACGCGCATCAGTGATTGTTAGGCTTCCTCATTGAAACTGGATCGCCTGCCGGTATCTCACGCTCACCTCCCTCGTTTTTTTTTTTGTTTTTTTTTTACAAGTGGCCGGAGTTTAATCAGCCGCGCTGATATTGAAGCATATTCCACTCGGCGGTGGACGTGCCGGTCTAAAAGTGGCCAGTGCCAGTGCCGCCCGCCTTTTATGAGCTAGGATGTGTCCCTGCCTAATAGCTCCGGGCTTTGTTGCATGATTCGCTCGGATCTGGGCTGCATTGTTCATTAGCCGACGGCTACTTTATGCGTGGTGCATCATGGGACAGTTTTAGAATTTGTTGCCCGTATTATGTCTTTTTTTCGAGCACGACATGATTTCTGTGTGGTATAGCATACTTGTATTACCCCCTTGTAAATGTGTTGTTATTTGAAGTGTGGAATTGTTAACATAGCCGCAAAACCGCCACCTACGTGACACGTATGGCATTGGGTCTGTTAGCCTCGCGTCACTTGAACAACTCATACTTACCTGGCAGGGGAGACACCATGATCATGAAGGTGGTTCACCTTTGGCGAGGCTCTGCCATTGCACTTCGGCGGTAGCTGACCCGAACGAATTCCCCAAATGTGGGAATCTCGACTGCATAATTTGTGGTAGTGGGGGACTGCGTTCGCGCTCTCCCCTGATATGTTGTGAAATGATAAAGAGAGAGTTCGGCAGATGTGAGCAACGCCCTATATTGTGTGTGGCCCTGTTTAGCGAGGTCGTTGTTACCCTGCTGGTGAAGTGCTGCGCTCAGTAACGCCCGCGCAGTGTGGCTAACTGTAACCGCTGCACGGTGATGTGATTTCAAGGCAGCGCCACGTGCATGCGCGCATGCACGCGCGCAGCCACGCACACACAGCATCAGGTCTAAAGACGCACATCAGTGATTGTTAGGCTTCCTCATTGAAACTGGATCGCCTGCCGGTATCTCACGCTCACCTCCCTCGTTTTTTTTTTGTTTTTTTTTTACAAGTGGCCGGAGTTTAATCAGCCGCGCTGATATTGAAGCATATTCCACTCGGCGGTGGACGTGCCGGTCTAAAAGTGGCCAGTGCCAGTGCCGCCCGCCTTTTATGAGCTAGGATGTGTCCCTGCCTAATAGCTCCGGGCTTTGTTGCATGATTCGCTCGGATCTGGGCTGCATTGTTCATTAGCCGACGGCTACTTTATGCGTGGTGCATCATGGGACAGTTTTAGAATTTGTTGCCCGTATTATGTCTTTTTTTCGAGCACGACATGATTTCTGTGTGGTATAGCATACGTGTATTACCCCCTTGTAAATGTGTTGTTATTTGAAGTGTGGAATTGTTAACATAGCCGCAAAACCGCCACCTACGTGACACGTATGGCATTGGGTCTGGTAGCCTCGCGTCACTTGAACAACTCATACTTACCTGGCAGGGGAGACACCATGATCATGAAGGTGGTTCACCTTTGGCGAGGCTCTGCCATTGCACTTCGGCGGTAGCTGACCCGAACGAATTCCCCAAATGTGGGAATCTCGACTGCATAATTTGTGGTAGTGGGGGACTGCGTTCGCGCTCTCCCCTGATATGTTGTGAAATGATAAAGAGAGAGTTCGGCAGATGTGAGCAACGCCCTATATTGTGTGTGGCCCTGTTTAGCGAGGTCGTTGTTACCCTGCTGGTGAAGTGCTGCGCTCAGTAACGCCCGCGCAGTGTGGCTAACTGTAACCGCTGCACGGTGATGTGATTTCAAGGCAGCGCCACGTGCATGCGCGCATGCACGCGCGCAGCCACGCACACACAGCATCAGGTCTAAAGACGCGCATCAGTGATTGTTAGGCTTCCTCATTGAAACTGGATCGCCTGCCGGTATCTCACGCTCACCTCCCTCGTTTTTTTTTTTGTTTTTTTTTTACAAGTGGCCGGAGTTTAATCAGCCGCGCTGATATTGAAGCATATTCCACTCGGCGGTGGACGTGCCGGTCTAAAAGTGGCCAGTGCCAGTGCCGCCCGCCTTTTATGAGCTAGGATGTGTCCCTGCCTAATAGCTCCGGGCTTTGTTGCATGATTCGCTCGGATCTGGGCTGCATTGTTCATTAGCCGACGGCTACTTTATGCGTGGTGCATCATGGGACAGTTTTAGAATTTGTTGCCCGTATTATGTCTTTTTTTCGAGCACGACATGATTTCTGTGTGGTATAGCATACTTGTATTACCCCCTTGTAAATGTGTTGTTATTTGAAGTGTGGAATTGTTAACATAGCCGCAAAACCGCCACCTACGTGACACGTATGGCATTGGGTCTGTTAGCCTCGCGTCACTTGAACAACTCATACTTACCTGGCAGGGGAGACACCATGATCATGAAGGTGGTTCACCTTTGGCGAGGCTCTGCCATTGCACTTCGGCGGTAGCTGACCCGAACGAATTCCCCAAATGTGGGAATCTCGACTGCATAATTTGTGGTAGTGGGGGACTGCGTTCGCGCTCTCCCCTGATATGTTGTGAAATGATAAAGAGAGAGTTCGGCAGATGTGAGCAACGCCCTATATTGTGTGTGGCCCTGTTTAGCGAGGTCGTTGTTACCCTGCTGGTGAAGTGCTGCGCTCAGTAACGCCCGCGCAGTGTGGCTAACTGTAACCGCTGCACGGTGATGTGATTTCAAGGCAGCGCCACGTGCATGCGCGCATGCACGCGCGCAGCCACGCACACACAGCATCAGGTCTAAAGACGCACATCAGTGATTGTTAGGCTTCCTCATTGAAACTGGATCGCCTGCCGGTATCTCACGCTCACCTCCCTCGTTTTTTTTTTGTTTTTTTTTTACAAGTGGCCGGAGTTTAATCAGCCGCGCTGATATTGAAGCATATTCCACTCGGCGGTGGACGTGCCGGTCTAAAAGTGGCCAGTGCCAGTGCCGCCCGCCTTTTATGAGCTAGGATGTGTCCCTGCCTAATAGCTCCGGGCTTTGTTGCATGATTCGCTCGGATCTGGGCTGCATTGTTCATTAGCCGACGGCTACTTTATGCGTGGTGCATCATGGGACAGTTTTAGAATTTGTTGCCCGTATTATATCTTTTTTTCGAGCACGACATGATTTCTGTGTGGTATAGCATACGTGTATTACCCCCTTGTAAATGTGTTGTTATTTGAAGTGTGGAATTGTTAACATAGCCGCAAAACCGCCACCTACGTGACACGTATGGCATTGGGTCTGGTAGCCTCGCGTCACTTGAACAACTCATACTTACCTGGCAGGGGAGACACCATGATCATGAAGGTGGTTCACCTTTGGCGAGGCTCTGCCATTGCACTTCGGCGGTAGCTGACCCGAACGAATTCCCCAAATGTGGGAATCTCGACTGCATAATTTGTGGTAGTGGGGGACTGCGTTCGCGCTCTCCCCTGATATGTTGTGAAATGATAAAGAGAGAGTTCGGCAGATGTGAGCAACGCCCTATATTGTGTGTGGCCCTGTTTAGCGAGGTCGTTGTTACCCTGCTGGTGAAGTGCTGCGCTCAGTAACGCCCGCGCAGTGTGGCTAACTGTAACCGCTGCACGGTGATGTGATTTCAAGGCAGCGCCACGTGCATGCGCGCATGCACGCGCGCAGCCACGCACACACAGCATCAGGTCTAAAGACGCACATCAGTGATTGTTAGGCTTCCTCATTGAAACTGGATCGCCTGCCGGTATCTCACGCTCACCTCCCTCGTTTTTTTTTAGTTTTTTTTTTACAAGTGGCCGGAGTTTAATCAGCCGCGCTGATATTGAAGCATATTCCACTCGGCGGTGGACGTGCCGGTCTAAAAGTGGCCAGTGCCAGTGCCGCCCGCCTTTTATGAGCTAGGATGTGTCCCTGCCTAATAGCTCCGGGCTTTGTTGCATGATTCGCTCGGATCTGGGCTGCATTGTTCATTAGCCGACGGCTACTTTATGCGTGGTGCATCATGGGACAGTTTTAGAATTTGTTGCCCGTATTATGTCTTTTTTTCGAGCACGACATGATTTCTGTGTGGTATAGCATACGTGTATTACCCCCTTGTAAATGTGTTGTTATTTGAAGTGTGGAATTGTTAACATAGCCGCAAAACCGCCACCTACGTGACACGTATGGCATTGGGTCTGGTAGCCTCGCGTCACTTGAACAACTCATACTTACCTGGCAGGGGAGACACCATGATCATGAAGGTGGTTCACCTTTGGCGAGGCTCTGCCATTGCACTTCGGCGGTAGCTGACCCGAACGAATTCCCCAAATGTGGGAATCTCGACTGCATAATTTGTGGTAGTGGGGGACTGCGTTCGCGCTCTCCCCTGATATGTTGTGAAATGATAAAGAGAGAGTTCGGCAGATGTGAGCAACGCCCTATATTGTGTGTGGCCCTGTTTAGCGAGGTCGTTGTTACCCTGCTGGTGAAGTGCTGCGCTCAGTAACGCCCGCGCAGTGTGGCTAACTGTAACCGCTGCACGGTGATGTGATTTCAAGGCAGCGCCACGTGCATGCGCGCATGCACGCGCGCAGCCACGCACACACAGCATCAGGTCTAAAGACGCACATCAGTGATTGTTAGGCTTCCTCATTGAAACTGGATCGCCTGCCGGTATCTCACGCTCACCTCCCTCGTTTTTTTTTTGTTTTTTTTTTACAAGTGGCCGGAGTTTAATCAGCCGCGCTGATATTGAAGCATATTCCACTCGGCGGTGGACGTGCCGGTCTAAAAGTGGCCAGTGCCAGTGCAGCCCGCCTTTTATGAGCTAGGATGTGTCCCTGCCTAATAGCTCCGGGCTTTGTTGCATGATTCGCTCGGATCTGGGCTGCATTGTTCATTAGCCGACGGCTACTTTATGCGTGGTGCATCATGGGACAGTTTTAGAATTTGTTGCCCGTATTATGTCTTTTTTTCGAGCACGACATGATTTCTGTGTGGTATAGCATACGTGTATTACCCCCTTGTAAATGTGTTGTTATTTGAAGTGTGGAATTGTTAACGTAGCCGCAAAACCGCCACCTACGTGACACGTATGGCATTGGGTCTGGTAGCCTCGCGTCACTTGTACAACTCATACTTACCTGGCAGGGGAGACACCATGATCATGAAGGTGGTTCACATTTGGCGAGGCTCTGCCATTGCACTTCGGCGGTAGCTGACCCGAACGAATTCCCCAAATGTGGGAATCTCGACTGCATAATTTGTGGTAGTGGGGGACTGCGTTCGCGCTCTCCCCTGATATGTTGTGAAATGATAAAGAGAGAGTTCGGCAGATGTGAGCAACGCCCTATATTGTGTGTGCCCTGTTTAGCGAGGTCGTTGTTACCCTGCTGGTGAAGTGCTACGCTCAGTAACGCCCGCGCAGTGTGGCTAACTGTAACCGCTGCACGGTGATGTGATTTCAAGGCAGCGCCACGTGCATGCGCGCATGCACGCGCGCAGCCACGCACACACAGCATCAGGTCTAAAGACGCGCATCAGTGATTGTTAGGCTTCCTCATTGAAACTGGATCGCCTGCCGGTATCTCACGCTCACCTCCCTCGTTTTTTTTTAACTTTTTTTTTTACAAGTGGCCGGAGTTTAATCAGCCGCGCTGATATTGAAGCATATTCCACTCGGCGGTGGACGTGCCGGTCTAAAAGTGGCCAGTGCCAGTGCCGCCCGCCTTTTATGAGCTAGGATGTGTCCCTGCCTAATAGCTCCGGGCTTTGTTGCATGATTCGCTCGGATCTGGGCTGCATTGTTCATTAGCCGACGGCTACTTTATGCGTGGTGCATCATGGGACAGTTTTAGAATTTGTTGCCCGTATTATGTCTTTTTTTCGAGCACGACATGATTTCTGTGTGGTATAGCATACGTGTATTACCCCCTTGTAAATGTGTTGTTATTTGAAGTGTGGAATTGTTAACATAGCCGCAAAACCGCCACCTACGTGACACGTATGGCATTGGGTCTGGTAGCCTCGCGTCACTTGTACAACTCATACTTACCTGGCAGGGGAGACACCATGATCATGAAGGTGGTTCACCTTTGGCGAGGCTCTGCCATTGCACTTCGGCGGTAGCTGACCCGAACGAATTCCCCAAATGTGGGAATCTCGACTGCATAATTTGTGGTAGTGGGGGACTGCGTTCGCGCTCTCCCCTGATATGTTGTGAAATGATAAAGAGAGAGTTCGGCAGATGTGAGCAACGCCCTATATTGTGTGTGGCCCTGTTTAGCGAGG
This sequence comes from Sardina pilchardus, assembly GCF_963854185.1. Lineage (NCBI taxonomy): Eukaryota > Metazoa > Chordata > Actinopteri > Clupeiformes > Clupeidae > Sardina > Sardina pilchardus. The sequence continues at coordinate 19,329,494 of NC_085004.1, read as the reverse complement.
TCGTTGTTACCCTGCTGGTGAAGTGCTGCGCTCAGTAACGCCCGCGCAGTGTGGCTAACTGTAACCGCTGCACGGTGATGTGATTTCAAGGCAGCACCACGTGCATGCGCGCATGCACGCGCGCAGCCACGCACACACAGCATCAGGTCTAAAGACGCACATCAGTGATTGTTAGGCTTCCTCATTGAAACTGGATCGCCTGCCGGTATCTCACGCTCACCTCCCTCGTTTTTTTTTTGTTTTTTTTTTACAAGTGGCCGGAGTTTAATCAGCCGCGCTGATATTGAAGCATATTCCACTCGGCGGTGGACGTGCCGGTCTAAAAGTGGCCAGTGCCAGTGCCGCCCGCCTTTTATGAGCTAGGATGTGTCCCTGCCTAATAGCTCCGGGCTTTGTTGCATGATTCGCTCGGATCTGGGCTGCATTGTTCATTAGCCGACGGCTACTTTATGCGTGGTGCATCATGGGACAGGTTTAGAATTTGTTGCCCGTATTATGTCTTTTTTTCGAGCACGACATGATTTCTGTGTGGTATAGCATACGTGTATTACCCCCTTGTAAATGTGTTGTTATTTGAAGTGTGGAATTGTTAACATAGCCGCAAAACCGCCACCTACGTGACACGTATGGCATTGGGTCTGGTAGCCTCGCGTCACTTGTACAACTCATACTTACCTGGCAGGGGAGACACCATGATCATGAAGGTGGTTCACCTTTGGCGAGGCTCTGCCATTGCACTTCGGCGGTAGCTGACCCGAACGAATTCCCCAAATGTGGGAAGCTCGACTGCATAATTTGTGGTAGTGGGGGACTGCGTTCGCGCTCTCCCCTGATATGTTGTGAAATGATAAAGAGAGAGTTCGGCAGATGTGAGCAACGCCCTATATTGTGTGTGGCCCTGTTTAGCGAGGTCGTTGTTACCCTGCTGGTGAAGTGCTACGCTCAGTAACGCCCGCGCAGTGTGGCTAACTGTAACCGCTGCACGGTGATGTGATTTCAAGGCAGCGCCACGTGCATGCGCGCATGCACGCGCGCAGCCACGCACACACAGCATCAGGTCTAAAGACGCGCATCAGTGATTGTTAGGCTTCCTCATTGAAACTGGATCGCCTGCCGGTATCTCACGCTCACCTCCCTCGTTTTTTTTTAATTTTTTTTTTTACAAGTGGCCGGAGTTTAATCAGCCGCGCTGATATTGAAGCATATTCCACTCGGCGGTGGACGTGCCGGTCTAAAAGTGGCCAGTGCCAGTGCCGCCCGCCTTTTATGAGCTAGGATGTGTCCCTGCCTAATAGCTTCGGGCTTTGTTGCATGATTCGCTCGGATCTGGGCTGCATTGTTCATTAGCCGACGGCTACTTTATGCGTGGTGCATCATGGGACAGTTTTAGAATTTGTTGCCCGTATTATATCTTTTTTTCGAGCACGACATGATTTCTGTGTGGTATAGCATACGTGTATTACCCCCTTGTAAATGTGTTGTTATTTGTAGTGTTGAATTGTTAACGTAGCCGCAAAACCGCCACCTACGTGACACGTATGGCATTGGGTCTGGTAGCCTCGCGTCACTTGTACAACTCATACTTACCTGGCAGGGGAGACACCATGATCATGAAGGTGGTTCACCTTTGGCGAGGCTCTGCCATTGCACTTCGGCGGTAGCTGACCCGAACGAATTCCCCAAATGTGGGAATCTCGACTGCATAATTTGTGGTAGTGGGGGACTGCGTTCGCGCTCTCCCCTGATATGTTGTGAAATGATAAAGAGAGAGTTCGGCAGATGTGAGCAACGCCCTATATTGTGTGTGGCCCTGTTTAGCGAGGTCGTTGTTACCCTGCTGGTGAAGTGCTGCGCTCAGTAACGCCCGCGCAGTGTGGCTAACTGTAACCGCTGCACGGTGATGTGATTTCAAGGCAGCGCCACGTGCATGCGCGCATGCACGCGCGCAGCCACGCACACACAGCATCAGGTCTAAAGACGCACATCAGTGATTGTTAGGCTTCCTCATTGAAACTGGATCGCCTGCCGGTATCTCACGCTCACCTCCCTCGTTTTTTTTTAGTTTTTTTTTTACAAGTGGCCGGAGTTTAATCAGCCGCGCTGATATTGAAGCATATTCCACTCGGCGGTGGACGTGCCGGTCTAAAAGTGGCCAGTGCCAGTGCCGCCCGCCTTTTATGAGCTAGGATGTGTCCCTGCCTAATAGCTCCGGGCTTTGTTGCATGATTCGCTCGGATCTGGGCTGCATTGTTCATTAGCCGACGGCTACTTTATGCGTGGTGCATCATGGGACAGTTTTAGAATTTGTTGCCCGTATTATGTCTTTTTTTCGAGCACGACATGATTTCTGTGTGGTATAGCATACGTGTATTACCCCCTTGTAAATGTGTTGTTATTTGTAGTGTTGAATTGTTAACGTAGCCGCAAAACCGCCACCTACGTGACACGTATGGCATTGGGTGTGGTAGCCTCGCGTCACTTGTACAACTCATACTTACCTGGCAGGGGAGACACCATGATCATGAAGGTGGTTCACCTTTGGCGAGGCTCTGCCATTGCACTTCGGTGGTAGCTGACCCGAACGAATTCCCCAAATGTGGGAATCTCGACTGCATAATTTGTGGTAGTGGGGGACTGCGTTCGCGCTCTCCCCTGATATGTTGTGAAATGATAAAGAGAGAGTTCGGCAGATGTGAGCAACGCCCTATATTGTGTGTGGCCCTGTTTAGCGAGGTCGTTGTTACCCTGCTGGTGAAGTGCTGCGCTCAGTAACGCCCGCGCAGTGTGGCTAACTGTAACCGCTGCACGGTGATGTGATTTCAAGGCAGCGCCACGTGCATGCGCGCATGCACGCGCGCAGCCACGCACACACAGCATCAGGTCTAAAGACGCACATCAGTGATTGTTAGGCTTCCTCATTGAAACTGGATCGCCTGCCGGTATCTCACGCTCACCTCCCTCGTTTTTTTTTTGGTTTTGTTTTTACAAGTGGCCGGAGTTTAATCAGCCGCGCTGATATTGAAGCATATTCCACTCGGCGGTGGACGTGCCGGTCTAAGGCTGGGATTATACTTGCCGTTAGACCAAGCGTAAGCGTATGCGTCCGTGTGCGACCTGCTGTGTCCTGTGTACAGACTCGCTGCAGCATTACGCACCTTACTGGAGGTCTTCACCAGGGGGAGACTAGTAGCCTAATATCAGATGTGGATGTGGCCATGTGCCATTGTTTACTCTCATGATTGCCCCCAGCTTTGATGTCGATAATGCATCTTGCAGTCACTTTGTTTTGGCAATGATCGCCCCCTACTTTCTTGTCAGTATTGCATCTCGCGGACGCGTCGTGTTCGCTTGCGACGACGTGCACGACCGACGCACCAAACGGCCGCAAAATACGCGAGGCAGCCATGATGCGTACACGAACGCGTTGTCTACGGCAAGTCTAAACGTGCCTTAAAAGTGGCCAGTGCCAGTGCCGCCCGCCTTTTATGAGCTAGGATGTGTCCCTGCCTAATAGCTCCGGGCTTTGTTGCATGATTCGCTCGGATCTGGGCTGCATTGTTCATTAGCCGACGGCTACTTTATGCGTGGTGCATCATGGGACAGTTTTAGAATTTGTTGCCCGTATTATGTCTTTTTTTCGAGCACGACATGATTTCTGTGTGGTATAGCATACGTGTATTACCCCCTTGTAAATGTGTTGTTATTTGAAGTGTTGAATTGTTAACGTAGCCGCAAAACCGCCACCTACGTGACACGTATGGCATTGGGTCTGGTAGCCTCGCGTCACTTGTACAACTCATACTTACCTGGCAGGGGAGACACCATGATCATGAAGGTGGTTCACCTTTGGCGAGGCTCTGCCATTGCACTTCGGCGGTAGCTGACCCGAACGAATTCCCCAAATGTGGGAATCTCGACTGCATAATTTGTGGTAGTGGGGGACTGCGTTCGCGCTCTCCCCTGATATGTTGTGAAATGATAAAGAGAGAGTTCGGCAGATGTGAGCAACGCCCTATATTGTGTGTGGCCCTGTTTAGCGAGGTCGTTGTTACCCTGCTGGTGAAGTGCTGCGCTCAGTAACGCCCGCGCAGTGTGGCTAACTGTAACCGCTGCACGGTGATGTGATTTCAAGGCAGCGCCACGTGCATGCGCGCATGCACGCGCGCAGCCACGCACACACAGCATCAGGTCTAAAGACGCACATCAGTGATTGTTAGGCTTCCTCATTGAAACTGGATCGCCTGCCGGTATCTCACGCTCACCTCCCTCGTTTTTTTTTTGTTTTTTTTTTTACAAGTGGCCGGAGTTTAATCAGCCGCGCTGATATTGAAGCATATTCCACTCGGCGGTGGACGTGCCGGTCTAAAAGTGGCCAGTGCCAGTGCCGCCCGCCTTTTATGAGCTAGGATGTGTCCCTGCCTAATAGCTCCGGGCTTTGTTGCATGATTCGCTCGGATCTGGGCTGCATTGTTCATTAGCCGACGGCTACTTTATGCGTGGTGCATCATGGGACAGTTTTAGAATTTGTTGCCCGTATTATGTCTTTTTTTCGAGCACGACTTGATTTCTGTGTGGTATAGCATACGTGTATTACCCCCTTGTAAATGTGTTGTTATTTGTAGTGTTGAATTGTTAACGTAGCCGCAAAACCGCCACCTACGTGACACGTATGGCATTGGGTCTGGTAGCCTCGCGTCACTTGTACAACTCATACTTACCTGGCAGGGGAGACACCATGATCATGAAGGTGGTTCACCTTTGGCGAGGCTCTGCCATTGCACTTCGGCGGTAGCTGACCTGAACGAATTCCCCAAATGTGGGAATCTCGACTGCATAATTTGTGGTAGTGGGGGACTGCGTTCGCGCTCTCCCCTGATATGTTGTGAAATGATAAAGAGAGAGTTCGGCAGATGTGAGCAACGCCCTATATTGTGTGTGGCCCTGTTTAGCGAGGTCGTTGTTACCCTGCTGGTGAAGTGCTGCGCTCAGTAACGCCCGCGCAGTGTGGCTAACTGTAACCGCTGCACGGTGATGTGATTTCAAGGCAGCACCACGTGCATGCGCGCATGCACGCGCGCAGCCACGCACACACAGCATCAGGTCTAAAGACGCACATCAGTGATTGTTAGGCTTCCTCATTGAAACTGGATCGCCTGCCGGTATCTCACGCTCACCTCCCTCGTTTTTTTTTGTTTTTTTTTTACAAGTGGCCGGAGTTTAATCAGCCGCGCTGATATTGAAGCATATTCCACTCGGCGGTGGACGTGCCGGTCTAAAAGTGGCCAGTGCCAGTGCCGCCCGCCTTTTATGAGCTAGGATGTGTCCCTGCCTAATAGCTTCGGGCTTTGTTGCATGATTCGCTCGGATCTGGGCTGCATTGTTCATTAGCCGACGGCTACTTTATGCGTGGTGCATCATGGGACAGTTTTAGAATTTGTTGCCCGTATTATATCTTTTTTTCGAGCACGACATGATTTCTGTGTGGTATAGCATACGTGTATTACCCCCTTGTATATGTGTTGTTATTTGTAGTGTTGAATTGTTAACGTAGCCGCAAAACCGCCACCTACGTGACACGTATGGCATTGGGTCTGGTAGCCTCGCGTCACTTGTACAACTCATACTTACCTGGCAGGGGAGACACCATGATCATGAAGGTGGTTCACCTTTGGCGAGGCTCTGCCATTGCACTTCGGCGGTAGCTGACCCGAACGAATTCCCCAAATGTGGGAATCTCGACTGCATAATTTGTGGTAGTGGGGGACTGCGTTCGCGCTCTCCCCTGATATGTTGTGAAATGATAAAGAGAGAGTTCGGCAGATGTGAGCAACGCCCTATATTGTGTGTGGCCCTGTTTAGCGAGGTCGTTGTTACCCTGCTGGTGAAGTGCTACGCTCAGTAACGCCCGCGCAGTGTGGCTAACTGTAACCGCTGCACGGTGATGTGATTTCAAGGCAGCGCCACGTGCATGCGCGCATGCACGCGCGCAGCCACGCACACACAGCATCAGGTCTAAAGACGCGCATCAGTGATTGTTAGGCTTCCTCATTGAAACTGGATCGCCTGCCGGTATCTCACGCTCACCTCCCTCGTTTTTTTTTAATTTTTTTTTTTACAAGTGGCCGGAGTTTAATCAGCCGCGCTGATATTGAAGCATATTCCACTCGGCGGTGGACGTGCCGGTCTAAAAGTGGCCAGTGCCAGTGCCGCCCGCCTTTTATGAGCTAGGATGTGTCCCTGCCTAATAGCTTCGGGCTTTGTTGCATGATTCGCTCGGATCTGGGCTGCATTGTTCATTAGCCGACGGCTACTTTATGCGTGGTGCATCATGGGACAGTTTTAGAATTTGTTGCCCGTATTATATCTTTTTTTCGAGCACGACATGATTTCTGTGTGGTATAGCATACGTGTATTACCCCCTTGTAAATGTGTTGTTATTTGTAGTGTTGAATTGTTAACGTAGCCGCAAAACCGCCACCTACGTGACACGTATGGCATTGGGTCTGGTAGCCTCGCGTCACTTGTACAACTCATACTTACCTGGCAGGGGAGACACCATGATCATGAAGGTGGTTCACCTTTGGCGAGGCTCTGCCATTGCACTTCGGCGGTAGCTGACCCGAACGAATTCCCCAAATGTGGGAATCTCGACTGCATAATTTGTGGTAGTGGGGGACTGCGTTCGCGCTCTCCCCTGATATGTTGTGAAATGATAAAGAGAGAGTTCGGCAGATGTGAGCAACGCCCTATATTGTGTGTGGCCCTGTTTAGCGAGGTCGTTGTTACCCTGCTGGTGAAGTGCTGCGCTCAGTAACGCCCGCGCAGTGTGGCTAACTGTAACCGCTGCACGGTGATGTGATTTCAAGGCAGCGCCACGTGCATGCGCGCATGCACGCGCGCAGCCACGCACACACAGCATCAGGTCTAAAGACGCACATCAGTGATTGTTAGGCTTCCTCATTGAAACTGGATCGCCTGCCGGTATCTCACGCTCACCTCCCTCGTTTTTTTTTAGTTTTTTTTTTACAAGTGGCCGGAGTTTAATCAGCCGCGCTGATATTGAAGCATATTCCACTCGGCGGTGGACGTGCCGGTCTAAAAGTGGCCAGTGCCAGTGCCGCCCGCCTTTTATGAGCTAGGATGTGTCCCTGCCTAATAGCTCCGGGCTTTGTTGCATGATTCGCTCGGATCTGGGCTGCATTGTTCATTAGCCGACGGCTACTTTATGCGTGGTGCATCATGGGACAGTTTTAGAATTTGTTGCCCGTATTATGTCTTTTTTTCGAGCACGACATGATTTCTGTGTGGTATAGCATACGTGTATTACCCCCTTGTAAATGTGTTGTTATTTGTAGTGTTGAATTGTTAACGTAGCCGCAAAACCGCCACCTACGTGACACGTATGGCATTGGGTGTGGTAGCCTCGCGTCACTTGTACAACTCATACTTACCTGGCAGGGGAGACACCATGATCATGAAGGTGGTTCACCTTTGGCGAGGCTCTGCCATTGCACTTCGGCGGTAGCTGACCCGAACGAATTCCCCAAATGTGGGAATCTCGACTGCATAATTTGTGGTAGTGGGGGACTGCGTTCGCGCTCTCCCCTGATATGTTGTGAAATGATAAAGAGAGAGTTCGGCAGATGTGAGCAACGCCCTATATTGTGTGTGGCCCTGTTTAGCGAGGTCGTTGTTACCCTGCTGGTGAAGTGCTACGCTCAGTAACGCCCGCGCAGTGTGGCTAACTGTAACCGCTGCACGGTGATGTGATTTCAAGGCAGCGCCACGTGCATGCGCGCATGCACGCGCGCAGCCACGCACACACAGCATCAGGTCTAAAGACGCGCATCAGTGATTGTTAGGCTTCCTCATTGAAACTGGATCGCCTGCCGGTATCTCACGCTCACCTCCCTCGTTTTTTTTTTTACAAGTGGCCGGAGTTTAATCAGCCGCGCTGATATTGAAGCATATTCCACTCGGCGGTGGACGTGCCGGTCTAAAAGTGGCCAGTGCCAGTGCCGCCCGCCTTTTATGAGCTAGGATGTGTCCCTGCCTAATAGCTCCGGGCTTTGTTGCATGATTCGCTCGGATCTGGGCTGCATTGTTCATTAGCCGACGGCTACTTTATGCGTGGTGCATCATGGGACAGTTTTAGAATTTGTTGCCCGTATTATGTCTTTTTTTCGAGCACGACATGATTTCTGTGTGGTATAGCATACGTGTATTACCCCCTTGTAAATGTGTTGTTATTTGTAGTGTTGAATTGTTAACGTAGCCGCAAAACCGCCACCTACGTGACACGTATGGCATTGGGTGTGGTAGCCTCGCGTCACTTGTACAACTCATACTTACCTGGCAGGGGAGACACCATGATCATGAAGGTGGTTCACCTTTGGCGAGGCTCTGCCATTGCACTTCGGTGGTAGCTGACCCGAACGAATTCCCCAAATGTGGGAATCTCGACTGCATAATTTGTGGTAGTGGGGGACTGCGTTCGCGCTCTCCCCTGATATGTTGTGAAATGATAAAGAGAGAGTTCGGCAGATGTGAGCAACGCCCTATATTGTGTGTGGCCCTGTTTAGCGAGGTCGTTGTTACCCTGCTGGTGAAGTGCTGCGCTCAGTAACGCCCGCGCAGTGTGGCTAACTGTAACCGCTGCACGGTGATGTGATTTCAAGGCAGCGCCACGTGCATGCGCGCATGCACGCGCGCAGCCACGCACACACAGCATCAGGTCTAAAGACGCACATCAGTGATTGTTAGGCTTCCTCATTGAAACTGGATCGCCTGCCGGTATCTCACGCTCACCTCCCTCGTTTTTTTTTTGGTTTTGTTTTTACAAGTGGCCGGAGTTTAATCAGCCGCGCTGATATTGAAGCATATTCCACTCGGCGGTGGACGTGCCGGTCTAAGGCTGGGATTATACTTGCCGTTAGACCAAGCGTAAGCGTATGCGTCCGTGTGCGACCTGCTGTGTCCTGTGTACAGACTCGCTGCAGCATTACGCACCTTACTGGAGGTCTTCACCAGGGGGAGACTAGTAGCCTAATATCAGATGTGGATGTGGCCATGTGCCATTGTTTACTCTCATGATTGCCCCCAGCTTTGATGTCGATAATGCATCTTGCAGTCACTTTGTTTTGGCAATGATCGCCCCCTACTTTCTTGTCAGTATTGCATCTCGCGGACGCGTCGTGTTCGCTTGCGACGACGTGCACGACCGACGCACCAAACGGCCGCAAAATACGCGAGGCAGCCATGATGCGTACACGAACGCGTTGTCTACGGCAAGTCTAAACGTGCCTTAAAAGTGGCCAGTGCCAGTGCCGCCCGCCTTTTATGAGCTAGGATGTGTCCCTGCCTAATAGCTCCGGGCTTTGTTGCATGATTCGCTCGGATCTGGGCTGCATTGTTCATTAGCCGACGGCTACTTTATGCGTGGTGCATCATGGGACAGTTTTAGAATTTGTTGCCCGTATTATGTCTTTTTTTCGAGCACGACATGATTTCTGTGTGGTATAGCATACGTGTATTACCCCCTTGTAAATGTGTTGTTATTTGAAGTGTTGAATTGTTAACGTAGCCGCAAAACCGCCACCTACGTGACACGTATGGCATTGGGTCTGGTAGCCTCGCGTCACTTGTACAGCTCATACTTACCTGGCAGGGGAGACACCATGATCATGAAGGTGGTTCACCTTTGGCGAGGCTCTGCCATTGCACTTCGGTGGTAGCTGACCCGAACGAATTCCCCAAATGTGGGAATCTCGACTGCATAATTTGTGGTAGTGGGGGACTGCGTTCGCGCTCTCCCCTGATATGTTGTGAAATGATAAAGAGAGAGTTCGGCAGATGTGAGCAACGCCCTATATTGTGTGTGGCCCTGTTTAGCGAGGTCGTTGTTACCCTGCTGGTGAAGTGCTGCGCTCAGTAACGCCCGCGCAGTGTGGCTAACTGTAACCGCTGCACGGTGATGTGATTTCAAGGCAGCGCCACGTGCATGCGCGCATGCACGCGCGCAGCCACGCACACACAGCATCAGGTCTAAAGACGCACATCAGTGATTGTTAGGCTTCCTCATTGAAACTGGATCGCCTGCCGGTATCTCACGCTCACCTCCCTCGTTTTTTTTTTTTTTTTTTTTTTACAAGTGGCCGGAGTTTAATCAGCCGCGCTGATATTGAAGCATATTCCACTCGGCGGTGGACGTGCCGGTCTAAAAGTGGCCAGTGCCAGTGCCGCCCGCCTTTTATGAGCTAGGATGTGTCCCTGCCTAATAGCTCCGGGCTTTGTTGCATGATTCGCTCGGATCTGGGCTGCATTGTTCATTAGCCGACGGCTACTTTATGCGTGGTGCATCATGGGACAGTTTTAGAATTTGTTGCCCGTATTATGTCTTTTTTTCGAGCACGACATGATTTCTGTGTGGTATAGCATACGTGTATTACCCCCTTGTAAATGTGTTGTTATTTGTAGTGTTGAATTGTTAACGTAGCCGCAAAACCGCCACCTACGTGACACGTATGGCATTGGGTCTGGTAGCCTCGCGTCACTTGTACAACTCATACTTACCTGGCAGGGGAGACACCATGATCATGAAGGTGGTTCACCTTTGGCGAGGCTCTGCCATTGCACTTCGGCGGTAGCTGACCCGAACGAATTCCCCAAATGTGGGAATCTCGACTGCATAATTTGTGGTAGTGGGGGACTGCGTTCGCGCTCTCCCCTGATATGTTGTGAAATGATAAAGAGAGAGTTCGGCAGATGTGAGCAACGCCCTATATTGTGTGTGGCCCTGTTTAGCGAGGTCGTTGTTACCCTGCTGGTGAAGTGCTGCGCTCAGTAACGCCCGCGCAGTGTGGCTAACTGTAACCGCTGCACGGTGATGTGATTTCAAGGCAGCACCACGTGCATGCGCGCATGCACGCGCGCAGCCACGCACACACAGCATCAGGTCTAAAGACGCACATCAGTGATTGTTAGGCTTCCTCATTGAAACTGGATCGCCTGCCGGTATCTCACGCTCACCTCCCTCGTTTTTTTTTGTTTTTTTTTTACAAGTGGCCGGAGTTTAATCAGCCGCGCTGATATTGAAGCATATTCCACTCGGCGGTGGACGTGCCGGTCTAAAAGTGGCCAGTGCCAGTGCCGCCCGCCTTTTATGAGCTAGGATGTGTCCCTGCCTAATAGCTTCGGGCTTTGTTGCATGATTCGCTCGGATCTGGGCTGCATTGTTCATTAGCCGACGGCTACTTTATGCGTGGTGCATCATGGGACAGTTTTAGAATTTGTTGCCCGTATTATATCTTTTTTTCGAGCACGACATGATTTCTGTGTGGTATAGCATACGTGTATTACCCCCTTGTATATGTGTTGTTATTTGTAGTGTTGAATTGTTAACGTAGCCGCAAAACCGCCACCTACGTGACACGTATGGCATTGGGTCTGGTAGCCTCGCGTCACTTGTACAACTCATACTTACCTGGCAGGGGAGACACCATGATCATGAAGGTGGTTCACCTTTGGCGAGGCTCTGCCATTGCACTTCGGCGGTAGCTGACCCGAACGAATTCCCCAAATGTGGGAATCTCGACTGCATAATTTGTGGTAGTGGGGGACTGCGTTCGCGCTCTCCCCTGATATGTTGTGAAATGATAAAGAGAGAGTTCGGCAGATGTGAGCAACGCCCTATATTGTGTGTGGCCCTGTTTAGCGAGGTCGTTGTTACCCTGCTGGTGAAGTGCTACGCTCAGTAACGCCCGCGCAGTGTGGCTAACTGTAACCGCTGCACGGTGATGTGATTTCAAGGCAGCGCCACGTGCATGCGCGCATGCACGCGCGCAGCCACGCACACACAGCATCAGGTCTAAAGACGCGCATCAGTGATTGTTAGGCTTCCTCATTGAAACTGGATCGCCTGCCGGTATCTCACGCTCACCTCCCTCGTTTTTTTTTGTTTTTTTTTTACAAGTGGCCGGAGTTTAATCAGCCGCGCTGATATTGAAGCATATTCCACTCGGCGGTGGACGTGCCGGTCTAAAAGTGGCCAGTGCCAGTGCCGCCCGCCTTTTATGAGCTAGGATGTGTCCCTGCCTAATAGCTTCGGGCTTTGTTGCATGATTCGCTCGGATCTGGGCTGCATTGTTCATTAGCCGACGGCTACTTTATGCGTGGTGCATCATGGGACAGTTTTAGAATTTGTTGCCCGTATTATATCTTTTTTTCGAGCACGACATGATTTCTGTGTGGTATAGCATACGTGTATTACCCCCTTGTATATGTGTTGTTATTTGTAGTGTTGAATTGTTAACGTAGCCGCAAAACCGCCACCTACGTGACACGTATGGCATTGGGTCTGGTAGCCTCGCGTCACTTGTACAACTCATACTTACCTGGCAGGGGAGACACCATGATCATGAAGGTGGTTCACCTTTGGCGAGGCTCTGCCATTGCACTTCGGCGGTAGCTGACCCGAACGAATTCCCCAAATGTGGGAATCTCGACTGCATAATTTGTGGTAGTGGGGGACTGCGTTCGCGCTCTCCCCTGATATGTTGTGAAATGATAAAGAGAGAGTTCGGCAGATGTGAGCAACGCCCTATATTGTGTGTGGCCCTGTTTAGCGAGGTCGTTGTTACCCTGCTGGTGAAGTGCTACGCTCAGTAACGCCCGCGCAGTGTGGCTAACTGTAACCGCTGCACGGTGATGTGATTTCAAGGCAGCGCCACGTGCATGCGCGCATGCACGCGCGCAGCCACGCACACACAGCATCAGGTCTAAAGACGCGCATCAGTGATTGTTAGGCTTCCTCATTGAAACTGGATCGCCTGCCGGTATCTCACGCTCACCTCCCTCGTTTTTTTTTAGTTTTTTTTTTTACAAGTGGCCGGAGTTTAATCAGCCGCGCTGATATTGAAGCATATTCCACTCGGCGGTGGACGTGCCGGTCTAAAAGTGGCCAGTGCCAGTGCCGCCCGCCTTTTATGAGCTAGGATGTGTCCCTGCCTAATAGCTCCGGGCTTTGTTGCATGATTCGCTCGGATCTGGGCTGCATTGTTCATTAGCCGACGGCTACTTTATGCGTGGTGCATCATGGGACAGTTTTAGAATTTGTTGCCCGTATTATGTCTTTTTTTCGAGCACGACATGATTTCTGTGTGGTATAGCATACGTGTATTACCCCCTTGTAAATGTGTTGTTATTTGTAGTGTTGAATTGTTAACGTAGCCGCAAAACCGCCACCTACGTGACACGTATGGCATTGGGTGTGGTAGCCTCGCGTCACTTGTACAACTCATACTTACCTGGCAGGGGAGACACCATGATCATGAAGGTGGTTCACCTTTGGCGAGGCTCTGCCATTGCACTTCGGTGGTAGCTGACCCGAACGAATTCCCCAAATGTGGGAATCTCGACTGCATAATTTGTGGTAGTGGGGGACTGCGTTCGCGCTCTCCCCTGATATGTTGTGAAATGATAAAGAGAGAGTTCGGCAGATGTGAGCAACGCCCTATATTGTGTGTGGCCCTGTTTAGCGAGGTCGTTGTTACCCTGCTGGTGAAGTGCTGCGCTCAGTAACGCCCGCGCAGTGTGGCTAACTGTAACCGCTGCACGGTGATGTGATTTCAAGGCAGCGCCACGTGCATGCGCGCATGCACGCGCGCAGCCACGCACACACAGCATCAGGTCTAAAGACGCACATCAGTGATTGTTAGGCTTCCTCATTGAAACTGGATCGCCTGCCGGTATCTCACGCTCACCTCCCTCGTTTTTTTTTTGGTTTTGTTTTTACAAGTGGCCGGAGTTTAATCAGCCGCGCTGATATTGAAGCATATTCCACTCGGCGGTGGACGTGCCGGTCTAAGGCTGGGATTATACTTGCCGTTAGACCAAGCGTAAGCGTATGCGTCCGTGTGCGACCTGCTGTGTCCTGTGTACAGACTCGCTGCAGCATTACGCACCTTACTGGAGGTCTTCACCAGGGGGAGACTAGTAGCCTAATATCAGATGTGGATGTGGCCATGTGCCATTGTTTACTCTCATGATTGCCCCCAGCTTTGATGTCGATAATGCATCTTGCAGTCACTTTGTTTTGGCAATGATCGCCCCCTACTTTCTTGTCAGTATTGCATCTCGCGGACGCGTCGTGTTCGCTTGCGACGACGTGCACGACCGACGCACCAAACGGCCGCAAAATACGCGAGGCAGCCATGATGCGTACACGAACGCGTTGTCTACGGCAAGTCTAAACGTGCCTTAAAAGTGGCCAGTGCCAGTGCCGCCCGCCTTTTATGAGCTAGGATGTGTCCCTGCCTAATAGCTTCGGGCTTTGTTGCATGATTCGCTCGGATCTGGGCTGCATTGTTCATTAGCCGACGGCTACTTTATGCGTGGTGCATCATGGGACAGTTTTAGAATTTGTTGCCCGTATTATATCTTTTTTTCGAGCACGACATGATTTCTGTGTGGTATAGCATACGTGTATTACCCCCTTGTATATGTGTTGTTATTTGTAGTGTTGAATTGTTAACGTAGCCGCAAAACCGCCACCTACGTGACACGTATGGCATTGGGTCTGGTAGCCTCGCGTCACTTGTACAACTCATACTTACCTGGCAGGGGAGACACCATGATCATGAAGGTGGTTCACCTTTGGCGAGGCTCTGCCATTGCACTTCGGCGGTAGCTGACCCGAACGAATTCCCCAAATGTGGGAATCTCGACTGCATAATTTGTGGTAGTGGGGGACTGCGTTCGCGCTCTCCCCTGATATGTTGTGAAATGATAAAGAGAGAGTTCGGCAGATGTGAGCAACGCCCTATATTGTGTGTGGCCCTGTTTAGCGAGGTCGTTGTTACCCTGCTGGTGAAGTGCTACGCTCAGTAACGCCCGCGCAGTGTGGCTAACTGTAACCGCTGCACGGTGATGTGATTTCAAGGCAGCGCCACGTGCATGCGCGCATGCACGCGCGCAGCCACGCACACACAGCATCAGGTCTAAAGACGCGCATCAGTGATTGTTAGGCTTCCTCATTGAAACTGGATCGCCTGCCGGTATCTCACGCTCACCTCCCTCGTTTTTTTTTGTTTTTTTTTTACAAGTGGCCGGAGTTTAATCAGCCGCGCTGATATTGAAGCATATTCCACTCGGCGGTGGACGTGCCGGTCTAAAAGTGGCCAGTGCCAGTGCCGCCCGCCTTTTATGAGCTAGGATGTGTCCCTGCCTAATAGCTTCGGGCTTTGTTGCATGATTCGCTCGGATCTGGGCTGCATTGTTCATTAGCCGACGGCTACTTTATGCGTGGTGCATCATGGGACAGTTTTAGAATTTGTTGCCCGTATTATGTCTTTTTTTCGAGCACGACATGATTTCTGTGTGGTATAGCATACGTGTATTACCCCCTTGTATATGTGTTGTTATTTGTAGTGTTGAATTGTTAACGTAGCCGCAAAACCGCCACCTACGTGACACGTATGGCATTGGGTCTGGTAGCCTCGCGTCACTTGTACAACTCATACTTACCTGGCAGGGGAGACACCATGATCATGAAGGTGGTTCACCTTTGGCGAGGCTCTGCCATTGCACTTCGGCGGTAGCTGACCCGAACGAATTCCCCAAATGTGGGAATCTCGACTGCATAATTTGTGGTAGTGGGGGACTGCGTTCGCGCTCTCCCCTGATATGTTGTGAAATGATAAAGAGAGAGTTCGGCAGATGTGAGCAACGCCCTATATTGTGTGTGGCCCTGTTTAGCGAGGTCGTTGTTACCCTGCTGGTGAAGTGCTACGCTCAGTAACGCCCGCGCAGTGTGGCTAACTGTAACCGCTGCACGGTGATGTGATTTCAAGGCAGCGCCACGTGCATGCGCGCATGCACGCGCGCAGCCACGCACACACAGCATCAGGTCTAAAGACGCGCATCAGTGATTGTTAGGCTTCCTCATTGAAACTGGATCGCCTGCCGGTATCTCACGCTCACCTCCCTCGTTTTTTTTTAGTTTTTTTTTTTACAAGTGGCCGGAGTTTAATCAGCCGCGCTGATATTGAAGCATATTCCACTCGGCGGTGGACGTGCCGGTCTAAAAGTGGCCAGTGCCAGTGCCGCCCGCCTTTTATGAGCTAGGATGTGTCCCTGCCTAATAGCTCCGGGCTTTGTTGCATGATTCGCTCGGATCTGGGCTGCATTGTTCATTAGCCGACGGCTACTTTATGCGTGGTGCATCATGGGACAGTTTTAGAATTTGTTGCCCGTATTATGTCTTTTTTTCGAGCACGACATGATTTCTGTGTGGTATAGCATACGTGTATTACCCCCTTGTAAATGTGTTGTTATTTGTAGTGTTGAATTGTTAACGTAGCCGCAAAACCGCCACCTACGTGACACGTATGGCATTGGGTGTGGTAGCCTCGCGTCACTTGTACAACTCATACTTACCTGGCAGGGGAGACACCATGATCATGAAGGTGGTTCACCTTTGGCGAGGCTCTGCCATTGCACTTCGGTGGTAGCTGACCCGAACGAATTCCCCAAATGTGGGAATCTCGACTGCATAATTTGTGGTAGTGGGGGACTGCGTTCGCGCTCTCCCCTGATATGTTGTGAAATGATAAAGAGAGAGTTCGGCAGATGTGAGCAACGCCCTATATTGTGTGTGGCCCTGTTTAGCGAGGTCGTTGTTACCCTGCTGGTGAAGTGCTGCGCTCAGTAACGCCCGCGCAGTGTGGCTAACTGTAACCGCTGCACGGTGATGTGATTTCAAGGCAGCGCCACGTGCATGCGCGCATGCACGCGCGCAGCCACGCACACACAGCATCAGGTCTAAAGACGCACATCAGTGATTGTTAGGCTTCCTCATTGAAACTGGATCGCCTGCCGGTATCTCACGCTCACCTCCCTCGTTTTTTTTTTGGTTTTGTTTTTACAAGTGGCCGGAGTTTAATCAGCCGCGCTGATATTGAAGCATATTCCACTCGGCGGTGGACGTGCCGGTCTAAGGCTGGGATTATACTTGCCGTTAGACCAAGCGTAAGCGTATGCGTCCGTGTGCGACCTGCTGTGTCCTGTGTACAGACTCGCTGCAGCATTACGCACCTTACTGGAGGTCTTCACCAGGGGGAGACTAGTAGCCTAATATCAGATGTGGATGTGGCCATGTGCCATTGTTTACTCTCATGATTGCCCCCAGCTTTGATGTCGATAATGCATCTTGCAGTCACTTTGTTTTGGCAATGATCGCCCCCTACTTTCTTGTCAGTATTGCATCTCGCGGACGCGTCGTGTTCGCTTGCGACGACGTGCACGACCGACGCACCAAACGGCCGCAAAATACGCGAGGCAGCCATGATGCGTACACGAACGCGTTGTCTACGGCAAGTCTAAACGTGCCTTAAAAGTGGCCAGTGCCAGTGCCGCCCGCCTTTTATGAGCTAGGATGTGTCCCTGCCTAATAGCTCCGGGCTTTGTTGCATGATTCGCTCGGATCTGGGCTGCATTGTTCATTAGCCGACGGCTACTTTATGCGTGGTGCATCATGGGACAGTTTTAGAATTTGTTGCCCGTATTATGTCTTTTTTTCGAGCACGACATGATTTCTGTGTGGTATAGCATACGTGTATTACCCCCTTGTAAATGTGTTGTTATTTGAAGTGTTGAATTGTTAACGTAGCCGCAAAACCGCCACCTACGTGACACGTATGGCATTGGGTCTGGTAGCCTCGCGTCACTTGTACAGCTCATACTTACCTGGCAGGGGAGACACCATGATCATGAAGGTGGTTCACCTTTGGCGAGGCTCTGCCATTGCACTTCGGTGGTAGCTGACCCGAACGAATTCCCCAAATGTGGGAATCTCGACTGCATAATTTGTGGTAGTGGGGGACTGCGTTCGCGCTCTCCCCTGATATGTTGTGAAATGATAAAGAGAGAGTTCGGCAGATGTGAGCAACGCCCTATATTGTGTGTGGCCCTGTTTAGCGAGGTCGTTGTTACCCTGCTGGTGAAGTGCTGCGCTCAGTAACGCCCGCGCAGTGTGGCTAACTGTAACCGCTGCACGGTGATGTGATTTCAAGGCAGCGCCACGTGCATGCGCGCATGCACGCGCGCAGCCACGCACACACAGCATCAGGTCTAAAGACGCACATCAGTGATTGTTAGGCTTCCTCATTGAAACTGGATCGCCTGCCGGTATCTCACGCTCACCTCCCTCGTTTTTTTTTTGTTTTTTTTTTTACAAGTGGCCGGAGTTTAATCAGCCGCGCTGATATTGAAGCATATTCCACTCGGCGGTGGACGTGCCGGTCTAAAAGTGGCCAGTGCCAGTGCCGCCCGCCTTTTATGAGCTAGGATGTGTCCCTGCCTAATAGCTCCGGGCTTTGTTGCATGATTCGCTCGGATCTGGGCTGCATTGTTCATTAGCCGACGGCTACTTTATGCGTGGTGCATCATGGGACAGTTTTAGAATTTGTTGCCCGTATTATGTCTTTTTTTCGAGCACGACATGATTTCTGTGTGGTATAGCATACGTGTATTACCCCCTTGTAAATGTGTTGTTATTTGTAGTGTTGAATTGTTAACGTAGCCGCAAAACCGCCACCTACGTGACACGTATGGCATTGGGTCTGGTAGCCTCGCGTCACTTGTACAACTCATACTTACCTGGCAGGGGAGACACCATGATCATGAAGGTGGTTCACCTTTGGCGAGGCTCTGCCATTGCACTTCGGCGGTAGCTGACCCGAACGAATTCCCCAAATGTGGGAATCTCGACTGCATAATTTGTGGTAGTGGGGGACTGCGTTCGCGCTCTCCCCTGATATGTTGTGAAATGATAAAGAGAGAGTTCGGCAGATGTGAGCAACGCCCTATATTGTGTGTGGCCCTGTTTAGCGAGGTCGTTGTTACCCTGCTGGTGAAGTGCTGCGCTCAGTAACGCCCGCGCAGTGTGGCTAACTGTAACCGCTGCACGGTGATGTGATTTCAAGGCAGCGCCACGTGCATGCGCGCATGCACGCGCGCAGCCACGCACACACAGCATCAGGTCTAAAGACGCACATCAGTGATTGTTAGGCTTCCTCATTGAAACTGGATCGCCTGCCGGTATCTCACGCTCACCTCCCTCGTTTTTTTTTAGTTTTTTTTTTACAAGTGGCCGGAGTTTAATCAGCCGCGCTGATATTGAAGCATATTCCACTCGGCGGTGGACGTGCCGGTCTAAAAGTGGCCAGTGCCAGTGCCGCCCGCCTTTTATGAGCTAGGATGTGTCCCTGCCTAATAGCTCCGGGCTTTGTTGCATGATTCGCTCGGATCTGGGCTGCATTGTTCATTAGCCGACGGCTACTTTATGCGTGGTGCATCATGGGACAGTTTTAGAATTTGTTGCCCGTATTATGTCTTTTTTTCGAGCACGACATGATTTCTGTGTGGTATAGCATACGTGTATTACCCCCTTGTAAATGTGTTGTTATTTGTAGTGTTGAATTGTTAACGTAGCCGCAAAACCGCCACCTACGTGACACGTATGGCATTGGGTGTGGTAGCCTCGCGTCACTTGTACAACTCATACTTACCTGGCAGGGGAGACACCATGATCATGAAGGTGGTTCACCTTTGGCGAGGCTCTGCCATTGCACTTCGGTGGTAGCTGACCCGAACGAATTCCCCAAATGTGGGAATCTCGACTGCATAATTTGTGGTAGTGGGGGACTGCGTTCGCGCTCTCCCCTGATATGTTGTGAAATGATAAAGAGAGAGTTCGGCAGATGTGAGCAACGCCCTATATTGTGTGTGGCCCTGTTTAGCGAGGTCGTTGTTACCCTGCTGGTGAAGTGCTGCGCTCAGTAACGCCCGCGCAGTGTGGCTAACTGTAACCGCTGCACGGTGATGTGATTTCAAGGCAGCGCCACGTGCATGCGCGCATGCACGCGCGCAGCCACGCACACACAGCATCAGGTCTAAAGACGCACATCAGTGATTGTTAGGCTTCCTCATTGAAACTGGATCGCCTGCCGGTATCTCACGCTCACCTCCCTCGTTTTTTTTTTGGTTTTGTTTTTACAAGTGGCCGGAGTTTAATCAGCCGCGCTGATATTGAAGCATATTCCACTCGGCGGTGGACGTGCCGGTCTAAGGCTGGGATTATACTTGCCGTTAGACCAAGCGTAAGCGTATGCGTCCGTGTGCGACCTGCTGTGTCCTGTGTACAGACTCGCTGCAGCATTACGCACCTTACTGGAGGTCTTCACCAGGGGGAGACTAGTAGCCTAATATCAGATGTGGATGTGGCCATGTGCCATTGTTTACTCTCATGATTGCCCCCAGCTTTGATGTCGATAATGCATCTTGCAGTCACTTTGTTTTGGCAATGATCGCCCCCTACTTTCTTGTCAGTATTGCATCTCGCGGACGCGTCGTGTTCGCTTGCGACGACGTGCACGACCGACGCACCAAACGGCCGCAAAATACGCGAGGCAGCCATGATGCGTACACGAACGCGTTGTCTACGGCAAGTCTAAACGTGCCTTAAAAGTGGCCAGTGCCAGTGCCGCCCGCCTTTTATGAGCTAGGATGTGTCCCTGCCTAATAGCTCCGGGCTTTGTTGCATGATTCGCTCGGATCTGGGCTGCATTGTTCATTAGCCGACGGCTACTTTATGCGTGGTGCATCATGGGACAGTTTTAGAATTTGTTGCCCGTATTATGTCTTTTTTTCGAGCACGACATGATTTCTGTGTGGTATAGCATACGTGTATTACCCCCTTGTAAATGTGTTGTTATTTGAAGTGTTGAATTGTTAACGTAGCCGCAAAACCGCCACCTACGTGACACGTATGGCATTGGGTCTGGTAGCCTCGCGTCACTTGTACAACTCATACTTACCTGGCAGGGGAGACACCATGATCATGAAGGTGGTTCACCTTTGGCGAGGCTCTGCCATTGCACTTCGGCGGTAGCTGACCCGAACGAATTCCCCAAATGTGGGAATCTCGACTGCATAATTTGTGGTAGTGGGGGACTGCGTTCGCGCTCTCCCCTGATATGTTGTGAAATGATAAAGAGAGAGTTCGGCAGATGTGAGCAACGCCCTATATTGTGTGTGGCCCTGTTTAGCGAGGTCGTTGTTACCCTGCTGGTGAAGTGCTGCGCTCAGTAACGCCCGCGCAGTGTGGCTAACTGTAACCGCTGCACGGTGATGTGATTTCAAGGCAGCGCCACGTGCATGCGCGCATGCACGCGCGCAGCCACGCACACACAGCATCAGGTCTAAAGACGCACATCAGTGATTGTTAGGCTTCCTCATTGAAACTGGATCGCCTGCCGGTATCTCACGCTCACCTCCCTCGTTTTTTTTTTGTTTTTTTTTTTACAAGTGGCCGGAGTTTAATCAGCCGCGCTGATATTGAAGCATATTCCACTCGGCGGTGGACGTGCCGGTCTAAAAGTGGCCAGTGCCAGTGCCGCCCGCCTTTTATGAGCTAGGATGTGTCCCTGCCTAATAGCTCCGGGCTTTGTTGCATGATTCGCTCGGATCTGGGCTGCATTGTTCATTAGCCGACGGCTACTTTATGCGTGGTGCATCATGGGACAGTTTTAGAATTTGTTGCCCGTATTATGTCTTTTTTTCGAGCACGACTTGATTTCTGTGTGGTATAGCATACGTGTATTACCCCCTTGTAAATGTGTTGTTATTTGTAGTGTTGAATTGTTAACGTAGCCGCAAAACCGCCACCTACGTGACACGTATGGCATTGGGTCTGGTAGCCTCGCGTCACTTGTACAACTCATACTTACCTGGCAGGGGAGACACCATGATCATGAAGGTGGTTCACCTTTGGCGAGGCTCTGCCATTGCACTTCGGCGGTAGCTGACCTGAACGAATTCCCCAAATGTGGGAATCTCGACTGCATAATTTGTGGTAGTGGGGGACTGCGTTCGCGCTCTCCCCTGATATGTTGTGAAATGATAAAGAGAGAGTTCGGCAGATGTGAGCAACGCCCTATATTGTGTGTGGCCCTGTTTAGCGAGGTCGTTGTTACCCTGCTGGTGAAGTGCTGCGCTCAGTAACGCCCGCGCAGTGTGGCTAACTGTAACCGCTGCACGGTGATGTGATTTCAAGGCAGCACCACGTGCATGCGCGCATGCACGCGCGCAGCCACGCACACACAGCATCAGGTCTAAAGACGCACATCAGTGATTGTTAGGCTTCCTCATTGAAACTGGATCGCCTGCCGGTATCTCACGCTCACCTCCCTCGTTTTTTTTTGTTTTTTTTTTACAAGTGGCCGGAGTTTAATCAGCCGCGCTGATATTGAAGCATATTCCACTCGGCGGTGGACGTGCCGGTCTAAAAGTGGCCAGTGCCAGTGCCGCCCGCCTTTTATGAGCTAGGATGTGTCCCTGCCTAATAGCTTCGGGCTTTGTTGCATGATTCGCTCGGATCTGGGCTGCATTGTTCATTAGCCGACGGCTACTTTATGCGTGGTGCATCATGGGACAGTTTTAGAATTTGTTGCCCGTATTATATCTTTTTTTCGAGCACGACATGATTTCTGTGTGGTATAGCATACGTGTATTACCCCCTTGTATATGTGTTGTTATTTGTAGTGTTGAATTGTTAACGTAGCCGCAAAACCGCCACCTACGTGACACGTATGGCATTGGGTCTGGTAGCCTCGCGTCACTTGTACAACTCATACTTACCTGGCAGGGGAGACACCATGATCATGAAGGTGGTTCACCTTTGGCGAGGCTCTGCCATTGCACTTCGGCGGTAGCTGACCCGAACGAATTCCCCAAATGTGGGAATCTCGACTGCATAATTTGTGGTAGTGGGGGACTGCGTTCGCGCTCTCCCCTGATATGTTGTGAAATGATAAAGAGAGAGTTCGGCAGATGTGAGCAACGCCCTATATTGTGTGTGGCCCTGTTTAGCGAGGTCGTTGTTACCCTGCTGGTGAAGTGCTACGCTCAGTAACGCCCGCGCAGTGTGGCTAACTGTAACCGCTGCACGGTGATGTGATTTCAAGGCAGCGCCACGTGCATGCGCGCATGCACGCGCGCAGCCACGCACACACAGCATCAGGTCTAAAGACGCGCATCAGTGATTGTTAGGCTTCCTCATTGAAACTGGATCGCCTGCCGGTATCTCACGCTCACCTCCCTCGTTTTTTTTTAATTTTTTTTTTTACAAGTGGCCGGAGTTTAATCAGCCGCGCTGATATTGAAGCATATTCCACTCGGCGGTGGACGTGCCGGTCTAAAAGTGGCCAGTGCCAGTGCCGCCCGCCTTTTATGAGCTAGGATGTGTCCCTGCCTAATAGCTTCGGGCTTTGTTGCATGATTCGCTCGGATCTGGGCTGCATTGTTCATTAGCCGACGGCTACTTTATGCGTGGTGCATCATGGGACAGTTTTAGAATTTGTTGCCCGTATTATATCTTTTTTTCGAGCACGACATGATTTCTGTGTGGTATAGCATACGTGTATTACCCCCTTGTAAATGTGTTGTTATTTGTAGTGTTGAATTGTTAACGTAGCCGCAAAACCGCCACCTACGTGACACGTATGGCATTGGGTCTGGTAGCCTCGCGTCACTTGTACAACTCATACTTACCTGGCAGGGGAGACACCATGATCATGAAGGTGGTTCACCTTTGGCGAGGCTCTGCCATTGCACTTCGGCGGTAGCTGACCCGAACGAATTCCCCAAATGTGGGAATCTCGACTGCATAATTTGTGGTAGTGGGGGACTGCGTTCGCGCTCTCCCCTGATATGTTGTGAAATGATAAAGAGAGAGTTCGGCAGATGTGAGCAACGCCCTATATTGTGTGTGGCCCTGTTTAGCGAGGTCGTTGTTACCCTGCTGGTGAAGTGCTGCGCTCAGTAACGCCCGCGCAGTGTGGCTAACTGTAACCGCTGCACGGTGATGTGATTTCAAGGCAGCGCCACGTGCATGCGCGCATGCACGCGCGCAGCCACGCACACACAGCATCAGGTCTAAAGACGCACATCAGTGATTGTTAGGCTTCCTCATTGAAACTGGATCGCCTGCCGGTATCTCACGCTCACCTCCCTCGTTTTTTTTTAGTTTTTTTTTTACAAGTGGCCGGAGTTTAATCAGCCGCGCTGATATTGAAGCATATTCCACTCGGCGGTGGACGTGCCGGTCTAAAAGTGGCCAGTGCCAGTGCCGCCCGCCTTTTATGAGCTAGGATGTGTCCCTGCCTAATAGCTCCGGGCTTTGTTGCATGATTCGCTCGGATCTGGGCTGCATTGTTCATTAGCCGACGGCTACTTTATGCGTGGTGCATCATGGGACAGTTTTAGAATTTGTTGCCCGTATTATGTCTTTTTTTCGAGCACGACATGATTTCTGTGTGGTATAGCATACGTGTATTACCCCCTTGTAAATGTGTTGTTATTTGTAGTGTTGAATTGTTAACGTAGCCGCAAAACCGCCACCTACGTGACACGTATGGCATTGGGTGTGGTAGCCTCGCGTCACTTGTACAACTCATACTTACCTGGCAGGGGAGACACCATGATCATGAAGGTGGTTCACCTTTGGCGAGGCTCTGCCATTGCACTTCGGCGGTAGCTGACCCGAACGAATTCCCCAAATGTGGGAATCTCGACTGCATAATTTGTGGTAGTGGGGGACTGCGTTCGCGCTCTCCCCTGATATGTTGTGAAATGATAAAGAGAGAGTTCGGCAGATGTGAGCAACGCCCTATATTGTGTGTGGCCCTGTTTAGCGAGGTCGTTGTTACCCTGCTGGTGAAGTGCTACGCTCAGTAACGCCCGCGCAGTGTGGCTAACTGTAACCGCTGCACGGTGATGTGATTTCAAGGCAGCGCCACGTGCATGCGCGCATGCACGCGCGCAGCCACGCACACACAGCATCAGGTCTAAAGACGCGCATCAGTGATTGTTAGGCTTCCTCATTGAAACTGGATCGCCTGCCGGTATCTCACGCTCACCTCCCTCGTTTTTTTTTTTACAAGTGGCCGGAGTTTAATCAGCCGCGCTGATATTGAAGCATATTCCACTCGGCGGTGGACGTGCCGGTCTAAAAGTGGCCAGTGCCAGTGCCGCCCGCCTTTTATGAGCTAGGATGTGTCCCTGCCTAATAGCTCCGGGCTTTGTTGCATGATTCGCTCGGATCT
Source organism: Sardina pilchardus (assembly GCF_963854185.1). Classification (NCBI taxonomy): domain Eukaryota; kingdom Metazoa; phylum Chordata; class Actinopteri; order Clupeiformes; family Clupeidae; genus Sardina; species Sardina pilchardus. The sequence continues at coordinate 19,304,334 of NC_085004.1, read as the reverse complement.
GGGCTGCATTGTTCATTAGCCGACGGCTACTTTATGCGTGGTGCATCATGGGACAGTTTTAGAATTTGTTGCCCGTATTATGTCTTTTTTTCGAGCACGACATGATTTCTGTGTGGTATAGCATACGTGTATTACCCCCTTGTAAATGTGTTGTTATTTGTAGTGTTGAATTGTTAACGTAGCCGCAAAACCGCCACCTACGTGACACGTATGGCATTGGGTGTGGTAGCCTCGCGTCACTTGTACAACTCATACTTACCTGGCAGGGGAGACACCATGATCATGAAGGTGGTTCACCTTTGGCGAGGCTCTGCCATTGCACTTCGGTGGTAGCTGACCCGAACGAATTCCCCAAATGTGGGAATCTCGACTGCATAATTTGTGGTAGTGGGGGACTGCGTTCGCGCTCTCCCCTGATATGTTGTGAAATGATAAAGAGAGAGTTCGGCAGATGTGAGCAACGCCCTATATTGTGTGTGGCCCTGTTTAGCGAGGTCGTTGTTACCCTGCTGGTGAAGTGCTGCGCTCAGTAACGCCCGCGCAGTGTGGCTAACTGTAACCGCTGCACGGTGATGTGATTTCAAGGCAGCGCCACGTGCATGCGCGCATGCACGCGCGCAGCCACGCACACACAGCATCAGGTCTAAAGACGCACATCAGTGATTGTTAGGCTTCCTCATTGAAACTGGATCGCCTGCCGGTATCTCACGCTCACCTCCCTCGTTTTTTTTTTGGTTTTGTTTTTACAAGTGGCCGGAGTTTAATCAGCCGCGCTGATATTGAAGCATATTCCACTCGGCGGTGGACGTGCCGGTCTAAGGCTGGGATTATACTTGCCGTTAGACCAAGCGTAAGCGTATGCGTCCGTGTGCGACCTGCTGTGTCCTGTGTACAGACTCGCTGCAGCATTACGCACCTTACTGGAGGTCTTCACCAGGGGGAGACTAGTAGCCTAATATCAGATGTGGATGTGGCCATGTGCCATTGTTTACTCTCATGATTGCCCCCAGCTTTGATGTCGATAATGCATCTTGCAGTCACTTTGTTTTGGCAATGATCGCCCCCTACTTTCTTGTCAGTATTGCATCTCGCGGACGCGTCGTGTTCGCTTGCGACGACGTGCACGACCGACGCACCAAACGGCCGCAAAATACGCGAGGCAGCCATGATGCGTACACGAACGCGTTGTCTACGGCAAGTCTAAACGTGCCTTAAAAGTGGCCAGTGCCAGTGCCGCCCGCCTTTTATGAGCTAGGATGTGTCCCTGCCTAATAGCTCCGGGCTTTGTTGCATGATTCGCTCGGATCTGGGCTGCATTGTTCATTAGCCGACGGCTACTTTATGCGTGGTGCATCATGGGACAGTTTTAGAATTTGTTGCCCGTATTATGTCTTTTTTTCGAGCACGACATGATTTCTGTGTGGTATAGCATACGTGTATTACCTCCTTGTAAATGTGTTGTTATTTGTAGTGTTGAATTGTTAACGTAGCCGCAAAACCGCCACCTACGTGACACGTATGGCATTGGGTCTGGTAGCCTCGCGTCACTTGTACAACTCATACTTACCTGGCAGGGGAGACACCATGATCATGAAGGTGGTTCACCTTTGGCGAGGCTCTGCCATTGCACTTCGGCGGTAGCTGACCCGAACGAATTCCCCAAATGTGGGAATCTCGACTGCATAATTTGTGGTAGTGGGGGACTGCGTTCGCGCTCTCCCCTGATATGTTGTGAAATGATAAAGAGAGAGTTCGGCAGATGTGAGCAACGCCCTATATTGTGTGTGGCCCTGTTTAGCGAGGTCGTTGTTACCCTGCTGGTGAAGTGCTGCGCTCAGTAACGCCCGCGCAGTGTGGCTAACTGTAACCGCTGCACGGTGATGTGATTTCAAGGCAGCACCACGTGCATGCGCGCATGCACGCGCGCAGCCACGCACACACAGCATCAGGTCTAAAGACGCACATCAGTGATTGTTAGGCTTCCTCATTGAAACTGGATCGCCTGCCGGTATCTCACGCTCACCTCCCTCGTTTTTTTTTGTTTTTTTTTTACAAGTGGCCGGAGTTTAATCAGCCGCGCTGATATTGAAGCATATTCCACTCGGCGGTGGACGTGCCGGTCTAAAAGTGGCCAGTGCCAGTGCCGCCCGCCTTTTATGAGCTAGGATGTGTCCCTGCCTAATAGCTTCGGGCTTTGTTGCATGATTCGCTCGGATCTGGGCTGCATTGTTCATTAGCCGACGGCTACTTTATGCGTGGTGCATCATGGGACAGTTTTAGAATTTGTTGCCCGTATTATATCTTTTTTTCGAGCACGACATGATTTCTGTGTGGTATAGCATACGTGTATTACCCCCTTGTATATGTGTTGTTATTTGTAGTGTTGAATTGTTAACGTAGCCGCAAAACCGCCACCTACGTGACACGTATGGCATTGGGTCTGGTAGCCTCGCGTCACTTGTACAACTCATACTTACCTGGCAGGGGAGACACCATGATCATGAAGGTGGTTCACCTTTGGCGAGGCTCTGCCATTGCACTTCGGCGGTAGCTGACCCGAACGAATTCCCCAAATGTGGGAATCTCGACTGCATAATTTGTGGTAGTGGGGGACTGCGTTCGCGCTCTCCCCTGATATGTTGTGAAATGATAAAGAGAGAGTTCGGCAGATGTGAGCAACGCCCTATATTGTGTGTGGCCCTGTTTAGCGAGGTCGTTGTTACCCTGCTGGTGAAGTGCTACGCTCAGTAACGCCCGCGCAGTGTGGCTAACTGTAACCGCTGCACGGTGATGTGATTTCAAGGCAGCGCCACGTGCATGCGCGCATGCACGCGCGCAGCCACGCACACACAGCATCAGGTCTAAAGACGCGCATCAGTGATTGTTAGGCTTCCTCATTGAAACTGGATCGCCTGCCGGTATCTCACGCTCACCTCCCTCGTTTTTTTTTGTTTTTTTTTTACAAGTGGCCGGAGTTTAATCAGCCGCGCTGATATTGAAGCATATTCCACTCGGCGGTGGACGTGCCGGTCTAAAAGTGGCCAGTGCCAGTGCCGCCCGCCTTTTATGAGCTAGGATGTGTCCCTGCCTAATAGCTTCGGGCTTTGTTGCATGATTCGCTCGGATCTGGGCTGCATTGTTCATTAGCCGACGGCTACTTTATGCGTGGTGCATCATGGGACAGTTTTAGAATTTGTTGCCCGTATTATATCTTTTTTTCGAGCACGACATGATTTCTGTGTGGTATAGCATACGTGTATTACCCCCTTGTATATGTGTTGTTATTTGTAGTGTTGAATTGTTAACGTAGCCGCAAAACCGCCACCTACGTGACACGTATGGCATTGGGTCTGGTAGCCTCGCGTCACTTGTACAACTCATACTTACCTGGCAGGGGAGACACCATGATCATGAAGGTGGTTCACCTTTGGCGAGGCTCTGCCATTGCACTTCGGCGGTAGCTGACCCGAACGAATTCCCCAAATGTGGGAATCTCGACTGCATAATTTGTGGTAGTGGGGGACTGCGTTCGCGCTCTCCCCTGATATGTTGTGAAATGATAAAGAGAGAGTTCGGCAGATGTGAGCAACGCCCTATATTGTGTGTGGCCCTGTTTAGCGAGGTCGTTGTTACCCTGCTGGTGAAGTGCTACGCTCAGTAACGCCCGCGCAGTGTGGCTAACTGTAACCGCTGCACGGTGATGTGATTTCAAGGCAGCGCCACGTGCATGCGCGCATGCACGCGCGCAGCCACGCACACACAGCATCAGGTCTAAAGACGCGCATCAGTGATTGTTAGGCTTCCTCATTGAAACTGGATCGCCTGCCGGTATCTCACGCTCACCTCCCTCGTTTTTTTTTAGTTTTTTTTTTTACAAGTGGCCGGAGTTTAATCAGCCGCGCTGATATTGAAGCATATTCCACTCGGCGGTGGACGTGCCGGTCTAAAAGTGGCCAGTGCCAGTGCCGCCCGCCTTTTATGAGCTAGGATGTGTCCCTGCCTAATAGCTCCGGGCTTTGTTGCATGATTCGCTCGGATCTGGGCTGCATTGTTCATTAGCCGACGGCTACTTTATGCGTGGTGCATCATGGGACAGTTTTAGAATTTGTTGCCCGTATTATGTCTTTTTTTCGAGCACGACATGATTTCTGTGTGGTATAGCATACGTGTATTACCCCCTTGTAAATGTGTTGTTATTTGTAGTGTTGAATTGTTAACGTAGCCGCAAAACCGCCACCTACGTGACACGTATGGCATTGGGTGTGGTAGCCTCGCGTCACTTGTACAACTCATACTTACCTGGCAGGGGAGACACCATGATCATGAAGGTGGTTCACCTTTGGCGAGGCTCTGCCATTGCACTTCGGTGGTAGCTGACCCGAACGAATTCCCCAAATGTGGGAATCTCGACTGCATAATTTGTGGTAGTGGGGGACTGCGTTCGCGCTCTCCCCTGATATGTTGTGAAATGATAAAGAGAGAGTTCGGCAGATGTGAGCAACGCCCTATATTGTGTGTGGCCCTGTTTAGCGAGGTCGTTGTTACCCTGCTGGTGAAGTGCTGCGCTCAGTAACGCCCGCGCAGTGTGGCTAACTGTAACCGCTGCACGGTGATGTGATTTCAAGGCAGCGCCACGTGCATGCGCGCATGCACGCGCGCAGCCACGCACACACAGCATCAGGTCTAAAGACGCACATCAGTGATTGTTAGGCTTCCTCATTGAAACTGGATCGCCTGCCGGTATCTCACGCTCACCTCCCTCGTTTTTTTTTTGGTTTTGTTTTTACAAGTGGCCGGAGTTTAATCAGCCGCGCTGATATTGAAGCATATTCCACTCGGCGGTGGACGTGCCGGTCTAAGGCTGGGATTATACTTGCCGTTAGACCAAGCGTAAGCGTATGCGTCCGTGTGCGACCTGCTGTGTCCTGTGTACAGACTCGCTGCAGCATTACGCACCTTACTGGAGGTCTTCACCAGGGGGAGACTAGTAGCCTAATATCAGATGTGGATGTGGCCATGTGCCATTGTTTACTCTCATGATTGCCCCCAGCTTTGATGTCGATAATGCATCTTGCAGTCACTTTGTTTTGGCAATGATCGCCCCCTACTTTCTTGTCAGTATTGCATCTCGCGGACGCGTCGTGTTCGCTTGCGACGACGTGCACGACCGACGCACCAAACGGCCGCAAAATACGCGAGGCAGCCATGATGCGTACACGAACGCGTTGTCTACGGCAAGTCTAAACGTGCCTTAAAAGTGGCCAGTGCCAGTGCCGCCCGCCTTTTATGAGCTAGGATGTGTCCCTGCCTAATAGCTCCGGGCTTTGTTGCATGATTCGCTCGGATCTGGGCTGCATTGTTCATTAGCCGACGGCTACTTTATGCGTGGTGCATCATGGGACAGTTTTAGAATTTGTTGCCCGTATTATGTCTTTTTTTCGAGCACGACATGATTTCTGTGTGGTATAGCATACGTGTATTACCCCCTTGTAAATGTGTTGTTATTTGAAGTGTTGAATTGTTAACGTAGCCGCAAAACCGCCACCTACGTGACACGTATGGCATTGGGTCTGGTAGCCTCGCGTCACTTGTACAGCTCATACTTACCTGGCAGGGGAGACACCATGATCATGAAGGTGGTTCACCTTTGGCGAGGCTCTGCCATTGCACTTCGGTGGTAGCTGACCCGAACGAATTCCCCAAATGTGGGAATCTCGACTGCATAATTTGTGGTAGTGGGGGACTGCGTTCGCGCTCTCCCCTGATATGTTGTGAAATGATAAAGAGAGAGTTCGGCAGATGTGAGCAACGCCCTATATTGTGTGTGGCCCTGTTTAGCGAGGTCGTTGTTACCCTGCTGGTGAAGTGCTGCGCTCAGTAACGCCCGCGCAGTGTGGCTAACTGTAACCGCTGCACGGTGATGTGATTTCAAGGCAGCGCCACGTGCATGCGCGCATGCACGCGCGCAGCCACGCACACACAGCATCAGGTCTAAAGACGCACATCAGTGATTGTTAGGCTTCCTCATTGAAACTGGATCGCCTGCCGGTATCTCACGCTCACCTCCCTCGTTTTTTTTTTGTTTTTTTTTTTACAAGTGGCCGGAGTTTAATCAGCCGCGCTGATATTGAAGCATATTCCACTCGGCGGTGGACGTGCCGGTCTAAAAGTGGCCAGTGCCAGTGCCGCCCGCCTTTTATGAGCTAGGATGTGTCCCTGCCTAATAGCTCCGGGCTTTGTTGCATGATTCGCTCGGATCTGGGCTGCATTGTTCATTAGCCGACGGCTACTTTATGCGTGGTGCATCATGGGACAGTTTTAGAATTTGTTGCCCGTATTATGTCTTTTTTTCGAGCACGACATGATTTCTGTGTGGTATAGCATACGTGTATTACCCCCTTGTAAATGTGTTGTTATTTGTAGTGTTGAATTGTTAACGTAGCCGCAAAACCGCCACCTACGTGACACGTATGGCATTGGGTCTGGTAGCCTCGCGTCACTTGTACAACTCATACTTACCTGGCAGGGGAGACACCATGATCATGAAGGTGGTTCACCTTTGGCGAGGCTCTGCCATTGCACTTCGGCGGTAGCTGACCCGAACGAATTCCCCAAATGTGGGAATCTCGACTGCATAATTTGTGGTAGTGGGGGACTGCGTTCGCGCTCTCCCCTGATATGTTGTGAAATGATAAAGAGAGAGTTCGGCAGATGTGAGCAACGCCCTATATTGTGTGTGGCCCTGTTTAGCGAGGTCGTTGTTACCCTGCTGGTGAAGTGCTGCGCTCAGTAACGCCCGCGCAGTGTGGCTAACTGTAACCGCTGCACGGTGATGTGATTTCAAGGCAGCACCACGTGCATGCGCGCATGCACGCGCGCAGCCACGCACACACAGCATCAGGTCTAAAGACGCACATCAGTGATTGTTAGGCTTCCTCATTGAAACTGGATCGCCTGCCGGTATCTCACGCTCACCTCCCTCGTTTTTTTTTGTTTTTTTTTTACAAGTGGCCGGAGTTTAATCAGCCGCGCTGATATTGAAGCATATTCCACTCGGCGGTGGACGTGCCGGTCTAAAAGTGGCCAGTGCCAGTGCCGCCCGCCTTTTATGAGCTAGGATGTGTCCCTGCCTAATAGCTTCGGGCTTTGTTGCATGATTCGCTCGGATCTGGGCTGCATTGTTCATTAGCCGACGGCTACTTTATGCGTGGTGCATCATGGGACAGTTTTAGAATTTGTTGCCCGTATTATATCTTTTTTTCGAGCACGACATGATTTCTGTGTGGTATAGCATACGTGTATTACCCCCTTGTATATGTGTTGTTATTTGTAGTGTTGAATTGTTAACGTAGCCGCAAAACCGCCACCTACGTGACACGTATGGCATTGGGTCTGGTAGCCTCGCGTCACTTGTACAACTCATACTTACCTGGCAGGGGAGACACCATGATCATGAAGGTGGTTCACCTTTGGCGAGGCTCTGCCATTGCACTTCGGCGGTAGCTGACCCGAACGAATTCCCCAAATGTGGGAATCTCGACTGCATAATTTGTGGTAGTGGGGGACTGCGTTCGCGCTCTCCCCTGATATGTTGTGAAATGATAAAGAGAGAGTTCGGCAGATGTGAGCAACGCCCTATATTGTGTGTGGCCCTGTTTAGCGAGGTCGTTGTTACCCTGCTGGTGAAGTGCTACGCTCAGTAACGCCCGCGCAGTGTGGCTAACTGTAACCGCTGCACGGTGATGTGATTTCAAGGCAGCGCCACGTGCATGCGCGCATGCACGCGCGCAGCCACGCACACACAGCATCAGGTCTAAAGACGCGCATCAGTGATTGTTAGGCTTCCTCATTGAAACTGGATCGCCTGCCGGTATCTCACGCTCACCTCCCTCGTTTTTTTTTAGTTTTTTTTTTTACAAGTGGCCGGAGTTTAATCAGCCGCGCTGATATTGAAGCATATTCCACTCGGCGGTGGACGTGCCGGTCTAAAAGTGGCCAGTGCCAGTGCCGCCCGCCTTTTATGAGCTAGGATGTGTCCCTGCCTAATAGCTCCGGGCTTTGTTGCATGATTCGCTCGGATCTGGGCTGCATTGTTCATTAGCCGACGGCTACTTTATGCGTGGTGCATCATGGGACAGTTTTAGAATTTGTTGCCCGTATTATGTCTTTTTTTCGAGCACGACATGATTTCTGTGTGGTATAGCATACGTGTATTACCCCCTTGTAAATGTGTTGTTATTTGTAGTGTTGAATTGTTAACGTAGCCGCAAAACCGCCACCTACGTGACACGTATGGCATTGGGTGTGGTAGCCTCGCGTCACTTGTACAACTCATACTTACCTGGCAGGGGAGACACCATGATCATGAAGGTGGTTCACCTTTGGCGAGGCTCTGCCATTGCACTTCGGTGGTAGCTGACCCGAACGAATTCCCCAAATGTGGGAATCTCGACTGCATAATTTGTGGTAGTGGGGGACTGCGTTCGCGCTCTCCCCTGATATGTTGTGAAATGATAAAGAGAGAGTTCGGCAGATGTGAGCAACGCCCTATATTGTGTGTGGCCCTGTTTAGCGAGGTCGTTGTTACCCTGCTGGTGAAGTGCTGCGCTCAGTAACGCCCGCGCAGTGTGGCTAACTGTAACCGCTGCACGGTGATGTGATTTCAAGGCAGCGCCACGTGCATGCGCGCATGCACGCGCGCAGCCACGCACACACAGCATCAGGTCTAAAGACGCACATCAGTGATTGTTAGGCTTCCTCATTGAAACTGGATCGCCTGCCGGTATCTCACGCTCACCTCCCTCGTTTTTTTTTTGGTTTTGTTTTTACAAGTGGCCGGAGTTTAATCAGCCGCGCTGATATTGAAGCATATTCCACTCGGCGGTGGACGTGCCGGTCTAAGGCTGGGATTATACTTGCCGTTAGACCAAGCGTAAGCGTATGCGTCCGTGTGCGACCTGCTGTGTCCTGTGTACAGACTCGCTGCAGCATTACGCACCTTACTGGAGGTCTTCACCAGGGGGAGACTAGTAGCCTAATATCAGATGTGGATGTGGCCATGTGCCATTGTTTACTCTCATGATTGCCCCCAGCTTTGATGTCGATAATGCATCTTGCAGTCACTTTGTTTTGGCAATGATCGCCCCCTACTTTCTTGTCAGTATTGCATCTCGCGGACGCGTCGTGTTCGCTTGCGACGACGTGCACGACCGACGCACCAAACGGCCGCAAAATACGCGAGGCAGCCATGATGCGTACACGAACGCGTTGTCTACGGCAAGTCTAAACGTGCCTTAAAAGTGGCCAGTGCCAGTGCCGCCCGCCTTTTATGAGCTAGGATGTGTCCCTGCCTAATAGCTCCGGGCTTTGTTGCATGATTCGCTCGGATCTGGGCTGCATTGTTCATTAGCCGACGGCTACTTTATGCGTGGTGCATCATGGGACAGTTTTAGAATTTGTTGCCCGTATTATGTCTTTTTTTCGAGCACGACATGATTTCTGTGTGGTATAGCATACGTGTATTACCCCCTTGTAAATGTGTTGTTATTTGAAGTGTTGAATTGTTAACGTAGCCGCAAAACCGCCACCTACGTGACACGTATGGCATTGGGTCTGGTAGCCTCGCGTCACTTGTACAGCTCATACTTACCTGGCAGGGGAGACACCATGATCATGAAGGTGGTTCACCTTTGGCGAGGCTCTGCCATTGCACTTCGGCGGTAGCTGGCCCGAACGAATTCCCCAAATGTGGGAATCTCGACTGCATAATTTGTGGTAGTGGGGGACTGCGTTCGCGCTCTCCCCTGATATGTTGTGAAATGATAAAGAGAGAGTTCGGCAGATGTGAGCAACGCCCTATATTGTGTGTGGCCCTGTTTAGCGAGGTCGTTGTTACCCTGCTGGTGAAGTGCTGCGCTCAGTAACGCCCGCGCAGTGTGGCTAACTGTAACCGCTGCACGGTGATGTGATTTCAAGGCAGCGCCACGTGCATGCGCGCATGCACGCGCGCAGCCACGCACACACAGCATCAGGTCTAAAGACGCACATCAGTGATTGTTAGGCTTCCTCATTGAAACTGGATCGCCTGCCGGTATCTCACGCTCACCTCCCTCGTTTTTTTTTTGGTTTTGTTTTTACAAGTGGCCGGAGTTTAATCAGCCGCGCTGATATTGAAGCATATTCCACTCGGCGGTGGACGTGCCGGTCTAAGGCTGGGATTATACTTGCCGTTAGACCAAGCGTAAGCGTATGCGTCCGTGTGCGACCTGCTGTGTCCTGTGTACAGACTCGCTGCAGCATTACGCACCTTACTGGAGGTCTTCACCAGGGGGAGACTAGTAGCCTAATATCAGATGTGGATGTGGCCATGTGCCATTGTTTACTCTCATGATTGCCCCCAGCTTTGATGTCGATAATGCATCTTGCAGTCACTTTGTTTTGGCAATGATCGCCCCCTACTTTCTTGTCAGTATTGCATCTCGCGGACGCGTCGTGTTCGCTTGCGACGACGTGCACGACCGACGCACCAAACGGCCGCAAAATACGCGAGGCAGCCATGATGCGTACACGAACGCGTTGTCTACGGCAAGTCTAAACGTGCCTTAAAAGTGGCCAGTGCCAGTGCCGCCCGCCTTTTATGAGCTAGGATGTGTCCCTGCCTAATAGCTCCGGGCTTTGTTGCATGATTCGCTCGGATCTGGGCTGCATTGTTCATTAGCCGACGGCTACTTTATGCGTGGTGCATCATGGGACAGTTTTAGAATTTGTTGCCCGTATTATGTCTTTTTTTCGAGCACGACATGATTTCTGTGTGGTATAGCATACGTGTATTACCCCCTTGTAAATGTGTTGTTATTTGAAGTGTTGAATTGTTAACGTAGCCGCAAAACCGCCACCTACGTGACACGTATGGCATTGGGTCTGGTAGCCTCGCGTCACTTGTACAGCTCATACTTACCTGGCAGGGGAGACACCATGATCATGAAGGTGGTTCACCTTTGGCGAGGCTCTGTCATTGCACTTCGGCGGTAGCTGACCCGAACGAATTCCCCAAATGTGGGAATCTCGACTGCATAATTTGTGGTAGTGGGGGACTGCGTTCGCGCTCTCCCCTGATATGTTGTGAAATGATAAAGAGAGAGTTCGGCAGATGTGAGCAACGCCCTATATTGTGTGTGGCCCTGTTTAAAGAGGTCGTTGTTACCCTGCTGGTGAAGTGCTGCGCTCAGTAACGCCCGCGCAGTGTGGCTAACTGTAACCGCTGCACGGTGATGTGATTTCAAGGCAGCGCCACGTGCATGCGCGCATGCACGCGCGCAGCCACGCACACACAGCATCAGGTCTAAAGACGCACATCAGTGATTGTTAGGCTTCCTCATTGAAACTGGATCGCCTGCCGGTATCTCACGCTCACCTCCCTCGTTTTTTTTTTGTTTTTTTTTTTACAAGTGGCCGGAGTTTAATCAGCCGCGCTGATATTGAAGCATATTCCACTCGGCGGTGGACGTGCCGGTCTAAAAGTGGCCAGTGCCAGTGCCGCCCGCCTTTTATGAGCTAGGATGTGTCCCTGCCTAATAGCTCCGGGCTTTGTTGCATGATTCGCTCGGATCTGGGCTGCATTGTTCATTAGCCGACGGCTACTTTATGCGTGGTGCATCATGGGACAGTTTTAGAATTTGTTGCCCGTATTATGTCTTTTTTTCGAGCACGACATGATTTCTGTGTGGTATAGCATACGTGTATTACCCCCTTGTAAATGTGTTGTTATTTGAAGTGTTGAATTGTTAACGTAGCCGCAAAACCGCCACCTACGTGACACGTATGGCATTGGGTCTGGTAGCCTCGCGTCACTTGTACAACTCATACTTACCTGCCAGGGGAGACACCATGATCATGAAGGTGGTTCACCTTTGGCGAGGCTCTGCTATTGCACTTCGGCGGTAGCTGACCCGAACGAATTCCCCAAATGTGGGAATCTCGACTGCATAATTTGTGGTAGTGGGGGACTGCGTTCGCGCTCTCCCCTGATATGTTGTGAAATGATAAAGAGAGAGTTCGGCAGATGTGAGCAACGCCCTATATTGTGTGTGGCCCTGTTTAGCTAGGTCGTTGTTACCCTGCTGGTGAAGTGCTGCGCTCAGTAACGCCCGCGCAGTGTGGCTAACTGTAACCGCTGCACGGTGATGTGATTTCAAGGCAGCGCCACGCGCGCAGCCACGCACACACAGCATCAGGTCTAAAGACGCACATCAGTGATTGTTAGGCTTCCTCATTGAAACTGGATCGCCTGCCGGTATCTCACGCTCACCTCCCTCGTTTTTTTTTTATTTATTTTTTTACAAGTGGCCGGAGTTTAATCAGCCGCGCTGATATTGAAGCATATTCCACTCGGCGGTGGACGTGCCGGTCTAAAAGTGGCCAGTGCCAGTGCCGCCCGCCTTTTATGAGCTAAGATGTGTCCCTGCCTAATAGCTCCAGGCTTTGTTGCATGATTCGCTCGGATCTGGGCTGCATTGTTCATTAGCCGACGGCTACTTTATGCGTGGAAAGTGGTGTATATTATGGGACAGTTTTAGAATTTATTGCCCGTATTATGTCTTTTTTGTCAAACATGACATGATTTTTGTGTGCTATAGCATACATGTATTACCTCTTGTTTAAATGTGTTGTTATTTTAAGTGTTGAATTGCCAAACCAGCAGGATTAGAGGAGGCCTCTACTGCTCTGCAGGCTATTATCCTACTTAAAGGGATATTCCGCCATTTTTGGAAATATGCTCATTTTCCACCTTCTCTCGAGCAAAACAATCGATATTTACCTTGTTCCCGTTCATCCAGCCATTCTGTGAGTCTGGCGATACAACTTTTAGCTTCAGCCTAGCATAGATCATTGAATCGGATTAGACCATTAGCTTCTCGCCTGCTAGCTTCATGTTTAAAAGTGACTAAGATTTCTGGTAATTTTCCCATTTAAAACGTGTCTCCTCTCAAGTTAGAAAGTGCAATTAGACCAACTGAAAATGAAACCTGGCGTTTTTCTAGGCTGATTTGACATGGAACTACACTCTCATCTGGCGTAATAATCAAGGCAACTTGCAGCTACTGGCACTACTACTGCTTGTTGTCTATGGGGACTATTTTCAGATGCTGCGTAAGATATCACTGCGCCTATGGTATGTTTGCAAGTTGCCTTGATTATTACGCCAGATGAGAGTGTAGTTCCATGTCAAATCAGCCTAGAAAAATGCCAGGTTTCATTTTCAGTTGGTCTTCTTGCACTTTCTAACTTGAGAGGAGACACGTTTTAAATGGAAAAATTACCAGAAATCTTAGTCACTTTTAAACATGAAGCTAGCAGGCGAGAAGCTAATGGTCTAATCCGATTCAATGATCTATGCTAGGCTGAAGCTAAAAGTTGTATCGCCAGACTCACAGAATGGCTGGATGAACGGGAACAAGGTAAATATCGATTGTTTTGCTCGAGGGGAGGTGGAAAATGAGCGTATTTCCAAAAATGACGGAATATCCCTTTAATAGTCAAATACAGTAGCTGTACATGTCTTTGTGGTCCACACTGAATATTTGTACTTATACTTTTAATATTCTAAATATTACACTGCATATGTAGTGCATATATCTATACTATTATTCTGACTACTCGTACTACACTGCACATGTATGTACATGTTGCTCATACTACATGGACATATTTGTAGTCTGCTCTCATAAGGATACCGCTAATACACTGCACATATTTATATTTAACTTACATTATTGTAAACCAACTGCATACTACGGTCTACTACACGGCACTATGTCCCATCGTGTCTAAGCATTACCTATCTATACTTTGTAATTACTTTGTATCACATTAAACTTTTCTGCTTTTTTTTGCACTTGTTAGACACAAACTGAATTTCATTGTCTATGTACCTGTACTCTGCTCAATGCCAAAGTTGAATCTAATTTAATGTTTAGGCTGTAAACCAGAATGGACAGTTGCCATTATTGTAATGGTCTTAGCAAAAGCTAAGAAAGAATATAATACACCCATTCTGCTCCAGGACAATGTCTGCCATCATGGAGGCACATGGAACTATATTGTGGTATATGCCATAGACCTACCTCAGATCACTCTTGATTTTTGTATGACTGCTTTAACATTCTGTCTCAAATTTATAAATATAATATCACTGGTACTCACTCAATCTTATTTCATTCTTACATTATACACATGAAGCTGTGCTTGACAATCCACATAGCAACCTTGTGCTATGTGTCTTTTTTGCCCGTTGCTTGAACACATTTTGCAAAACTTCGCTCACTGTGCCAAAACTCTTCACACAAGTAAACATAATACAACACTAGGAAATATACCTTTCACATCTATGTCAAATTGAAACTCTGCTATCAAAACCTAACAATCCCTTGTCAAAATTTAACTCTGGTGACAAAATGAAACACACTTGCATCATATGCATACACTTTCAGATCAGGAGGAACACGCTAGTCTACTTTATATAAAACATATTTGCTTGAATACCTTTTGCAAAACTTTGCTCATTGTGCCAAAACTCTGAACACACATAAACATGACACAACACTGGGAAATAAACCATTCACATCACCATTTCCAATGGCAAAACTGAGGGCTTTTTGTAGATGGCTGATTGGTGTTCAGTTTTGCAAGTAGGTGCGTTCAGGTGTGTATTTGAGAGGTTGCCATTACCGATGTGTTTTGTATTTTGGATATATGTGTTCAACAAATGGTACTCTGAGATTTCATTTTTGAGCAAAGTGTCTTATGTATGACATAGAGAGTAGTATGCAGGACCAAGTGTGTTGCATAAAGGAGTAAGTGTGTTGCAGAATTGCAACTAGAGTGCAAAGCAGCACTTTTGTTTAAGGTATAGGTACATGTGTTTGAGATATGGCAACAAAACTTCAAGTTGTGTTACTTTAGTCTAAGCATGGGTCTATAGTGTTCAAGCAACGGGCAAAAACTGTAATGGGCATTGCATGTTTAGACTGCCTCAGTATGACCACTAGGTGTCACCCCCCTGGTGAATTTAATCAGAGCCTTCTTGGATAAATACTTTTACATCTTCAGAGGTGAGAAAGGCACTCCAGTTGTGCTGCCCGGTAAATATTCATAACATTTGACAACAGAAAAAAAGTATACATTGCTCTGTTTATTAGGTCCATAACCTTTATACACAACAGGACACAGAGGGAATTACGTCTAACATCCCAGAACCAAATAGAAGGCAGAGTCTTCAAATGCAGAATTTGACCTTGGTGAACACTTCACAAGACCTGTGAAGACACACATTTAACAATACAAATCAGTTAAGAGTTTAATGCAACACTGCAATAATTCACAATGGTTATGGTACTTAGCACACACTCGTGTCTAAAGTGACATACAAATGACAACAATACAATAGTTACATTCAACAGTAAACAATATGAAAGTTGGTAATACAACAACGTATCTATTTGATATACATTTTGGTACCCCTTAACATTATTTTAGTAAGATTATGGCTACGTGAATAGACACACACCTGCTTTCACTACCCACAGGGGTACAGGCACATGCCCTATACAGCTCTATGAAGTTTAGCCCTTATTACTCTACTAAGGCCAACTCTTTCAAGCACAGGTATATTATACAATCAATTCCTAACAATATCCATTATGACAACTCACCAAAAAATATGTATGATTAGATTTTATCAATGCCGAGCTCCTCCGGTGTGGAGATGCCAAGCTCCTGCAGAGTGGGCGCCAGCTCCTGGATCACGTACGGGTAAATCTCTTTATGGGGGCCGGATTTGTCCTGGAAAGACAGGGGAAATGAGGCATCAGTGCATAATCTCCATCCAGATCAGTCTTAAAAACAAAATGGCGGATTGACAGAGGGGACGAGGTGTCAAGGTGGGTGCACATTTAGAAAAAAATAAATGTGTTCACAGGGATGTTGTAAAATCAAGGCTTATAGAGTGTGTGTGTGTGTGTGTCCTCAAAGTAAAACCTCTTGTGGAAAAAAAACACCCTTGAAGTGGAGGAATATTTCCTACTTAAAGAAAGGACATCAAGACGTTTGTGCATGATCTTCAATCCTTGTTTCATACAAGCAAAAATGATCTAATTAAACAATAATTTAAAACAAAAAGTCAATTGACCTCTCGGAACTTAAATACTAAAAGTACTCATGGATATAAATAAAGACTGAAGGATACGCTTGTCTTGCCAGCAAAAGGTCTGTCTATCTAACCCTGGATTTCCAGAGTGCAAGTCTTGTTTTGTCTACACCACTTTAGCATCAGCATAGACCAAAAACAGATTAGGTGCATATTTAAAGTGAAGCAGAGTGGAGCGCCACTTCTGAAACATGCCGCACCACACTTGGTGGAATGGCAGACGGCAGACATTAAGTAGTAGTGTTGATAAGCTTCGGCACTGTCCAGTTAGCCTTTGTGTACTTTTGTTATTTCACATTTTATCGTTACAGATTTCTATGCATTGCATACTAATATATACTATACAAATTGGCTTGTATATAATAATTATAGCATCATTTATAGCCTATGGTTTGTATATTTGTTTTGATTCATTGTTGATTTGATATTGTTATTGAAACATAAACGAATGTAATGTTAATTTACTGTAAGACGCTTTCGACAAAACCATCAACCATCTGCAAAATACCATAACTATATTTTAATGACTGATAAGTATGTAAGCACCTAAGTATATACATTTATTTATATTGTTCTTTAAAATGTCCTTATCTCGTCTGACACCATCATGAAATGCAATAAGGTCCCAGTAGCTCATGCAACACTAAGACTAAAAGCATCAATTTTGCAGGCCGCAGGACATCTTAATGTTTAGACTTGTGCGAGATCAGGTTTGTGGACCGTGCTGACCTTGACTGCCTCCAGGATGCGGATGGCGCTGGCCAGGTCGTTGAGCCTTCGGCAGGCTCTTAGCGCTGAATCTAGGATCTTTGGCTCTGGGACCAGGTCATACCCAATCAGGGTGTTCATGCCTGCAGAAAGAGGGAGAGGTTACCCATGTTTATTTCACATTTATACATGTATTCACGTGATGAGTTACAGCTCTCTCCCCATTCATTTACATTGGCGCCTGATCATTTTTGCCCAAAACATCTGCCAAGAATGGCACAGAGTGGCCTTTAAAGCAACACTAAAGCACTTTTTCCTCTGTCACACCAACGCTATTTGTTTATCCAGCAAATACCAATGTCCACAGACAAGGTAGAGTATGTTGTATGATTTTATGAAAGTGTGATGTATTGCGACATTGAAGCAAGTCAAATTTGTAGTTTCTTATGTCTCATTCCATCGTACTACAGAACCGCTACACAATGTGGTAAACTTACATAGTGCGGTTATAGCTGATAGAGGGCCGTGAAGCAAATGCAGAAGTGCCGTTTACCCTGTTATGAGTTGATGAACCACTGAAATGATTTTGGGAACATTATATTAAGGTACACAAAACTCTTTAGTGTTGCTTTAAAGACTTCACTGTGGCTTTCCACATTAAATTCCAACATGGATATGCTTTCGAACACCATATGAGACATGTTACTCGGCTCATACCTTTTTTGAGTTCCCAGGCATCAATGTCTGGTTTGCTGAAATAAGTCACCCAGCGAGCATCAAACTCCTCATCTGTCTCCGCCTTGGCATGTGAGTAGCATCGCGAAGCAAGAGGTGCTGCAAAAGAGTAGAAAAAATATACATCACCTACAGTTGGTAGGAATAACTCCTATGGAAAATGCATTACTTTTTTTCTCTAGTGTTCTGGGTTTTTAGCAAAGTTGTCGAATGATAGGACTTTTCAACAAATCGTTGTGGAGTGCCTAAACCAAATTAACATGAAGGGGCATTTAGGCAATACATCAGGCTGAATGTAAACTACTATGAGGAGGGAAAAACCCAAAAGGGGGCTTGATCTCAAATGAAAAGTTAAGTTGACAATAGGAATGACCTGACTATCAACAAGACTGGATGAGAGTCTGTGTGACCTTTGCACTCATTATGTGCAAAATGTAGTTTAAAAGTGACTCAACCCTGGCAGCGATTCTGTAATATTTACCACTGAACACAACCTGCATGGTAGGACCTTTTACTTTCTGAAATGGGACTGACTTTTACAAAATAGATATCCATTCACAGAACTGACCTTACACAGCACCTGTGGAAAAGTTGTTTAGGGAGCCCTCAAAAGGCCTTTTTCCACCAAAAACGAACCTGGTGTTGAACTGGTGCCGTTCAGAATTTTTTGAACCGTGGTGCTATCTAGTGAACCAGCCCGCATTTACACCAGTTCTGAACCGAACCAAGGATGCGTCGTCAACAATGGGTGGTGCATGCAAAAGCAAAAGTTAGTAAGATGCACAAACGGGAGAATGATATGACCAGTTGTCCCATAAAAAACAGCAGAAACTAGCTGTTTAAAATGCTAGTCAACGTCTGCAGTGCAATGCTAGTTGAATCGTTTTGTTTACTCATGGCAACAGTTGATATGGACGGAAAACTCGTGCTTTTAGCGTTTTCCCCACTGAATGGCACATGACACGCCCACAACGGTTCGCAAGAAAAAACAAGTATTTTTTGGTTCGACTTCCGAACCGGCTTTTGTTGGGTGGAAACACGACGAACGGTTCAAATGTTGGTTCGCGAACGGGAACGGAGCCGGTTCTCTGTCGGTGGAAAAGGGCCATGGTGGTAATGTATTTTTTTTCATTATTATTGAAGTAAGAATTAATTTCTTTGAATTCCTGTTTTCCATCCCAATACTTCTTGCATTCACTCACAAATAAAAGCAATTGGACTGTCAGCAGTCCAGCTTCCTAGCTTGTCAATCAGAGACAGGAAAATGACGTATGAGGTATAGCCCATAATACTTTGAACACAGCTTTCTTTTTGTTAATGTTTAGATGCTGTCACTGTTGTGTGATGTCAGATTACTGCATCTCAGCAAAGATTGCTCCAACGCAGGACCTCCCACTTCGACTGGCCTTCCAATGCAATTCTCCTTGTAGGAGGTAGACATGTTATACCCATCAGTTGTCTGAAATGCTGCATGAGATCTTTGGTTGCTACTAAAACTTTGAAACGTTAGCTAGTTCTAGGCTCACCCAGAGCCGTATATATATAGACACATACGTACAGTATGTAACTCCGCTCCTAGTTACTCTCAACTGGCTCCCTATAGTGACCAGATCTGCTCCATGCTATTTTAATTCACTGATCAAGATGTACATCCCCAACAGCCCACTACGGTCTTCTGATGAGCGTCTGTTTTGTCGATCAGCTATAAACGCTAGGACTCTTTTCATCAGTGGTTCCATGTTGGTGGAATGAGTTTCCCACTACTCTCCGTTCCTGCAATTGTCTTTCAAGAGAGGTCTTAAAGCATATCTGTTCAATATGCACTTAGTCTATTAAGCACTTCTTATAGGTTATGTTTGTATAATATAATATTGCTATTCTTCTTCATGTAGCCTTACCATGCCATAGTTATTGTTACTAGATGACTAATTGAATGACTATTGTTTATTTGCTGTTCTCCTTAATTCATTGTTTATATTGCTATTCTCCCAAATGTAGTCTGACCAACTTAAAAGAAAAAAAATCACTGTTAAATTAATTATTGTAGTGTTTTTATTTGTATGTCGCTTTGGACAAAGGCGTCTGCCAAATAACCAGAGCCAGAACCATTCATTTTCTCCTCACAAATGCGCATACAAAAAAAAGACGACAGTGGTGGTCACCTCCAAACCAAAACCAATGATAAGGAATGCAAACTACAACGATGTCCTACAATGACCCCTCGAGGACTCCGTAGGTGTTGGACTAGTACTCGGAACTTGGCAAAATATCAAAATATCAGCGGCGTAGCCCAGCTCTTGAAGGGCGCTGACTTTGAACGACGTAGTCCCAGAGAGACCAACATTGGTCATAGCAAGGGCATGACTCTGTTCTAGTTTAGAGAAAATAACTAATAACATGTAGCTCCTGTGCACTGCCACCACCATGGCAATGCCATCTCATGTAAATGATCACTGCAAGGACAGAAGGCAAGTGATGTGGACGAGAACGAATGGGACTACCGGTAGCGTTAAAGTCATTCCTGTGAACTTTACCGTTAAGTTGTCAATGAGTATTTCCCACATGAAACCCTTTCCTGACTAGCTATTTAGTTCAGTAGCCACCGACGGACGATAACGTTAACGTTGCACTGAAGGTGTAACTCAGCGACAAATATTAACCCAGCTAACAGATGCTAAGCTGGCTAGGTCATGACTGCCTACTGTTAGTTAGCTGGATATTCCTGCAAGTGCATTTATTAAATACAATCAGCTGCTTAAGCCGGTGGGATTCAAAGTATGACGAACTGTAGACTACCCACAAAATATACCATATTCAAAGCACAAGACTGGAACAAATTAACGTTATCGGAAACGTCAGTTCTCCTTGACCTCGTTTGAACCAGGCAGCCTACCAGAGGTACTTTGACGTTAGCTATCGACATTAGCTCCCTAGCTAACAGTTCAGTATGATATTTGTGATGCAGTCATATAAACCCACATTACAAATATGAGGGAAAACTGCCAAAGGACATTGTGCCTTACCTGTATAAGAGGGACGTGCCCGCGCTAAACTCCTAATTCCTGAGGCTGAAAGCCGAACCACGGCAGAAAACATCATGCCAGCCGGAGCCGTTGCTAAACTAGCTTGCTAGCTTCAAGGTGTTCTAAAGGAGCAGAGAGCATTAGAAAACTGAGCATGCGCAATGATCAAATTGAAAGTGAAGACGTAAATATTGTATATTACGGAGGTTAGGACAGAATACACAAGATGTCATTTTCGTATTTTCCACATTATAGCATGACCATATTTGAGAGTATTTGCTGAAATTCCCATGTGTATTTATGTATACTGCATTATTTGCTAATCTCTGTCCCCTTTGTGTATTTCGTCACGCTCTCAAATTCTGAGGTTTTTGACTCATCCGTGTTGCCGTACAATTGCAGGAAGTGTTGATTTCTACCATAGTTAACTGAATTGAAAGGCTAGTCCACATTGCTCTTGAAGTATCTGTAGGAAGTGGTTTTGCTGTTACAAAGTTGGTTATAACGTAAAACTGTTGACCAAGAAGCGACAGAATGTCCAGCGGAACGCGTTTGGAAAACGCGAATCCCCTGATTTTTCAGCGATCAGGGGAACGCTTGTTGACAGCTACCGATGAAGACGAGGATGCCGTTGATCCCATCGATGACCGAGAAATCTTTGGTATCCTTTAAAGTTTTGCCGATATACGTTGTAGGATTTGCCTTCTACGTTTAATATCACACGTACTTAAATATGCAACACTGCTTCAGAAGCTAAAGCTTCGTGTGACCACATCGTTGTGAAACGTGGTATCTATCAACAGCGACATGTTTAGCTTGTTTACAAAATCATAAATTAGTTTAGGCCTACCAACGGTGATGTAATTTATGATTACTAGATAAATGTCGCATGTATTATTGTCCTTAATTAGAACCATATCTTATTCGAAATATTAATGACCCCGAGCACCCTTTGAGCCTCGAGGAACTTAACGTTTTGGAGCAAGTGCGTGTCAAAGTAAGTTGAAACTTTTCTCTCAGGCCTATATTGAAATGGACCAAGACTTGATGGGTGATGCCTTTCCCCAGGAAGTTGGGAAAGATGTGTACCGTGTAAATGGGGAATTACCTTGATTTAAACATGTCTGTTGTAGTATTTAGCTTTTTTTTTTTTTTTTTTTTGTAACTAGAAATAAAAGGAAATACCCATTTTAGTTAGGGACGCATGTGGACATCTCCTAGCTCATGGACTAGTTAGTGTCTGTCAAATCCTAAGTGAGTTGAATTCCCACTCTCATATTCATAAATGCTTACATTTTTCTCTTCCTTTTTATTTAACTTGTCAACAGTCTATTTTTGTCATGGAGATCACACTCTGTATAGACCAAGTGATTATATTAGCAGGTTCAATTATTTTTCTGATATTTTAATGTTCCCTGTTGAACTGGAAAAGGTAATTACAAGTATTTCCGATGTCTCAAAAAAGGTGAATGACCAGGTGAATGCCGTCTCTGTGGAGTTCACCCCTACCATACCCCACTGCAGTATGGCCACACTTATAGGCCTTTCCATCAAGGTGAAGCTTTTGCGCTCGCTGCCAGATAGGTTTAAGGTAAGGAGGGGCTTGCGAAGGGACGTCTGCAAGTTATGGGGAATGAATGTTCTACTGTAGCGATCCAAACTGCAGCGCTATTATGTGCAAAAGTTGCATGAAACATTTTTTTGTTCCTAATAGATACGTTTTGTTATTTTAACAGATTGATGTGCACATTACACCTGGAACCCATGCCTCTGAGGAAGCAGGTAATTGATGTGCTTCGTATCCTCTGCTACATGCAAACAGAAGTCCGAAAGAATTTAACCATATACTTATTTACCTCCCAATTGGTTATATAAATAATTTGAATCCTGTCCTCTTCCATGGCTGTCTGCAGTGAACAAACAACTTGCTGACAAAGAGAGAGTGGCTGCAGCTCTGGAGAATGCACAGCTCCTGGAAGTGGTGAACCAATGCCTCGCCTCCAAGACCATGTGACAGCCCTGTCATAGGTCTGAAGCAGACTAAATTCTGTAGCAGTCGCTTACAGTGTTAACCCCACTGCAACACCAAAAGGTTGAGGGTTTAAGTAGAGGTTTGCTAAGTTAGTACATGAGTGCATGTTGTGTAACCTGCTCATCGAACATCTGCCTCAGTGCTATTCTTGGGTTCTCTTATGACAGTGTTGTTGTTCGTTTGACTATGCCTTGAAGAGTGACCAAGATGAAGGTCAATGACTGAATGTTTGCTGTAGACGCACAATGAAAATGTCTTGTATTATGCTTTGGGGATTTTTCTTTTTCTGATCATACAATATGTAGAATATACACAAACTCCATAATATAACGGTATCCACCATTATTAATCGTATACTCGGTTGTATGTATCTGTAGTGTACCCACGGCAATGTGGTGAACAAAACTGAAATCCGGCCGGTGATGACATAGTGCTTTGTTCTATTACAATAATAAATATTGTGATATTGAAGCACTTCCCAAAAATAATTCAATAATAAAGTTATTGGGGGGAAAAATGTCTGCCCTTTGTTTATTTGGTTGCTGTGTGCACTACACACTATTTCACTGAGCATGACTAAATACTTTGGAATCCTATCATCTGCAACCAAAATGCAAAACTAAACAGTTTTGTGTTTGTTTATGACCTACTGACAGCCAGAAAAAGAATATATATATTTTAAACAGGTCAACATGATATTGACATATTTGACTATTATGATATTCACACACACACTCACACACACACTGTCTACTATATATAGTGTCTACTATATGTAGTTTCTTTGGATGAACGTATCTTCTAAATGAATTAATGTGAAATCAGGATTAATTATGGAGTACTTTGGGAGTACTTTTTTTTAAACAAATGGCTGAATTAGATCCAAGTAATTACACATTTAGAAAAAACAAAACAAAAAAAGTGGTTAAATAAATATACATAATAAGATAAGCTCCTGGTAATATTGCACATTTCGTACATTTTTGACAGTTAAACTGTTAGCCTCTTGCATGCACATGCACAGTCATTATCTCAGATAACCACCACACTTCTCTCACAAACATAAGCTCCTTTGAGAATTTGCCTGAGCCCCTCCCTCAGGGATAAGTAATTCGTTACCTCCTGTCAGACCTACAGAGCAGAGTGGCGCAGCGGAAGCGTGCTGGGCCCATAACCCAGAGGTCGATGGATCGAAACCATCCTCTGCTAAGCCTTTTCACCCATGTGAAAAGGAATGTTGACTTGTTTGCTCCATCTGTGAAATAGTGAAATAACCTGCAGAAGAAGAAATTGCTAAATTGTGGTCTGACTCAAATGAAAGATACTACTGTGGTTGGGACATAACCGGAGCTTTGGATGGTCTGCATAGTGCAGGTGCCACTCTATGCTACATTATATGTACTGTAGCTGAACATGAGGCTATTGCATCATCTATTTGTAAGCTGTTAAAAGAGAGCCTCTCTTTTACCCCCTTGTGGACAAAAGTAGAAAAACAACTGATTCTTGTTCTTCCAAACCTGTTGGTGAGGAGAATTAGAATTGTAATGTTGAAGGACATTGTCTGTGTTTGCATTTGTCTGATTCGTATACAACCGTATTTCTCTCAGACATCAACTCATGTATAATTGTCAAAATAAATTTGGTATATGGTATTTGGTATAACGTTAACGTCTATTTGTATCAGCATTATTTTAGGCTATAGGTAGTCTAGATAATTGCGTAGACATGCATGGAAGAACATAAAAACACAGCACAATGAGAATTATGTCTTAATATCATTATATTAGCACTCAAAAGCTTATCTTCTCTGCGTCTATAATGCTGAAAACACAAGCTTGTAAATTTAGTGAAGCACCAGATGGCAGTGTTGATCCAGTTATAGCATACAGGCAGATAATGAAATGAGTTGACTACTGAAGCTTTCTCTCCCTATTGCCAACACTAACTGTCTGAGAATCTGTCGCAAGGTCCTGTGATTACTAAGACAAGTTACTTGGGGCAACAGCAAAACAGCAACACACCTGCTCAGTATATGAGCAGTTGTGTTATTGTTTTGCTGTTGCCCCAAGTAACTTGTATCAATAGGGTATGTTAAGTTATATTACACCATCAAAGACCAACATACAGTTGTGCCCATAAGTTAAAGCTAAAGTTGACTAAAAAGAGGAATTTTAAAAAATAATCTTTCGTAAATTGATCTTAATGCCTTGAAAAACGTGGAAAAATCCAACCTTTAAGGATACCAATTTTCTTTGTGAATGAATAATGTAACGTAAATAAGTGTTCTTTCGTAAAATACAGGGGCAAGTATACACCCCTAGAGGCAGGCAGATTTTGAATATAAAAGGCCTGTTATTTCATGGATCCAAGATACTTAATGCATTCTGAGGCAAGTTCCCTTGGCCTTTAGAATTAAAATAGCCCCGCATCATCACATACCCTTCATCATACGATTGGCATGGTTGTATTTCAGTCAGCCTAAAAGCTGGTTTGATTTGCATTGGGAGATGATCTTATCTCAAGGTATGGTGAAGGGTATGTGCTGATGTGGGGCTATTCTGAGAGTACGAATTTTTCATCCTGTGCTTGACTATTGACTTTAAATTCCAGCACATCAACCACCGGAAGAGCAGTGTTTTTTGTCTCTTAATTTGAAGTACAGTTAACAACAACAACAAAAAAGAGTCTGGGTCAAGACTAGAATGGCAAGAGGTATTATTCAGATCAGTTGTCTCATTGATGGTTCTGTTACAGTGATGTATAAAGTACTAGAAATCCAGACTTGAGTAAAAGTACAAGTGCTCTATCAAAAAAGTGACTTGAGTAGAAGTAGAAGTGCTCTTTAAAAACCGTACTTAAGTGGAAGTACTAAAGTATTAAACATGTTTTGTACTTAAGTATTGCAAGTAGTTTATTTAAAAAAAATACTACTCAAGTACTGAAAGTAAAAGTAGAAGTATTGTGTAATTAGCTGATTTGCGAACGAGATGGGTGCAAAAAGTATCAGCAAATATTTTAGTGCAGGTCCCTTGGCAGACACACGGGGGCCATAGCCTAGGCCCTACTAGGCTATAAACATGTAGTTAAACGGTGAATAAATATAACTGTATGGGTTTCCCAATGTCATTTGTAGGGGTGTTATGACCGATACAACTCACATTCAATACAATAATAGATATGCAGATCGTCTGTAGCCAATCTATCTATCTATCTATCTATCTATCTATCTATCTATCTAATGCATCAGTCGAGCCATAGCATGAAAAATACATGATAAGACTACAGTGTCACAATTGTTTTAAGATAAGTTAAGAATTTTGATACTTTCTTGATTTGATTTGGGAGCCCCAACACACCAGTGGAGACCAGACATTACAAGGCATACTTCCCCAAACACACTCAGTGAAAAGGTGGCTTCATTGAAATTCATATGAAGTTTACATTAGGCCTATTTATAATCTGCACAATTAGTTGAAAATACATAGTATGTTGACTATTTGATATTGATTTTTTATTTTGACTCACATTTTACACGATTGTCATATTTACTTAGGCTACATTTATCTTTAATGTCAACTGTCTAATTGAGTGCCTGTCACTTTAAAAGAACATGAGGGTAATTAGGCCTCAGTCATGGTAGGTTATTCGGCTAGTCTAGAATAGGCATAATGCATAGGAATATGTGGAAGCGATGCTTAGGCTATGTTTTCTATGTAATTTATGTAGTTTAAATAAATGTTCTCAAACCAAACAAGTGGAAGAACACAATATTCAAGTAGTAGGCTAGTTATTGTGGGGTGCTACACAGACTGAAGTCGGAGACCAAGAAGAAATGTTGCAATTTAAAAACGGGATTAGCCTACTCGTACAAATTAATGCTTCTCATGTAGCCTAAATTCACGTTGATTTTCTCGCAAACCCTTAATTACGGCAACTATTTAATACCATCGGAAAGCTAAGATTGTGCTGTCAACAAGTGACACACATCAGTGTAACTAGAACTTCGTGAGCAATCCGATTTGTTCGTAACCGACACGCAATAACGAGTAACGATGGAGCACATAAAAAATGTATCGGAGTAAAAGTACTGAACTCATCGAAAATATGTAGTGAAGTAAAAGTAGAAGTAGGAGAAAAAAATAATACTCCAGTAAAGTACAGATACAGCATTTCAGTACTTAAGTAGAGTACTTAAGTAGTTCTACTTCGTTACTATACATCTCTGGTTCTGTAGCACTATAGACAAACAATCCCAGGCCTCTTGACTACCCCCCCCTCCCCCCCCACACACACACACACACACACACTGACATGTCTTGGCCCTTGTCCAGCTCATGGACATACATCCCCAGCCCACACAAACATAAAGCCCCTTGGAGCTAGTCTGTGGGATTGTTTGTTTTACACTTTGTTTTAAAGGCTATGACTCCTGCACAGCGTTTCTTTTCTCAACATCAGTGCCTATTGTAGAGGACAACAGAGAACACGACCGATGCCATTAAACAGAAAGGAACCTATACAGTGTATGCAAGTCTGTTGCGGCAAAATGTTCTCGGAGCAGTTGGCATAAGAGCTGATGCTGACAAAAAGGAGATGAGAATATTCACCAAGTCCCCTTTCCTTCTGAAATTTCCTCTCTTCAGCTTCCAGGAGCCAACAGTTTCATTCTCCCCCTGCATTAAAAATGAATGAGGGGGGTTGATTTCACTCCACCTGTAAAATAACACTTTTCCAATACGTCTACTTGTCATCCTGCTAAAGACCGGTCTCAGCACCCAGTGTC
Organism: Sardina pilchardus; assembly: GCF_963854185.1. Classification (NCBI taxonomy): domain Eukaryota; kingdom Metazoa; phylum Chordata; class Actinopteri; order Clupeiformes; family Clupeidae; genus Sardina; species Sardina pilchardus. Next base: position 19,276,849 of record NC_085004.1, on the reverse strand, counting down.
TTTTTCAGTCTGCCTCCCCAAAATAGAAAGTGCTTTTCTGGCCAGTTACTACAAATAATCTGTGGTCTGACCGCGTGCCCTATGATTTGGAAAGGACACACAGATCAAATATTCAGTATGTTTATGTCCACTGAGAGAAAAAGAACAAAAACATATTTGGGAAATTGTTATCAATTCACTTTGCCCTCTGAAGTTGAAATAGTTCACAGATCTGAATGTGTGGAAAAGTACTGTTCTAGGGTTTGTTGGCTAACTTTCATTGCAATTGGTAGTTAGAGCTGTCGTTCATGGATTTGGTGTTTCTAGAAATGGTAGTTCCAACGATCAATCGTAAAAAGTTTGGTGGTTGGAACGACAGCTCCAGAGGAGTCTTTGAAGCATCATTCATTGATATTTGGTTGTCAACGTTTTGATTGTATTAGTTTGAAAAGATTGACCCTCTATACCTGAGTTTTTTACGTTTTAAACTTACATTGATTCTTTTTCTGTGCAGGGGTGTATCAACGTAGACACATTTTTCATTTTTGACTCAGGAACAGTAATGTAGCCTACAGATTTTCCAAGCTCTTGAAATCTAGATAAGTCATTAACCAAAGGCCAGAGCCATACGAACAGTGTAATCAACTGCCACCAAACTTGATGACACTGATATGGTGGCACCCACTCAACAGGCGTCTGAAGAGACAATTGCTTGTTTTTACTTGGGCATGAGGATAAACATGTGATAATTTTTCAACACACACACACACACACACACATGCACACACACACACACACGCATGCACACGCGTTCACACACACACACACACACACACACACACACATGCACGCACACACACACACGCATGCACACGCGTTCACACACACACACACACACACACACACACGCCGTTTTCTGCGCATCCACACACTATGCCAATAAGAGCTGAGAACAGAGTGATCCAGTAACTCCGAACATGAGTCACCATCAAGCAAACACGCTCTCTCTCTCTCTCTCTCTCTCTCTCTCAAACTGCGTCCAGCAAGGATGGATAAACATGTCCACCTCCTCAATGACTGGTCTGTGTAGCACCAACACACACACACACACACACACACACACACACACACACACACACACACACACACACACACACACACTTATATTAAACAGTTCAGGTGGCATTATTTAGTTCCTCCAAGAGGTTGCATTCATCTGTCCAAAACTAGCGAATAAGATGGCTGTGTGCCCGGGGCTTACAAGATGCTCTGAGCAGGTCGCGCTTCTGCTGGGTCATTATGACGCCCTGAGCCATCTGATTGGTATAATTTAGACAGTACAGATGCCACAGACGGGACAGACGGGACAGACGAGGGCTTGCTCATAGGATCCTGCTGACATAAGCGAGAGGCCTTTTTGTTTTACGCAAAGGCTGATGTGCGCAGGAGTGGGCCGAGCCAGATAGCCAAAACAAACCTAGGCAACAGAACCAATACAAACACGCCATTCTCAGGACACTGACTCGTCTGTTACAGGAAGCCACGGGGGCCTTTTTACGCAGCGCTTAAAAATACACACGTGTTTGTTTGAAAAATACTGTGTGATTGACGGGTGCTGATTTATGTTTTGTCATTCACAAAGCACATATGAACTTTTGACCTTGTGTACCATGGTGGTGGTGCTTAGGTCCTCATTTCAACGTTAGGAAGAGAGTGGTGGACCTAATGACCTTACTTTTCTAATGTTCAGCCAGGATATCTCCTGAAGAGTTGCTTATTTTAACTTGGGGAGTTTGAGTTTTGGTACACAGAAGGGAACGACCTTTTGTGACACTGTAATTTAACTCACTTTAAGACACAGAGATGTTTTTTTCCCTATAGACCCATGTTATGATTATAAATAATCATGTTTATTTATGTACACATATTTAGATTTCACTTATATTACGCTAAACCACTTTCTGTAAACCAACTACCAGTGTCTCCACTGCGCTATATTTCTTGTCTTGTCCTTGTCCTAAGAATATATATATTTTATATATGTCCTCCGTATAATTATTAAGTGTGTATGTGCTGTATGTATGACAGTATGTCTTCACCAGATTAAAAAGCTGTGTGTATCGCTCCATGGCCTTTAGATGGCGACAGCGCTTTAAGATTATTAGAATCGATCTCATGTACCTTATCAAGGTGAGATCACAGCAGACTCTTATTGATAGGTCACTGAATGTTCTGCCAGACGAGAGAGATGTGATGAATATTCAGTAGTATGGCACGTAACACTGTCTGAATTTGTGCGGTATAATATGTGCTTCAATTATCTGAAATAGTGTGTGCATATAATGCATTTCTTCCGAATAGTTCAGTAGTATAGACATTAAAGTCTCATAGTTAGGCATAGAAACAAATAGTGATTAAGGCACTACAATAAATGTGTGTTAGTTGGACACGTTTATTTCATTCACATTCACAAAGCACAGTGACAAAGGAACGTAGGTCCCCGTTACATCAGCATCGCATTGTGGTGAGTGAGTGAGTGTGTGTGTGTGTGTGTGTGTGTGTGTGTGTGTGTGTGTGTGTGTGTGTGTGTGTGTGTGTGTGTGTGTGTGTGTGTGTGTGTGTGTGTGTGTGTGTGTGTGTGTGTGTGTGTGTGTGTGTGTGTGTGTGTGTGTGTGTGTGTGTGTGTCGGAGGATGGAAGACCCCCTCCGCCGTCTGCCCACGCTCGGTTTAGGCCCTCCCCCTCCCCTTCCGTGGCGGAATGATGTTACTACTACAAAGATAGACGTGATTCTCTGAGGCAAATCCTGCCTCGCACTGACGTCAGTGATTCACAAGAGCAATAAATATGGGGCTCCGCTCTCTCTCAGTCAGATCAAACCGAAACTCGCTCCGTTGAGCCTAACCACAGGATCTAAACGACAAAGGATTGTTGGACTAACGGGTTTAATCACACTACAGAAGACTTTGGACATAAGCAAATGTAGGTCTATGATATAGTTTTATATGTCGTATATTTGTCACTTCTATCTCTTTTTACTTCATAGCCTAGCATTATAACAGTCAGACATAAAATGTATTTTAATGACAGTTGAAAAAGCGAAGCGTTGTCTGTCTCCAGTGTTGGATAACGAAGGCTTATCATATTCAGCTTCTTCTTTTTTTTTTCTTTTTTTTTTAAAGAAAGTGTTGATGCTAATGTTCAATCTCTTTCGCAGACACAATTTTAATCATGACTTTGAACAAAGGAGACAAGTTCCGGAACATGGATAAAAGAAGAGGCAGCATGCCATTCCCCATGCACCTGCAAAACCTCCACAGAAGAAGCATGCCCGTGGACGACCGCGAGTTGCGCGCCACCATGCCTCCGGTACCTACCGGACAGCTCTCCAACCTCATGCGCTGCACGTCCTACGGCCCCGGGGAGCAGTACCGTGACAGCTGTGTCTCGGATTCCTCCGACTCCGTTATCTCCTCCGGCAGTGATTCTGAAGGCCAGGTGTACAAGGTGGTTCTGCTCGGGGAGCACGGAGTGGGGAAGTCCAGTCTGGCGCGGATCTTTGGAGGAGTGGAGGATGGTCACGACTGCGAGGAGGCAGGTGAGACGCTGACTGAAATGATTACTAACATAGTGCTGGGATGTGAAGCAATTTTCAGAATTGAATCACAACGAATTAAATAAACGAAGAATCTGACAATAGAATGCATTGGATTTTAGAATTGTTCAATGATTGAACTTTCCTGCCTGAATGTCCTCCTCTCCCCTGCTTAAGTCATTAAGAAAAGGCTGTGCTTTTAAAGAGGGAGATGTGTTCATTCAAGCATATGCTGAGAACACAGGTAGCTTGAAACAGAACATTAGTTTCACTAGTAGTGAGCTTGCTTAATGAGGTGGAACAAGTCTACCTCTTGCCTTGGCCACAGGTGTAGGCTAATAGCATATCAAACGGCATTGGTGTTAATGTGGTCTGGCTCATTTTCTTTCAGGGAACACATACGACAGATCCGTTGTTGTTGATGATGAAGAGGCCTCCATCCTTCTGTACGACATCTGGGAACAGGTAAGCAGAGCCTTCCTCTATCATTTGAAATGATTTCTGTCTGTGATTTTTTTCTGACATTTACTGATTACGTATGAACCACTGTCAAAAAGTAACCATGGGACTGTTGTTCTCTCTGCAGGATAATAGCCAGTGGCTGCAAGACCAGTGTATGCGAATGGGAGATGCCTATATTATTGTCTATTCTGTCACTGACAAGGCCAGTTTTGAGAAAGCGTCCGAGCTGCGAATCCAGCTACGCCGTGCTCGCCAGTCCGAAAACATTCCCATCATCCTCGTGGGGAATAAGAGCGACCTGGTGCGGTCCAGAGAAGTGTCTGTGGATGGTAAGTCCTCATGTTTGGACAGCCCCACTCAAGATAACACACACACACACACACACACACACACACAGTTGAAATCTCTCTCTCTCTCCATCTCTCTCTCACTCACCCACACACACACATACACACACAGTTGAAATCTCTCTCTCTCTCCATCTCTCTCTCACTCACTCACACACACACATACACACACACACACACACAGACAGACTCAGACACAGAGACACACACACACACACACACCTCAAGGCCTCTGCTATAACTCACAGCATCAGACAGACAGGCAGAATCTCTTGGCTTACACACACTCTGAGGCAGCACACCTGAGACTGCAGCCCCAGGATGGCACCTGTTCAAGTGCATGTCGCAGATCCTGAGTCAGTGTGGGTGTAGAGACGTGACAGGCTAATAAGCCTGCCAAACCTCTGGGCTTGTTTCCCAGCTTTTGCAGATCCACAAAGAACACATATAGCAATGACAGCTACGGTGTGTTTTACTCTGGAAGACTGTACATGGTTGGATACTCACCTTTTTGTCCTTCTCTCTCTCTCTCTCTCTCTCTCTCTCTCTCTCTCAGAGGGGAGTGCCTGTGCGGTGGTCTTTGACTGCAAGTTCATCGAGACGTCGGCGTCGCTCCACCACAACGTGCGCGAGCTGTTCGAGGGCATCGTGAGGCAGATTCGTCTGCGGAAGGACAGCAAGGAGGAGAACGCGCGGCGCATGGCCAGCTGCAAGCGCCGCGAGAGCATCAGCAAGAAGGCCAAGCGCTTCCTGGGGCGGATAGTGGCGCGCAAGAACAAGAAGATGGCTTTCCGGCAGAAGTCCAAGTCTTGCCACGACCTGACAGTCCTTTGAAGAATCCAGGCCTAACTCTCCTGCTATTTTTTTTATTTTTTTATTTTATTTTATTTTTCTCTCCTTCTCTTTTTTCTCTTCTCTCCCTCTCTTTTTTTTCTTGTGCTATCTGCCATTAGACCGGACGCTGTGGGTTTTTGACACTACATACCACCCTGAAATGGACTGACTCAGCTGTACAGAGACATATTTGCATATTTTATATTGTATAATATAAAGATGAGAGTTATATATCTATAATTATAAAAAAAAAACCAATACGCAATGTAGATGTTGAACCTGCATGGAGCTTTTTGAACTTTAATTTTCAGTATTCTTTTTTTTTCTAATTACTCTGTTCTGCCTTAAATGTATAGCAGTTGAATTTTACCATATTTGTATATAGGATGTAGATCCACAACAAGGACATTTTAGGGTTGCCTTGGCGATGGAATGGAAAAAGAGAGGGCATGTTTTACCATGCTGTCAGCCCTTTGTACATAGGTCGGAATTCTCCAATAGGGAGGCGGGGCTCCCTTCGTGACCTCATCACTGGTCGAGGAGGCAACAGTAGCTTCTGAAAGCACAGCTAATGATTTCTCACATAATGTGATCTGTCATCTGGAATCGTACTTTACTTGAAAGTGGGTATGCAGGCTCGTACTCCACAGAGATCCAGGAACTGCATGGGGGTGGGGGGTATAGCTCTTTCAGGGGTTGAGGAGAATTGACATATTTCTCTTTTTTTGATGACATTTTCTTTAATTCACAATCAAACCCCTGGCGTGAATGAGTGAAAAAAGAAAACAAAATAGACAAGCAATAAATTATATTTGTGTTGTGAATTAACTGTTTCAAACAGTTTTCAAAGAGATTGATTATTTGCACTTCTGTTAGATATTATTCAACTGAATTTTGTTATATGTTTACATCAAGATTTTGTAATAAAACAGTGAATAAAAAAATAAAAAGTACAAAACTGATTATTGTCTTCCTGCTTCAGAGACAGGGATGCCTAAATTGTTTGGGCATGGGCAAAGGGCTAAGTGCCTGCGGGCTAATGTAGTCTCTCATGCATATGGATTCCTTTAATTACCCAGAGGCTGAATGGACACTTACTCACCAGCCACTTTATTAAAGGAAACAAGGTAGTTAGTGTTTTTTTTGTGTTAGATTTATTGAGTTAAACATTAAGCTCTGAGGGGAACAAAAGCTCGGTGCCGTTTTTTCACACAGTCAAAACCATTCTGTCTGAAGGAGCACTGGTGTAAGGTGTTAAAAGGTAAGAAAGTATATACTTTAAAATGATCACTGAAATGACATTTGAAAATCAAATTTAGAAAAAGTTGTCATATATTCTCATTCATATTAGGTGAATTTGCTTTGCTCTCTTTTGATTTGGTCTGTAGTTAGATGACTTGACTGAATTGTGTTACTGAAAATTCATGTCACATGTAAGAAGAGAAAAGATTAATTGTGTTGATGCTGCTACTTAGCTTACATAGAAGTGATGTTCTATGTAAACGAGATGTTTCATTTCATGGCTTTGCCCTGGTTGCTACCCACTGGTTTGTGACAAACACTGAGCTCCAAACCCTGATTCTAATTTTATATCTGAGGATTTTTTAAGAATGATTAAAAAAGTATTATAGGTTATGACTGAGCTGGGCATACTTCCCAGACGTGGATTACAACTCTTGATTAAATTGTCCTTTCATTGGCAAATCTCCACTCTGGATTCTCTTTAGTCTAGGGAATCCAGTGTCC
>NC_085004.1:19257387-19264887 GCF_963854185.1 Sardina pilchardus | reverse complement strand
TCTTATGGGACCGAATGTTTATAATAACGTTAAGGTTGTGATGTGCCAAAAGATTAAAAGATTAAATTATGTCTTCACTAGATACCCCCCCCCCCCCCCCAAATTACATAAAATTACTTTCATTGGAAACATGACTTTCACATTCTGAAATGTCTCACTTGTTATGACGTAATTAACAAAACATGAAAACTTTTTATCCCATAGTAATGTGGATGGGAGATATAGTGATGAGTGATGACTGAAAGTGTTATTTTTTTTTTGTCAAAATGAAAATATCATCCTGAAAGCTGACAGAATATAACAGTATGTCACAACAGTTAAAGTAAGCACCCGTTTCAGTGCACCGGTATCAGTTTCTGTCATTGAGCTCAAGCAGTATTAAGGGGTCTGTCAAACCTGGCCTCTACATGTCAATCAGCCTTTGCCTTGGCCTCTCCCCCGCAGCTCCACGACTTGCCCATGACCTACACGGACCTGGTGTTGACGGGGGATGACGAGGGCACGTTTGGGGTGGAAGGGGGCATGCTTTATGCCCTCAAACCACTGGACAGAGAGAAACAGCCATCTTATTCCCTACAGGTTAGTCTTGCTATTGCTTCATTGGCTTTCTTTTTCATGTGTGTGTTCTTGTGTGTATGTGTGTGTGTGTATGTGTGTGTGTGCGCGCCTGTGTGTGAGAGAGAGTGTTGGGGATTGGGTGGAGTGGGGCTTGCAGGTGTACCAAGGAAGTCAATGAGCATTTAGAAAATTATTTTGCAAAAATGATTGATTCCACATGGAAATAATATGCACCATTCACAGTGTGCAAGTGTTTATTTATTCAAACATTCTACTGATAAATATTTATATGTGTATTTCCATGCATTTAAGGACACACACATCTTCTAATTGGCCATGCCTAATTGCATACTGCTAAAATTCCACTTGTGGTTATTTTTGTAAATTATAGTAATAATGTCCCACAGCACAGAGAATGACACTGATGTCAGTGGCTGTGCGTCAACAGCTGTGACACGTGGCAGTGCGTATGAATCACTGCCACACTGAAAAGCCTTGAAAGGAGTCGTTGCTGGCAGGGGCTGAAATATGGACCCCTGACAAGGTCTCATCACCGTGCTTTCATATTTCTGATTGCGCATGCTGAGGAAATAAGTATTTTCTTATAACTCACGACTCCCGTGACACAAAAATGTTGCTCTGATAAAAAGACTCAAAAAGTCCCAGGTTGTCTGAAACTGTATTATGGCTTGAGTGAAAGATATATAAATATATTTCTTTTTTCTTCCACCACTTAAATACTGAGGGGGTCTTGAACCTCTCGGTGTTGTTGAAATATAGAAGTATGCTACATGTGAGGAAGAAAGGTTTATTGACGTATCAATGTGTGTGTGTGTGTGTGTGTGTGTGTGTGTGTGTGTGTGTGTGTGTGTCTCTCTCTCTCTCAGGTGTCCTTCACCACAGCGGTGCGCACGCAGAGCTTCACAGTGGAAGTGTGTGTCATCGACAAGAATGACAACGTGCCACAGTTTATCGAAGAGAGCATGCGGGGGAGTGTGCAGCTGGGTCTTCTGAAAGGTGTGTGTCCCTGAGTGCGCGTGAGTGTGTGTGTGTGTGTGTGTGTGTGTGTGTCTGCACATGTGTGTGTAACCTTGGGCTGATGTCTATGTGCAGTAGACATTTGTCATGTGAGTTATACAAACACATTTTCATAAATGGACTGCGTTTATATGGCACTTTATTTGACTCCTGGGAGCACCCAAAGCACTTTACATTTTCATGCTTCACATTCACCCATTCACACATACATTCACATACCGGTGCCATGCATGGCGCCAACCTGCTCATCAGGAGCACTTGGGTTAGGTGTCTTGCTCAAGGACACTTCAACAGGGTCAGGAGGAGGAATTGGGGTCTAACTAAAGTTTTTGAGACAGCATACAGTAGCATGCAGTAGGAAATCAGCGGATTGGAGTGTAGTGAAGAGTTGAATTCATGAAATACGTTGGACCTAAGACTTTTCCGGCAAATTTGTAGCCCACTCTTCGTATCGTATTTGATGGTTTAGGATAGCCACATGTGGAGAGAATTACTTTCACTTCAGAAAGTGCAACAGTCATAACCTATTTTTTTCAAATGGCAAATAACAGGTGTCTTATGGTTTATATTTGTAGTATGAAGTATACAGAGACCAGGAGGTGTCATTGCAATATATATTTGTGAAGCGAGGGCATTTGCACTCATTTTATTAAATTGTGTGCATAATGTATATTGCATGCTGATTTTACTAAATTGTGCTCTCAATTTAGTAAATTGTGTGCACATTTTAACTTGTGGGCACAATTACTTTATTGTGCCCATGTTACTTAATTGTGCTTTCAATTTACAACAATAAAAATGAGAGCACATTTTCGCAAAATGAGCACACTATTTAGTAAAACATGCATACTATTTAGTAAAATGTGATTTAGCAAATCCGGAACACAATTTAGTACTGTTTAGTAAGACATGCAAGATTTGATAAGATGAGCACACAATTTAGTACATACCAAACGCATGAGCGTACTGTTTAGTAAGACATGCAAGATTTGATAAGATGAGCGCACAATTTAGTACATACCAAAGATATCTTGCAGTGATCCCTCCAGGGTTCCTTAGTAGTGTTCTCTCTCTGTGAAAATAGAGTCTGTTACACACAACACATCGTTATAGTCTCTGATGACACTTTTCTCGTTGTCAAAATTAAGAAGATTCAGCTGAACTTGCAACGTCACTGTGGCTATCCAGGTTAGAAATGTTTCTCTTTTGAACGTATTATGCACTTTTATGTCGTAAATTCTAGGCAAATATAATATATGTTATTACAACAACTTTTTTACAGGCGCCACATTTAGGCGCCAACACACGTCCACTCCAGTCTTAGACTGGAATTGGAGTGAATGATGCGAATGTTTCACATGTGAGCTCCGTCGTAATATGATTCCTGCACTTATATCTGCGCTAGTTTCTACACTCCGTTGATAATAGAGGGCCTGTGTTACCATATTGCTGGAAGATTTGACATCGGAACTCCACTTCAGGATGTTTTGAAAGAGTTTTGGCTTAGGCTACACCAATGCAATGCGTAACGTTAAAGGGATATTCCGCCATTTTTGGAAATACGCTCATTTTCCACCTCCCCTCGAGCAAAACAATCGATATTTACCTTGTTCCCGTTCATCCAGCCATTCTGTGAGTCTGGCGATACAACTTTTAGCTTCAGCCTAGCATAGATCATTGAATTGGATTAGACCATTAGCTTCTCGCCTGCTAGCTTCATGTTTAAAAGTGACTAAGATTTCTGGTAATTTTCCCATTTAAAACGTGTCTCCTCTCAAGTTAGAAAGTGCAATAAGACCAACTGAAAATGAAACCTGCCGTTTTTCTAGGCTGATTTGACATGGAACTACACTCTCATCTGGCGTAATAATCGAGGCAACTTCCAAACGTACCATAGGCGCAGTGATATCGTACGCAGCATCTGAAAATAGTCCCCATAGACAACAAGCAGTAGTAGTGCCAGTAGTGTGCAAGTTGCCTTGATTATTACGCCAGATGAGAGTGTAGTTCCATGTCAAATCAGCCTAGAAAAACACCAGGTTTCATTTTCAGTTGGTCTTATTGCACTTTCTAGCTTGAGAGGAGACACGTTTTAAATGAGAAAATTACCAGAAATCTTAGTCACTTTTAAACATGAAGCTAGCAGGCGAGAAGCTAATGGTCTAATCCAATTCAATGATCTATGCTAGGCTGAAGCTAAAAGTTGTATCGCCAGACTCAAAGAATGGCTGGATGAACGGGAACAAGGTAAATATCGATTATTTTGCTCGAGGGGAGGTGGAAAATGAGCGTATTTCCAAAAATGGCGGAATATCCCTTTAAAAATGATTGAACAAATGTTTGTAAGTTTGTTCCTATATGAAACGATTAGCCTCTTCCAATGATTTCAAACGTCAGACATGCAATTTCCATGGAATTGGTGTACCAATTGAAACATAAACGCTCTGCGAAGTCAGAGAGTCTGGTCCAGGCTAGTAAAGTGTTACCAAAATGATTAATGATGATGAGAAGGTTGATTAAAAACAGAATTAGTAAAACCCCTTGAGCAAAGGCACATCCACTGAAGCGCAACTCCGCCAGGTTCAGAGAGGAATAAAGTGTTTCATGCAGAGATAGACACACAAACAAACAAACTCTCAAACGCTTCTCTAATTATATCGCATCGATTACCCATTACCAAAATAATGGCTTTTCTTCAGTGACGCAAGGCGGTTTGACAAAAACCGTTCCTCTTAGCATTTACAGGTAAAACGCACAATTTCCCCAAATAGTTTCAACGTCTGATCAACCTCCCTTTAGTCAAACCCAGAGAACCTACACTAGGGGAATAATGCCACAGACGCAAATCGCTGAGTCATGGCTTTTTTTTTTTTTTTTTTTTTCAGCAATCTTTAGTCCTTGTTCCACAGCATGTTGAAGCATTTACGTCAGGGATGACATCAGAACAGTTAATAGATAGAGCTGTAGGCCTACGTTTGTGTGTGTTTGTACTGCCTGTTTCTCTGTGAGTAGTTACCATATGCATGTGGGTATGCTATTGCTTGACACACTTTTAGGTGTGGATTTTAAATGTGGCTATATTGGTGTGTGTGTGTGTGTGTGTGTGTGTGTGTGTGTGTGTGTGTGTGTGTGTGTGTGCGCGCGCGAGCGTGTGTGTGTTTGTTTGTGCATATTGCTTTTTTGTACATGTATGGTGTGTCCATGGTTGTTTGTTTGTTTGTTTGTTTGTGTGTGTGTGTTTGTATGTGTGTGTGATTGTGTGTGCGCGTGTCTGTGCATATACTGATTCTGATTGTGCATGTATGATGTGTCCATGGTTGTTTGTTTGAGTGTGTGTGTATGTGGTGTGTGCGCACTTGTGTGTGTCCATGGTTGCTTGTTTGTATGTGTGTGCGTGTGTGTGTGTGTGTGTGTGTGTGTGTGTGTGTGTGTGTGTGTGTGTGTGTGTGTGTGCGTGCGTGCGCGCACCCGCCCGTGCCCGCGAAAGACACATATGAATCACACAGATAAATAGAAGTGGGCAAACACAGAAACCCTCCGTGTGGCATTGAAGGGAAATGTCAGCAGCCCAGACTTCAATAACAGACAGCCAGATGAAACAGGGACATAAATAGCCATGTAAGCTTTTCAGAAAAACTTCAAACCGCCTCTGTCATCACAGGACACAAAGAACTTACATGGTCAAATCTCCACGGGTCTGGCAGGCGGACGGTAAACATATGAGTACGTCAGCGAAATGTCCAACGGTTCCAAGTCTAGCAGTTGAAGAAGTGGACACATAACTTTGGGCAACACTTTACTTGGATAGTTGATACTTGGACCAATGAGACCATTAATAAAGATTCAAGTGCAGTGTGTAAAACTGTTGTTTAACAATTACAAAGCATCACCTATAGCCAAATCTAACCCCTAACCTGAACCTTAGGCGTACCTTTTAGATACAGTACAGTAACAAAGTGAGTTTGTTCATCTGAGCATCTGTAGCCTGTAGGCGGATTATCTAAGCAAAGTATGACCGAATTTTAAGTGTGTTTTGAGTGTTGATTTACGGTCTGTCTCTGAGGCATGTGCAAGCCCTAGAGTTGTCATAGCGTAGTGTGTTGTAGTTTTTGTCTCGATTTGGTACATCAGTGTTGCAGAGAAGAAGAGCTTTTAGATGTGAACCTGTGAACCAGTTGTCCTCTACTTCAACAACATTTGTGTGTAGCCTGTGTTTGAGTGTGTGTGTGTGTACACATGTGTATGTATGTATGTATGTATGTATGTACGTATGTGTGTGTGTGCACTAGCTAGTTTATTTCAGTAGCCTACTAACTGTTTATCTTCCTTTTTGTTTGTCGTAATTGCATCATTATTCTTTGGCCCTTTCTAAAGGCAGCAAGTTGAATTCCTATGCACATGCTGCACAAACATACTGTATGGCCGGCTGATTCCCACAGACTCTAGACCTGCTTAGTAACAGCCTCATAGGCCATGCCACAGAGACATAAAGCACTCTGACACCCAGAGGATTGTTTAATAATATTGATGCTATAGCTGTGTTGTGATATCTCCAGGTAGCCATGTTGTTTGGTGAATACTGTGAGAGGGTTTGAAGTTGTGTATTCACACACAGTCCGGGTATTCTTTTTTGTTTAGAAGTTTAATGATATGCCTCTCACTGCATCAACTATGTGTGTGCCTGGACCGTTACACAGTGTTGTCACGGCTGTTGAGAGTGTGGTGTGGCGTGTGTGTATTTTAGAACTGGATATACATCTATCAAGTCAAGTCAAGTCCATTTTTATTTCTATAGCGCATTTGCAGATGACTGAACCGCAGCAAGGTGCTTCACAATAAAATGCTTAAGCGCTATGAACAAATGAATGGCCCAAGGCAAAAGAAAATGTCTGTAGGAGTTAAAATAATGCAAAAAGATAACATTTAAAAATGGCACTAAGAAATGATTCGTAGTGTGTGTGCACTGTAGGTGTGTGCATAAAAGATGTGTGTTGTTCTGATGTGTATGTGTGTGTGTTCTGATGTGTATGTGTGTGTGTGTGTTCTGATGTGTGTGTGTGTGTGTGTGTGCGTGTTCGTTCCTCAGGCATTCCCTTCATGCAGGTGGAGGCCTCTGACCGTGACGAGCGCAACACTGCCCACGCCGAGCTGCGCTTCAGCCTGATGGACCAGACGCCGCGCATCCCCACCAGCCAGATGTTCCACATCGACGCCGAGAGCGGAGAGGTGTCCCTCACCGAGGACGGTCAGTACAGTACCTCCGCCTCTCAAAGACTAGAGCAGTGCACAGACTTTAGTCAGTGAGATGGATTGTCTTTTACATTACAATGCATTACATTTGGTTGACGCTTTTTAACCAAAGCGACTTACAACATGGTAAAAAAACCCAACAAAATCATTTTTAAGCTTTTCAGAGCAATTCTAACAACCCATTTTACAACAATAAACATTAACCACAATAAGTGCATCAATGAGTGTAATAAGTGCATCTATGAAGGGCAATTGTCCGTAGGAGAAGCAAGACTACCGGTAGTTATAAGTAGTGCAATCTCTCTTTCACTATGCATGTAGCAAGGATTATGTTGTATTGATTTTCAAATTATCGATCGATTGGCTCTTACAGTTTTCCATCCACTTGTTTTGAGTGTGTGGAATTACCTGGAATTCAAACTCTGGACCTGGAGTTTATGGAGATTATATATTGTCAGCCTAGTTTACATAAATAGACACAGACAGAAACGCAGACACAGACACAGACAAGCGCACACACACACACGTTGCAGCACACACAAATATTCCCAGATACACATGCATGACCACATTCTCACATACACAATACTGGTCCAAAACTGGTCCAGAAAACTGCCTATCAGTACTGATCTCCTCTGGGTGTCTGTCCAAGAC
>NC_085004.1:19242387-19247387 GCF_963854185.1 Sardina pilchardus | reverse complement strand
TTCTGATTGGCTGTTCATTTTTTGTCATTCTCAAAATCACTCTGAAAGTGATCCCCAATGATATCATTCTTCATGTCTTTATCGTTTATGTGTGAACGCTGTCATTCATTTTAACTAGAGCGATATTTGTTTACAGTTATTGTTAGAGTTATCGTTCTTGGTGTGACTGCCCTTAAGTCTTGGTGTTTTGATTTGGTCTTTGGTGTGCCTTAGCCCCAAAAATGTTGAGAACCTCTGCCGTAATCAAATCCAAATGCGTGCTACCAGACTAGCACAGGCCAAAGAAAACAAGAGTCTGCACCTGTCAGCCTTTTCCCATGCAGAAAGCCATATATCTCAGAACTTGTGCTTTATACCTTAAAAGCACAATACCAGTATGACAGATTCAGAGACAGGAAGCAGCAAAGTGAAAAAAAACAGACAGAGAGAGAGAGAGAGAGAGTGAGCGAGAGAAAAACAGAGAGACAGACAGAGAGATAGACTGAAAGATAGTCCGAGACAGACAGAGAGACAGAGAAAGAAGGAGTAGACTCTCCAGTGTGTCACTCCATCATTTCAATCTGGCCTGAGCAGGATGGGTGGAAACTATTGGCTAATCTGGCAGTGCTCCGGGTTAGTCTTAAACAAACAGGCCATCAGTCTCTGGCCCATGCAGGCCTCCTGCCTCAGTCTGCTCCGCACCGCCGGCCGTTACACGGCCTCTTATACGGTATGTCACGGGGGCCCAGACAGACTGACACAGAGCAGGCCTACAGCCAGAGGAGGACCGCGTCTGGGCCAGAGGTGGGCCAGAGTCTACAGCCATGAAGGGTATCTGGCCTTAGTGGAGCTGTCAGCATCACAGAGCACAGCTGCTGCCTTGAGAATGCTCTGACATACACACACACACACACACACACACGCACACACACACAAACATGCAACCCCCCCCCCCCCCACACACACACATACACACCCACACCCACAAACATGTAGATATGCATGCACACACAAACACACACAAACATGTACTGTACATGCGCACACACATAAACATGGACATGCGCACACACACACACACACACACACACACACACACACACACACACACACACACACACACACACAGAGACACACACTCACACACAGACACAGACACATGCACACACACATGCTATGTATAGCATGTGTGTGTGTGTGTGTGTGTGTGTGTGTGTGTGTGTGTGTGTGTGTGTGTGTGTGTGTGTGTGTGTGTGCGTGTGTGTGTGTGTGTTATTGAACACCAGAAAAATGTTGACAGGTCTGTCTCTGGTGGGATGATATATGTGGAGTGAATGAGAAAGAGTTTGGAAATCAATAGTCACTCTGACTCTGTGACTGACCATTGGGTTGTCATGCAGTTAATGGGTAAACCTGCCGGAGGCGGGTGTGTGTGTGTGTGTGTGTGTGTGTGTGTGTGTGTGTGTGTGTGTGTGTGTGTGTGTGTGTGTGTGTGTGTGTGTGTGTGTGCCTTTGCACATGCATGTGAAAGTGCGGGAGTGCGAGTGAGTATGGGAGGCGTCTGTGTGAAATGTAATGAAAACACACAGAGGATGACATGTGTCCCCCTGCCCTCATGTGACAGGAGTCTAGCAATGTCTTTTTCTCAGTACGTTTACGTGACACTGCAAACAAATGGGTAATCCCATGGAAGCACATCTAACTACCGCATGTATACACTCAAACAGACTCAAAATCAACTCTGGTACTCATACGTAGTGTGCCTCTGGATAACGCTTCAGTCTTCAGCCTTTTTAGCTTGGTTAGCAAACTAACTACTTAAGCCTTATGCCACAATGCTACATACTCATAAGTTGTATCTGCTTTCATACATACTGTATATGAATTTACAAATGAAACATACTGTACATGTCCATACGAAAATATTCAACAATGTTAACTTATTTTTTACTGATAATGAAAAGTTTGCCAGTAAGCAAGCTAATGGAGTTTTGAGTTAATGGTTTTTGTGTTTGTGAATATAGGAAGGGGGGCATCTAGCCTAGCAGAATAAGACATTTCATACATGACGTCAATAAATCGTCATACGTCAATACGTCGAAATACGTCAATAAATTGATTTCTCTTGGCACTTGGAGAAAGAGAGATCCAGTCAAATCCCCTTACCGAGCTATAACTGTAGCTCGACTTAACTGTCCATGTAATGTATTATCACTCTCTCTCTTTCTCTCTCTCTGCTTTACCCTCTGTCTCCCTCTCTCCTTTCTCCCTCTCTTTGCATCTCCCTCCAGTTCCAGATCAGCATAGTGGTGGAGCGTCCTGACGGGAGGGAGATAGCCAAGCCCGTGGAGCTGCGGGTGATGGTGGGCGACGCCAACGACAACCGGCCCACCTTCCCTCAGACTCAGTACCACGCCGTCGTCAAGGAGCTGGCAGTGAAAGGTGTGAAGGGACGCCTGCGATGTTCACTCCTACGCTGTCTTTCGTGTGTAAAAATACACACATATATTCCTGATCATGGGCATATACAGACCTGCTTTGCTCATTTGTAGTCAGGGTTAAGTGTTTATTCGGGATAGGGTCCAACCGGAAGTCCTCATTTAAATTCTAATGGGATTAATGCAGCACTGACAAAGATTTGCTCTCAGGGCTAAATATTATTATTATTCTATTATCTTAGAAGTTATAAATGACAGTTATGATAGCTACAGCAACAGCTAGTTGAATTAATTAATCGTGTGGTATGACCATGCATGAAGATAGAGGGATTTTTTCCCCAAGATCTGCCTCTCTCTCACTCACACACACACACACACACACACTCACTCTCTCCCCCAGGTACTGAAATCCTCACCGTCCAGGCAGCAGACAACGATGACCCCAAGACAGATAACGTCCGCATCTCCTATCGGTTGGTGGGACAGGTTCCAGAGAGCCCGCGGGCCCTGTTCCGAGTGGACCGGGACTCCGGGGTCATCACCCTGCAGGCCGACAGCATGGAGGGCACCTCCCCGCAGTACACCCTCACCATCACCGCAGAGGATGCCAAGGGTGAGGCATACACTCTTTTTCAAACTTTTGGGCAATTTGGACCTAGTCATTGGCAGACATGGGACAAACACGGCTGGTGGAGATGGCTTGTCCTGCCCAGATGTCTTAAGGTCTGGTAACAAATGAATCGTATCATATACAATTCATGTGCAATCATTCACAACTTGCAGTGAGTTGAGGGAGTATTATTCATATAATAGGGAACACTTTATTTGAAGGGGTCTACATAAGGGTGACATGTAACCGTCATAAGAATGACATGACACATGTCATGCACATTAATGACACATTATTAATGTTTATGACTGTTGTCATAATGTGTCATTCAGTTTGGAGTGTTTTTGACAGTTTAGTTTCGGTTTTTGACATTCCAAAAACCGAATGACACATTATGTCAACACTCATAAACATCAGTAATGTGTCATTTATTTGCATGACATGTGTCATGTCATTCTTATGATGGTTAACTGTCACCCATATGTAGACCCCTTCAAATAAAGTGTTACCAAAATGTTACTCAAAAGATTTGATCTGTCAACATGCACATAGTGAATTCCCATAACTGGTGGAAAGGAGGACAGTAGAGGCATTTGTTGATGCAGTGTGAATTATTGATTGGCGAGTGAGTGCTGTTTCTTTCCTCAGGTTTGAACAGCTCGTGTACAGTTGTGATCACTGTGCAGGATGAAAACAACAATCCGCCAGTCTTCTCCCAGCATGAGGTAATGTTTCTGTCCCAAAGCAGACTTAGTGACCGATACAGGGAGAGAGAGATGGCTGTGTGCTTGTAATAGCTTGTGGTGTACTTGTGGAGCTTGCACATCTGTAGTCTGCTTAGCACTGCTGTGTGTGTGTGTGTGTGTGTGTGTGTGTGTGTGTGTGTGTGTGTGTGTGTGTGTGTGTGTGTGTGTGTGTGTGTGTGTGTGTGTGTGTGTGTGTGTGTGTGTGAGTGTGTGCATACAACTACTTACAGATGATGTGATTAGGAAAGGTGCACTGTCTGCATATCAACACTGTGAACTATCTGAATGATTGTATGCAGGTGTATCTTTTTGTACACATGCATATTTGTGTACGCTACACGTGTGTTTACGCCAGCTAAAGCGTGTACGTACGTGTTTGTTGTTTGTGCACTCTGTGTCCCTGGAGACTCTGTCTTGTCCCCACCTCTGCGGTGGCACGGCTGACTTTGGCCACTGCCCAGCGGCTCTGATGTGCTTTGAGCCAGGCGGCCCGAGGTAAAACGCTTTCAGGGGAATCCAACCCTTAATCTGAGGCTTAGAGCTGCTCGGGCGATATTGCTCCAGCCTGCACTCATCTTCCTCCTCCTCCTCCTCCTCCTCCTACTCCTCTTCCCCCCCTTCGACGCTCTCATTTTGGGCTGTTTTTGTCTGGGCCGGTCCAAATGGACAGTGTTCTCGAGGATAATCCCATAAAGACAGGGGACAAAAGGACAATTCTTTCCCACACACAAATCCTACCCAGTGCTTATTACCAGCATTCCCTCGTGGGTTTTCTTAAGCAGATACAGTGTGTGTGTGTGTGTGTGTGTGTGTGTGTGTGTGTGTGTGTGTGTGTGTGTGTGTGTGTGTGTGTGTGTGTGTGTGTGTGTGTGTGTGTGTGTGTGTGTGTGTGTGTGTGTGTGCATGTGTGTGTGTTTAGGAGTCAGAGTGTGTGAATATCTCACGAATGTCTGAAAGGCACTCCTCCCCACACAGAAAAGAGGACTAATTACCACAGGTTGGCTGGTTCCCAATGATGTGTAATGACATAGTTATTACACAGTGATAACAGAAGCCTGGGATTGCGATTGAAAGGATTGTCTCGGGTTGACCACATTAACCACTTAATAAGAGGGATATCCCCTGTGGCCCGTGGCTAGATGAGATGAAAATATGTGTGTCTGTGTGTTTATTTTTGTCTCTGGGTGATTATGTACATGCAGAGGGTGAATGTGAGGAGTGTGAGTG
>NC_085004.1:19234887-19237387 GCF_963854185.1 Sardina pilchardus | reverse complement strand
TAGAAGCATAGTCATCACCACACAAAAACAATCAAACGCACTCATAAAATCAGACATATACACAAGCTACACACACACACACACACACACACACACACCTACAGTACATGCATGTTTGTATGTACAGTATGTGTGTGTGTGTGTGTGTGTGTGTGTGTGTGTGTGTGTGTGCGTGAGAGAGAGTGTGAGAGAGAGAAAATGAGAGAAAGAGAGAGAGAGAGAGATTAATCATGCATAAATGTTGAGTTTTGGACATCTATTGGGAAATCTTTTTTTTTTCTATCATCCTAACCATCACCAGTCTATGTCAGATATGTATATTTCCTTGATAGTTTTGGTTTGGTGGTGTCATGCACATCATATTGCATAATTCTGTACCTTTACAGTCATGCCAATAAAGCCCTTTTGTGTGTGTGTGTGTGTGCGTGTGCGTGTGCGTGTGCGTGTGTGTGTGCATGTGTGCGTGTATGTGCGTGTGTGTGAGGGTACAGTACACACACACAACCATTCTTGCTTTCCCTTGCCATCCACTGTCAGGGTCTGAAAATAGCATTCCAAGTGGGATCCATTGTGATTTCTCAGTAAGGTGATTCAATGCAGGATGACAGAGAACAGATGGAGGAGATGAGTGAGTGAGTGAGTGAGTGAATGGGGACTGCTTACACCACAGGAGAGCAGGCAGGACCGCTACTGAGGAAGGCCCTGCATGACCTGCTCTAGGAGAGGGGGACGTTAGTCATACTCAGTGGGCCCCCCTCTGTTGTCTGTCTTTGTCTTCATCTCTCTCTCTCTCTCTCTCTCTCTCTCTCTCTCTGTTACACACACACACACACACACACACACACACACACACACACACACACACATATACACACAATATCTCTCTCTTACTCTCTCTCTTCAATTGAAATTCACAAGAAGCTTCTTGACTGGAATCATCAGGTGAGCATAGCCATAACAAGAACAGTTCCAGACAAGAAGGATGTTAGACATGCACAGTTGCTGCTTCTGTTGTATGTCAGTCCAGTTTATGTTATCCATCTTCTCCCACTCTCTCTCCCAGACCTTTCCTTTTCTCTTTCTCTCTCTCCATATATCCTCTCCCTCTATCTCTTTCTTTCTCTCTCCTCATACCCTCTCTCTATCTCTCTATTTCTCTCTTGCCATTTACCCTTTCTCTGTCTCTTTGTCTCTCCCCATATATTCTCTTTTTTTCTCTATCCTTTACTATTCTCTTTCTCTCGCAACTTCAAAAACAGCTTTAAAAAAGATCTTAGCCACAAGCAATCTCTCTCTCTCTCTTTCTCCCAAACACACACACACACACACACACACACACACACACCTTCGTATATCTCCTCCTGTCCCATTCTTTAGAACGGTACATTTCCTCCTGGCTAGCACAGACAGGACAGCACCTGCGGCTGTATTTCCCCTCCAGTGTTATTCCTGTCAGTCGTTGGTGATGGGGCTTCACAGGGCAGACTGCTTAAGCTGCTGAGAAATCGCTGCACAAGAGGGTCGGGCTTTTCTGTTCTCCGGCCCGCCGCAATTACCAGCACTTTGTGTGACAGAGGGAGCAGAGCTGGCTCTCAGAGTCAGGTGTGTGTAAGCGTCATCCTCTCAACAAGAGCGGAGGAGAGCAGAGGAGCTCTGCAGGGAGGATAATTGGAGATGTGTGTGTGCTGTGTGTGTGTGTGCTGTGTGTGTGTGTGTGTGTGTTTTCTGCGTGTGTGTGTGTGTGTGTGTGTGTGTGTGGGGGGGGGGGGGGGGGATGGTTGTACTGGTACAAAGAAATGCCTCTGACGTGGGCCTGATGCACTGTTAAAGATGAACTTGCAGACACTCACGTTGGCCAGTGCAGACTGTTCGATTAAGGTCTGCTTGGGGGCGTGATGTATTCCAATGTTCCCAACTAGCGTCCACATGTGTCTGACACCTCACCCCCCACATCTCCTTGTGACTAGGGGCTGCATACGGACATCTAGAAACTAAATGCTCGACTACACAGAGCCACCCAGGCACTCTCACACCTGCAGAAGCGCAACATACAATTTTGATACATTTCAGCCAAATCAGCCACAGTGTTAGGATTTGACTTGGTGTTTGTGTGTGTGTCTCCCTCTCTCTATCTCTTTCTCTTCCTCTCTCTCTCTCTAACACACTCACACACACACACTCACACACACACACACACACACACACACACACACACACACACACACACACGCACACACAAAGAATCAACAAGAATCAGACAGATGTTCCATCAGGGAGGATGCTGTCTCCGAATTAAAAGAGCAGGAAGTGACATGTTAGTTAATGCACTGAGCCCGCACCATACTTCCTGCGGCTACGGTGGCCTGGGTCTCTAATTGCAATGCCGTCGCTCTTGGCAACCTGTGCCCAGGTTCTGGACTTCGAGCGAGAGAGTGAGTACATCCTGGTGGTCAGCGCCCAGAACCCCGTGGGTCTGGTCCGCGGTCGCTATGGCCCAGCG
>NC_085004.1:19224887-19229887 GCF_963854185.1 Sardina pilchardus | reverse complement strand
GTGTCATGGATGAAGGGTGACCCTATCCAGACCCGAAGCATTCCAAACTTAATCAGTTTTTACAGATTCTTCCATAGCGCTATTAGCACTAGCAACTGGGCATGTCTCTTACTGCACATAAATCGCTTGTTTTAACCCATCTTCAAGGCTAACAAGAGCAAATGTAAAACAGGACATTGGCAACATATGTTTGTGTGCTGAAAGTTTATTTAGAAGACTGTCTATTCACACAGTACCTGGAGTAACCAACCACCTCCTCCCCACCACCTCCCCCATCAACAACACAAGATTCGCTTTGATGACGAGATTTATCACAGCAACTTGATACTCATATCATTAGAAAGCTTAGATTCTCGTTCAGTTGATATGCTGTGTGATTTCTGTGTGAACTTGTTGAACCTGGATTTGAGATTTTACTGGGGCACAGCAGTTCAGTACTGGGGCATAGGCCCAACAAACAAACAACAGCAACAAAATTCCTGACAATTATGAAATTGTGAAAAGAGGACACTTCCTGGGGGAAGAGGACGTCTGGTCACCATAGACTAAAGGTGAAGTTTTAGCTATTAAATTGTAGTTCATGCTTTAGACTAACAAGAATCAAGTTCACTAGGCTGCATTTGTTTTCGTCTTGGCAAATAAGCTGTAACCTACAGTAGTACCTGCACTGGTAGGTTAGTCACCAGTTCATCACCACTCACCGCCACACAAGCCAAGAAATGCCACAATTGGGCTGATCGCTGAGAGGGGCTGCCTGTCTGCCTGACATGAATCCAAGCCATGACTGTGTGTGCTCAGCTTTGCGTCATATGTGAAGGGAGGGAGCTAAAGTGGGCACTGAACGCAACAAGTCTAATCTCCCGACTTCATATTTGGGTTTTTAGTTTAATCAATATTTTTGACAGTATTTTTTATAAAGCACTCCGGATAAAAGGGCACTTCCTCTCCTGGAAGAAAAAGGACAGGGGGGCTCAAGCCCCCTTTGACGTCGATGTGGCACGTGCCTGCTCTCCACCTCATTCTCATTATCCCTCCTTCCTCCCTCTCTCCCCATCTCTCTCCCTCTCTCTCTCTCTCTCTCTCTCTCTCTCTCTCTCTCTCTCTCTCTCTCTCCCTCTCCCTTAATTACTACCCCTTCACCTCTCACATGTTGAGTGGATGACGGAGGTGTGACGCCTCACCACGCAAAAACCGACCCCCTCCGTGAATTGATGTGTGCGTGTGCATGTGTGTGTGTGTGGACGGGTGTATCGCTTCTGTGTAATATATGGCAAGCTATTTTTATGGTGGTCTTTCGCTGATGTGAGTCTCTCTGCGTCATGGTATATTTCCGACACCCTTTCACTTTGCTCCTTGTGGTGCTTCCTGCCAAAGACAGCCTGGAGAGAGCCATGACCAGCACGCCAGGCCATTACTGCAGGTGTCACTCCACGGGATGCCTCATCAGTGCTTTGTCTGCACTGCCACATGTTCTGAGCATCGAAAACAGACTGCAGCTCTCTCTGGAAAACAAATTGTTGGAGTTTGAGCGCAGTGATCTGACTGAGAGCTGAAACCTAATTAATTAGGTCCTCATTTAGTGATGGAATAGAGGAGACTTTCATCAGCAGATATCTGCTTGGAAAGCAGCGCAAATAATTAGTCTGAGTAATGGGGTTCATGGCCTGAATTGAAATAGCCTGGGTAGTCTGGCTGGCATTCTTGGAGGTGCACCTTTTGCACGCTTGTCTTGTGTTCTGTCTTGTATTCTATCCAATTGCGGGCAGATCAGGCTGGATTTATCTAGTCAAGTATTCCTTAGAGGATTCTGTGGATACTTCTGTGACTACTGTATGTCTCACTCACTATATGTGTTGATCCAGAGGAGGGTAAATCCAGGTTAAAATCGTATACGGTGTTACTTGACAACTATGGATTGTCTAATTAACACACAGGATTGAGTAGATGAGAAGTAGCAGCTGTGATACAACATGGTGCTAAACCAGGGAGGGTGTTTTACTATCTTGAGCTACAGTAGAGAGGCGTTTATGCAGTATGGTACACACATAGAGGTATTAGACACAACATCTAATTTGTGAAATCTAAGTCCAATGTCGCAGACCGGCATTTTGTCTTCTGAACATCCATTCATACAGGAATGAGACAGGGGTGTGGCGTAAGATAGGGCAGTAGCATGAGTCCTCCCCTGTTCAATATCTATGTTATTGAGTTAGCGGTGTTACTGGAACAATCTACAGCTCCTGGACCCGCCCCAAACAGTTCAGAAGTTAAATTCCTGCTCTTTGCAGATGACGCTGCTCTCCTGAAAGTGATGATGTGAGATGATGCAGGGTAACAAAAATAAAGTATCAATCAGTGTCCAGTTAATCCAGCAAGAGTTTAAATCAATCAGTATGTTTACATGAAACGTTAACTCTATAACAAAAACATTTTTAAACAACAACTGTCACGGGTGTGTCACGGGTGTAGCCAGGAGAGCAGGGTGTGGACCCAAGTGCGAGGCAAGACACAGCACGATGAGGCAAAATAAGGCAAATCAGGAATCTTTATCGTATAAACCAACACTCAACTACACACATACACCACTTAACACGACTAATGACAGACAAAGACTGGGGGAAGACAGAGGGCTTAAATACACAAGGGAACAAGACACAGGTGATGACACTGAAACAATAACCAGGTACAGGTGAACTTAACAAGGGAATGACAGGACTAATCATGAGAGACAGGTGAGGGGCGGAGACAAGAACAAACCAGACCACATGGAGAGGGTAAACAAAGGAGCACATGGAACAGGACACAGGAAGTAAACAGGAAGACACAAGAGGAGCAGACATAATGGAAAACACTAGACAGGGAGGACAAGACAGGACAGGATCGTTACAGTACCCCCCCTTTAAGGGCCGGATTCCAGACGGCCCAAAACAGAAAACAAAAAGTCCAAACAGGGCGGGTGGAGGGGGCCAAAGGCCGGAGGGTCAGGCGGGCAGTGGGGCGGACGGCCAGTCAGGCGGACGGCCCAGTGGACGACCGATCTGGGACTGCGGATCAGGCGGACGGCCCGGTGGACGATCAATCTGGGACTGCGGATCAGGCGGACGGCCCGGTGGACGATCAATCTGGGACATCGGATCAGGCGGACGGCCGGGTTGACAGCCAGGTAGGGACTGCGGGTCAGGCGGACGGCCTTGTGGATGGCTGAACTGGGACTGTGGATCAGGCGGACGGCCTTGTGGACGGCCGAACTGGGACTGTGGATCAGGCGGACGGCCTTGTGGACGGCCGAACTGGGACTGTGGATCAGGCGGACGGCCTTGTGGACGGCCGAACTGGGACTGTGGATCAGGCGGACGGCCTTGTGGACGGCCGAACTGGGACTGTGGATCAGGCGGACGGCCTTGTGGACGGCCGAACTGGGACTGCGGGTCAGGCGGACGCCCTTGTGGACGGCCGAACTGGGACTGCGGGTCCGGCGGGCAGCCGGGTCGACAGCCAGGTAGGGGCTGCGGGTCTGACGACTGGGCTGCAGGCACCGAAGCTGGATTCGGGATTGGAGCCGGAACTGGGGCCGGAGTCAGGACCGGTGCAAGAGCTGGAGCCGGGTTCGACGCTGGGGTCTGGACTGCAGCTGGAGTCGGGACAAGAGCTGGCCTGGGGACTGGTGCCTGTGTCGGACTCGGGGCTGGAGCCTGAACCAGCGTCGGAGCCGGGACTGGCGCAGGGGCCGGAGTCGGGACTGGCGCAGGGGCCAGAGTCGTCGGGACTGGCGCAGGGGCCAGAGTCGTCGGGACTGGCGCAGGGGCCAGAGTCGTCGGGACTGGCGCAGGGGCCAGAGTCGGGGCCGGAGCAGGAGCCGGAGCCGGAACTGCAGTCAGGGGAACAGGGAGAACAGGGACAGGAAGGGACCAGAAGTCAAAGGGAGCCGAGTCCGGAGCTCGTCGTGGAGACGGGACTGGAGAGGGGACCACAGACGGAACGGCGAGGCGTCGGGGAGCCGGGACAGGAGCCAGGACTGGAGTCTGACGCAGAGCCGGGACAGGAGCCCGGACAGGGACATGAGTCCGTCGCGGAGCCGGCACAGGAGCTGGGACAGGATCAGGAGTCCGACGTGGAGCCGGTACAGGATTCCGAAGCGGAGCCGGGAAAGGAACCAGAAGCGGCGCCGGGACAGGAGCCGGGACAGGAGCCGGGACAGGAGCCGGGACAGGAGCCGGGACAGGAGCCGGGACAGGAGCCGGGACAGGAGTCCGACGCGGAGCCGGCACAGGAGCTGGGACAGGAGTCCGACACGGAGCCGGCACAGGAGCTGGGACAGGAGTCCGACGCGGAGCCGGCACAGGAACAAGAAGCGGCGCCGGGACAGGAGCCGGGACAGGAGCAGGAGTCCGACGCGGAGCCGCCACAGGAGTCTGACGCGGAGCCGGGACAGGAACCAGAAGCGGCGCCGGGACAGGAGCCCGGACAGGAGTCCGACGCGTAGCCGGCACAGGAGTCTGACACCGGGGCGGCACAGCAGTCGCCGCTGGAGCCCGGACTGGATCCGATGCTGGAGCCAACGCTGGGGCCCGGACTGGAGTCGGCGCTGGAGCCAACGCTGGAGCCCGGACTGGAGCCCGGACTGGAGCCGGCGCTGGAGCCCGAACTGGATCCGATGCTGGAGCCAACGCTGGGGCCCGGACTGGAGTCGGCGCTGGAGCCTGAACTGGATCCGATGCTGGAGCCAACGCTGGGGCCCGGACTGGAGCCCGGACTGGAGCCGGCGCTGGAGCCCGAACTGGATCCGATGCTGGAGCCAACGCTGGGGCCCGGACTGGAGTCGGCGCTGGAGCCCGAACTGGAGCCCGGACTGGAGCAGATGCTGGAGCCCGGACTGGAGCCGACGCTGGGGCCCGGACTGGAGCCCGGACTGCGGTGCGTCGGGGAGCTGGGGCTGCAGACGGAACTGCAGTGGGTCGGGTAGCCGGAACGGCAAAGTAGTGAGGAGCCAGGATTGGAGC
>NC_085004.1:19214887-19219887 GCF_963854185.1 Sardina pilchardus | reverse complement strand
GAGTTTTTGTCCTGCATGATTCCACCTTGATAAACCGTTTCAAAGTAGGGTTCAAATATTTTATCCATCACATTATCGTAATCCCCCCAAAAATATCAACAGTTCCAGCATGGATGAGACCAGCGGGATTATCCAGCAACACAGTAATGGCCTGATCACATTCAGCGGTGCGTCTAGCCAGGTTAGGAGATGATGACAGCGTTCGAACATGACCTGTGTGACCTGACTATATTTAGGCTCAGGGCGATGGACAGAAATAGCTCCTGCTGATGAAGGCTTGCTGAGTGAAGCCTGTGAGGGAGTGTGTGTATATGTGTGTGAAAGAGAGAGAAAGAGACAGAGAGAGAGAGAGAGAGTGTGTGTGTGTGTGTGTGTCTGTGTCTGTGTCTGTGTGTTTGCTTGTGTGCATGTGTATGTCTGTGTATGTAGGCGTGTTTGTGTGTGTGTGTGTGTGTGTGTGTGTGTGTGTGTGTGTGTGTGTGTGTGTTTACATATGTGTTTGTGAGTGTGTCTGTCCGTTTTGGATGTTTTCGTTTTTTGGTGTGTGTGTGTGTGTGTGTGTGTGTGTGTGTGTGTTTGTGTGTGCAGCAAAGATGGACATTGATAGCAGATTAGAG
The DNA here is from genome assembly GCF_963854185.1 of Sardina pilchardus. Taxonomy (NCBI): domain Eukaryota; kingdom Metazoa; phylum Chordata; class Actinopteri; order Clupeiformes; family Clupeidae; genus Sardina; species Sardina pilchardus. Next base: position 19,219,270 of record NC_085004.1, on the reverse strand, counting down.
CCCATTAACATGCAGAGGGTTTCTTGTAAAATTCTTTGACTTTTTTGTAATGACCAATGGATTCTTACAAAAGAAATAACCGAGTGAGAATGGGACAGTCATGGTGATTCAGTGTCCTCTATGCCCTGGCTGTGTGTAGCAGCAAGTCAAGCTGACACTCTGTCGTATACAGGTTTCGACACATGATAAAGCCTCCAGCTTCAGGGCATCATGCACGTCTCCCTCGTTCCCCTCACTTAAAAACATAGCCGCGCTCAACTGGCTACCGTTAGCAGACCGTAGTGTTGCCCTCAGTGCAATGCTAAAAATGGGCCATTCTGCCTGCAGGTGTGTGCATTACTGCTCACACACAAACACACACATGCACACACACACGCACACACACACAGACACACACGCGCGCACACACGCACATGCACACGCGCTCGCACACACACACACACTCACTCTACACACGTCACATAGGGTGGTGGTGAGTACAAAGGGCCATTTGCCTCACACACCAGCCCTTGCTCTCCGGGTCTTTGAGACAATGGGTCTCAGAGTAGTTTTTTTCCCTATCTCTCTCTCAAGACATCCAGGCCTTACATGCCCCCTCCATCCCTCCGGGGCAGGTAGAAACGTGCAGCCCTGTCAATTTCCCAGGATGCATTGCGAGCGTGGAGATAAGGCGAGCAGGCAGCAGCGCTGGCCCAGGCCCTGAATGCGGAGCGGCTTCTGAACTTAGGTCACTCACGCGTAGCAATGTTCCAGCACTGCGTAGCGGAAAAACAGTCCCATATGCCCCGAAAGACCCTATAAATAAACCCAGCGCCGCTTATTCATGTGCGCCGTGCCAAATATAGCAAAATGCTCAAGATGCGGCTCCCTCTTGCAGACCTAAAATACATGATTTTATTTGTTTTCCTGCGATAACAAACAGAGTGGGGAACAGAACACTGGAACACGGCTACTGGAAAAGCACACATGGGCAAACACACACACACACACACACACACACACACACACACACACACACACACACACACACACACACATGCCCTCTCTTGAGCACAGACATACATTCACTCACACACACATGGGCAAACACTCACACACACACACACACATACACACATAAACAAGTAGAAACACACACACACACTCTTACGCACACAGACACACATGATGTTGGCTTAAGTGCAGCTAAGAAGCCAAGACTCCTTTGGGGATAGTGGTTACTGGCAACAGCAATACACACTTGTTCCTCTCCGGGGGGAAAGCCTGGTGAAATATTCAGCAGGGGTTCCTTACACAGAGGGCACAGTTTAACCACCGCAGTGGGACAGGGAGAGAGAGAGAGAGCGAGAGAGAGGCCCCTCTAAATTTAGCCATGCCCTTGTTTTATTTCTCCCCAGATCAAAGTGGTTCAGCTGGCAAGAGCAGAGAGAGAGAGAGCAAGAGAAAGAGCGAGAGAGAGAGAGAGAGAGAGAGAGAGAGAGAGAGAGGGCATGAAGTAACAAACCTGGTACAGGAATTGAGAATCGTGCCAGTGAACACAGGGGCACAGAAGCTCATCAAATCAACCCATATAGAGAGTCATCCAACAGAGAACACTCTGCTGACCCTTTCACAACCTGTTTGTGTTTTATGTATGAACGGGACACTGACGTCACAGTCATGTCCCACAAATCTCTTATACTCTGTTATGAATCAGTGTGTTCTCAGCTGTGATCTTATTTGTTAGTCGTGGGGGAGTGTGTGTGTGTGTGTGTGTGTGTGTGTGTGTGTGTTCAGGGGTGAGGGTGGGCTGAGGTTGGATACTGTGAGGGAAATCAATGTTTGAGGTGCATTCATGTGATTGATTAATGTACGACTCCAGTCTTTTACAGATTTAGAGGCTGTTATTTCTCATTGAGTTCTCTTTCAAAATGGAACTGTATGCTTAGCTCAGCACAGAAGCTCACTTTCAATAGTATGAGGTTGCTTATGTTGTGATTCTGTTACGTCATGTTCAAGGGCATATGTTTATGTAGGTGTGCAGTGAAGGGTTTACACAACCTGAACTCAGCCTGGACAGACTGCATAACAGAATTTTTGCATTCTGAATGACTAACAGAACCTTTATGTTTTACAAATCGGACAAGCTTAGATCCCTCCCCTCGGATTTCCATCAAAGTTATGACCGTAGGTGAGGGAGGAGCTGGAGAAGCCAGTTGATGGACAGGTGAGGGACACAATCATCACTTGAGCTTGGACCTATTTTAAAAAGTACTACTGTACATTACTCATCACCAAATAAACCAGATTAATACCTCAGGAAGGGTTTGAGTGGAAAAATAGGTGTCATTTCATGAACTGGGCTCTGAGCTTGGTGTGATTTCTGTCTGAAAATTCAACATACCTGCATGTTCTGCAAGTGCAAAAAGAAACCCAAATCGATGCTATGTGAGCAACAGTATCATGCTGTTGCATTGGATCTTGCATCTGGCATGACCGGGCACAGCTGTATGTTCAAATCATGTGTCTCATATACACTGCACATCACAAGTAAACAGAGGGCTTGAATTATGCATTGGAAACAGAGACTTGACAGAGCACTACGTACAGCTCTCCTGAAAGGAAATCCCTGTCCTCCTTCCCTCCCTCCCTCTCTCCCTTCTTCTCTCCCTCCCTCCATCCCTCTCTCCCTCTATCATCCTCTCTCTCTCTCTCTCCTCCAGTGCCTTGAGAGTGTGATGTCTTTGTGAGCTCCTTTGCCATTCACTTGTGATGGGCGTGGCAGCGGAGGGCCTTGGAGAGGTCCAGAGCTGAGCTGCGCTGCATTGGCAGGTGCCTGGGGAAAGAGCAGAGGAGAATGACCTTAACATGTGGTCGTGGAGTATGTGGTGTGTGTGTGTGTGTGTGTGGGGGGGGGGGGGGGGGGTAAGAGAGAGGGAGTGTGTGTGTGTGTGTGTGTGTGTGTGTGTGTGTGTGTGTGTGTGTGTGTGTGTGTGTGTGTGTGTGTGTGGAGGGAGGTAACATCACCCTGTAGAGTGTGACAAGACACGTCTGCTTTCACTGTGAGCCATTTTTAACCCCACTCTCTCTCGCTCTCGTTCTCACCCACACACACACACACACACAGAGGGCTCCAATATACATCAGACACACTTGGAAAGAATCCACCATCGTTGGCATCACACTCGCTATTTTTATCTGCCATTTAGTCTTGCTAAAAATAAAAGTACAGAAAAAGGAAGCCGATATGGAAACATGTAGTGGTCACCACTGTCGTGGCATGGTTAATTTAAATAGCTCGGGGACCTCTTGATTTCCCCCACCCCCACAGACACACACACACGAGACTTAGTGTGTTTACAGCAGCGTGACGAGTTTACAGGAGTCGTCTGAAGGTTAGCCGTCTGAGCAGTAGTGTATGTGTGTGTGTGCATGTGTGTGTGTGTGTGTGTGTGTGTGTGACTGTGTGTGTGTGTGTGTGTGTGTGTGTGTGTGTGTGTGTGTGTGTGTGTGTGTGTGTGTGTGTGTGTGTGTGTGTGTGTGTGTGTGCATGTGACTGTGTGTGTGTGTGTGTGTGTGTGTGTAGCTGTAATTGCTCTGATGTGATGCATTTTTAATCTGGTGCTGGGGTGCTGGAGCGAGCGAGCGAGTGCTGCTGGGGAGAAACAAGCGTGAAATCAAATTTGGGCCGTGATTCGGATCGGCCTGAAACACCGCGCTGCGCTGCGCCGCCCCTCTCCTCTCTGAGAAGACAGGTCCCCAGGGCACCGCAGGTCTGCTGGCTGCTCATGCTCCTTCTGGGCCTCTCCTCCTCCTCATCTTCCTCCTCTTCTTCCTCTGTACCTCCTCCTCCTCCTCCTCCTCCTCTTTCTTAGCCTGTCCTCCTCCTTTTCCTTGGCCTCTTCTCCTCCTCTTCCTCCTCCCCTGCCTCTCCTCCTCCTCATCTTCCTCCTCTTCTTCCTCTGTCCCTCCTCCTCCTCCTTCTTAGCCTCTCCTCCTCCTTTTCCTTGGCCTCTTCTCCTCCTCTTCCTCCTTCTGCTTTTCTTCATCCTCTCCTCCCCCTCGGCCTCTCCTCTCCTTCCTCCTCTTCCTCTTCCTCCTCTTCTTCTGCCTCTCCTCCTCTGCCTCTTCTCCTCCTTTTCCTCTGCCTCTTCTCCTCCTCCTCCTCCCCCCCTTCTCCCCCTCACCCCTCTCAGTCACTTTCACGCCTCTTTCATGTCCCTGGTTCCAAAGCACGCACTCATGACAGGCACACCGTGGCTAGAATTTAGATTAGCAAATACTACCATGATAGGAAATGTTCATGTTGTGTCAACAAACATAATCAACAACACATTGCCACATGTGAATGCACTGACACACACACACACACATACACTCACACTCACATGCACACACATGGAT
>NC_085004.1:19204887-19209887 GCF_963854185.1 Sardina pilchardus | reverse complement strand
GTGTGTTGCGGTGTGCCAACAGTTCTCTTAGCACAAACACTGCAACCAGATGGAGTGTATTACGAGCCATGAGAATGATTCATGTGACTTCATTTATTAATATTAATGAATTATTGATAAGAAACAGGCAAACTCATACAGTATAACTTTATTTATTTCATTCGGAAATACAAATTCAACATACATGTAGGCTACAGTACATCATTTTAAGAAGTCAAATGTCACCTTATTAATTCACTCTACGCAAAAGTCGGTATTAAATTTGGCTGTTTTTCATTTTCTTTCACCTGGAACAAATACTATTCCATGTGGCCATCTGTGATCCGGCTGGTCAGTTTCTATGGTTACGGTGAGATGATGTGGTTTAAAGAATAAGAGTGATGTATTTGATAACTATCACTGAAGGGAGTGCAATTTTGGTGACCCAACTCTAACACAAACTGACCTCCAGCAAGTATCATTCATATCCCTCACCCTCTCTTCACCTTTGAGCAGGCTTTCACCCAGTATGCCAAAGCACAAAACCTTACTGTAATGGAGCTACTGTATATGCACCACAACAGCAGACAGAACAAAACAAATACCGCTCAATTATTAATGCTATTCTTCTTAATGTAGCCTTACCATGCCATTGTTATTGTTATTATATAATTAATTGAATGGACTTTTTTGTTTATTTGCTATTCTCCTTTATTTTCATTGTTTATTTTCATTAAGGTTATTGCTTGAATTGATATTGTTTATTATTGCTATTCTCCCTAATGTTGTCTGACCAACTTTTTGAAATTGTTCACTGTTAAATTAATTATGATATTGTTCTGTATTTGTATGTCGCTTTGGACAAAAGCATCTGCCAAATTCCATAAACATAGCCATAACCCCAATCATAACAACACAATACAACTCACCTCTACACAAGTCAATATACTGCACCACACAACAAGTCAGCATGTCCCAATAACACAGTAGTGCAACACTATTGTCTGTGACAGCAAAATCACTTATAGCAGCCCAGTTCTGAACAGAGACACAATTGGTATTACAACACTAAGTGGAACAGCACAGAAAAAAACAGAAAGGTTTCACTTTAAAAGTATGACCTCAGACTCCCTGCTCAGAAGCATCTTTTGGATGTTGCCGCTGTTTAAACCACCCTTGGCTGAAATATTTATGCAGGTGCTTTGTAACATCGCGACCCAAATCCTGTTTCCTTTTTTCTTTTTTCTGCTGAATGGCGTGCCAGGTCATCACACAAACCCTAATTGCTCTGCTCACCTCACCTCACCTCACCTGCCCCTCATCCTCCAGCCATGACCGTTCCCACCCACCCTGTCTGACTATGCATCCATTCTCCCCAAATCTCCTCATCCAAACAAACACCCACTTGAAAGGTGTCTGTGGAACACAGTAACTGAACAGTTTTCAGATGATGTTATAAGCCACAAAAATGCAATACAAATCTCACCTTAATGCCATCAAAAATGGAACGAGACTGGGTAAAGTAATGATTTCCCAATATTTTAATTAAATATCTTCATCACATTAACAGGAAGTCATTACATTATTTTAGGCCAAGCAAGGTAGTTGCTATCTTTTCCTTTCTTCATTTCTACCTTCTCTTTCCTCACTTATTATGCATAATCCATCATCTGTCACTTTCATATTCAGTCTATGATATAACCAAAGGTTTTCAGAACCCAATAATGTAATCACTTTCTAATAAAATGATAACTTGGTCAATGTTGCCACCAATAACTGGGGGTCAGTTCTTCGGCTATTAGGGACCAATCAAGGGACCAATCAGCAAAGTTGATTAGAGACATTGTGTTCCAGTATTTATCTGGCTAAAAGCAGTGAAACTGCACAGGAAACCAATTGCGTGTCTATCTTTTCTCATCAGGGGACAAGCTGTGGTGTTGCGTAGGCAGTTAATTGTGAATGTTATTTGGGGTCAAACGGCCAGATTGAATAGAAACCCACTGTGTTTTTGTCCCTTTCGTATCTTTCCTATCCTGTCACTGGAGTGTATAACAGCCTAAAAAACAATATGGTAAAAAGTTCTGAATGTTGGAATAGGCCTACCTACAGTAGCCTACTAGGGACAGAACCACAACTTAATACAAGATGTTTCGGTATAGGCTACTTACTACTCCAGAGACTGCTATGGAATCAACCATGGCAGAAGACATATTATAAGACATAAAAGGAAGAAAAGGCAGCAACCAGTAGTAGAAAAAAAGGCAGCAACCATCCTGATTGATCCCAAATAACTAGTTTTTAGAGACACTGTGGTGGGTGCCTACACTGTTTGGCCCCCATACAGACAATGGGTGTCTCTGTCTACTCACTGCTTGGCCCCCAACTATTGGTGGCATTCGACCAAAACATGTGTTTTCCAACTTCAGACTTCAACTTCTCATGTCCTGAGAGGATGATAAAGGAGAAAGCCTGGATCAAACATGTTTACATTGTCTACAATGTATCGTTCCTATTGCAAGAAAAAGAAAGATTGGGTTTGCATTTCATGCTATCCTTCCAAGAGGGCAATACAACTGGTGCTTTGATGGGAAAACCGCTAAAAGGCTAATGGTGGTCAGACAACTTAACATCTCAACATCTCTTTAGCAAATACTTTCCATTGTGGGCTACACCTCTGCAAAGGATTGGTGAGTGATGTTTGCTCAAAATCAACGGGACATCAATAATGGGAAGGACAGTAATTAGAAATCTATGCATACCCCAGTGCAAAACAAATATGGTTTCACTGAGATATTAGAGGAATATTTTAAAAAGCAGCACACTTGAAGTACATGGCAAATAGAAATAAGATATCAAGCTGAAATGGTGAGAATAAAGGACAAGACATCCCTTCGGGAGCAGGCATGCTTGCTCTCTCTCTCTCTCTCTCTCTCTTATTCTCTCTCTCTCACACACACACACACACACACACACACACACACACACACACACACACACACACACATGCACACATACACTGTAGCCTATCTGATGAGAAATTAATTCCGATTAGACACCACATCTTTTGGTCATGCAACATCAGAAATATAATGTGTTAACTCTCTCTCACACAGACACATATCCACAGATATATGAATAGAAATACAGCACGTTGAAGCCAGCACACACACACACACACACACACACACACACACACACACACACACACACACACACACACACACATGCGTTGCCGCTGGCAGTCCACTCGCCTTCACAAGCCCAAGCTCCGTCTCCCACGCCAACCCTCCCACCGTCTGACTCCACGGCAACCGGCCAAGTGTGACAGAGCGCAGGGAGGGTCACGAGTGAAGAGACGGCTCTCAGAACGAGTGGGCCCCCGTCCACAGCCATGCCGCGTGAGTGAGTGAGTGAGTGTGTGAGTGAGTGCGCTCGGAGAGCTCGGAGAGTGTGTGTGGGTGTGTCTGCAAGTGCTTCATGTTTCTTTCTTAGGACTCTATTGATTTGGAGCCGTGATTGCTGCGACCTCGCGTTGCATTGAGCAGAGGGATGACTACGCCTCGGCCAATCAGATTGAAGAAGAACCCTGCACACCCACGTGCTGATCCACCGCGTCGACTCCGCGAACTTGCATCAGAAGTTATCACAGACACGTTCAGTCTGATTCAGACAAGCTTACACACACACACCAAGGAATATCTGCTCTCTCTCTCTCTCTCTCTCTCTCTCTCTCTCTCTCTCTCTCTCTCTTGAATTCAAAATCAAAATGCTTTATTGACATGATAAATTGGTCCATAGTTTTGTCAGCAAATGAGATACATTAAACCTTAGCATGTCAAACACACATATCAATGGATCTCTTTGAATACTTCTTGTCTCGATTAGTGCTTCTTGTTTGAGTGAATGATGTACATTGTAGGAGGAGACATCTCTTTCTTGACCTCACTTGTTGAGCAGTGACCTGTCTTCCCTTAAAATTCTCTCTCTCTCACACACACACACACACACTCTCTCTCTCTGCATTGGTTTCGGTTTCCCTTTTTTCCCCTCTGTCTCTCTGCTTCTCTTCATGTTTCTCTCTGCAGTTCCAGCTCCTTTCTCTCTCCCCATCAGAGAGAGAGACAAATCTGACCCTGAAGGCATTTCTTTATTTGAGCTCTGTTTATGCCTCACACTGTAAATGCTAAAAATGTCTGAGAGATTTCTCTCCCTTCCTGTCTCCCCCCCACCCTCCCTCTCTCTCTCCCTTTCTCTCTCTCTCTCTCTGTCTCTCTCTCTCTCTCTCTCTCTCTCTCTCTCTCTCAAACATATGCGAGCACACACACATGGACACCCATGTGATGCAGTTACTGGACATTGAAATTCATCTGGGTCCTCTTAGGCGTTTGGCCTTCCCTAGGTTTTTCCGATGACTTCTGATCTTAAGCATGCTCAAGGGGCAACGGGTGGCAAAACATCCTGTTTGTCTAGCGTGTCATCGCACATGGTCAACAAGCAATGAAAAAAATAACAAAAAAATAACAACCAAAGAAGGACATACACACTCACAGACACACAGACAAACATATGCATATGCACGTGGAAATACACACACACACACACACACACACACACACATACACACATAATACACACACACACACACACACACACACACACACACACACACACACACACACACACACACACACACACACACACACACACACACAGAAATACATGCCCACACACTCATAACAGTAATTTCATATTATTTACACACAGACAGCCAGTCCCTGGGCAGCCTTACACATTAGCTGGGAGATACGTGAAGACACCTGTCTAAACATTTGGGAAAAGTCATTGAAAAATGACACAAACCATGTGTGGGTTCTTCTAAACGGCAACAGAGAGAGATAGAGAGTCCTCAGGACCTTTTAGCACCACTGAGAGCAGACATCTTTCTCCTGCACCGTCCTCAGGGGTGACAGAAGTATGTCACCACCCAGCTGAGTCCGTATCTCTCTCCATCTTTCTTTCTC
>NC_085004.1:19194887-19197387 GCF_963854185.1 Sardina pilchardus | reverse complement strand
CCTTTGGAACCTCAATGGATCAAATTAAATAACATTAGCACAAGTCAATGAGCCAATAACCACCCTAGATGCTGTGTTGTCATCTATCAGCTGCAGGTGCTAGGGAATGACTAATTCCATTGACACTGAGCTATATCCTTAATGTTCTTTAAATGCCATACCATTCCATATAGTTGAGTTAGTCAGTGGACCTCAGTGATACCTGTAAACTGATGTAAACTAGATCTTGGATTACAGTTTTTCCTATTGTTTACAAAATTTTGTGTCGCAAAATTTGGCTCATTATGTCAAAACTCTACACACAGCCAAATAAAACGTACTGTAGCATTTGGAGATAAACAACTCATGTACTGTATGCCAAAGCGAAACACTGCACAACTCAAAACTGAACAATCCTTTCTAAAAATGTAATTATTGCAACAAAATCATACACATATGCACTGTTTGATTATTCTTTCAGATCAACAGCAACACACTGATGTGTTGTATGTAAAACATAGGCCTACAGTATATTGTATGTCTGTTACAACTGTGTGACAAGCAAATATTTAGCATGTAAGCCTTGAATTTTAGTGTGTAAGCAATGGTCAATAACAAATCTGACATTTCAATCGAACTGTCAAGAAATATCATTGACAAAGAAGGTATGTTAAAAGAAAACAGAAGATCTATTTATCTATCTACGGTATCTATCTGTATCTGTGTCGTTACCACAAAAGCACAAAACAACCAGTGTAGGCTACTTGCATAACTGTAATAGCCAACACACACCACCTTGAATATGACAAATGGTGTCAGGCTTGGTGTATGGCTATCAGTCACGATCCTTCCATGACCCCTGTGGGTTCACCCTCAATTACTTCACAAAAGTGCACAGGAGTGGCCTCCACATCTCAAATAGCAACAGACATATGAGTCAGCCCTTTTCATGATTGAATATAATGCTTTTCATCACAGGTATCTGTTAGCATCAGAGATGGACGGCCTTGATAGATTTACCTTGAGGAAGATATTTTAGCGAGCATGAGTCATACCAGCAACATCCAATAGAATTTTCTCTGCTTTCATAAGTGACCTTGGTCTGAGTGGACCACGTGCTTAGCCGGTGTCAGAGATAAGATTGTTAATCATTTTTGTCATACTTATTATCTTTTACTATATGATGATGTACAATACTTTTACCTTACAGTAATATACTGTATTATATATGATGTTTATTGGTTCTTGTTAGTTTCAGTAATGTTTTTTTTTTTAATGTTTTGTAAGTCTCTTTGGAGAAGTGTTAAAATGACATACGTAAGTGGCAAATCTCATAACTATAAAGATGATTACCTAATGGAAACCATGGAGTCTCTGAAATATCTCTGAAAGGCCCTGAATGGAGTTGCAGTGATTAGCTAAGGCAACCTGCAACAGGCAACATGCAACAGACAGACCATGGGATGAAAATAGAGTCCTGTGCTGAATTGGTATTGACCTATGGTGAATCTGTACTAATGTGTGCTGAATCGGGACTGACCTGTTATGAGTCGGTATTGACCTGTTAAGAGTCACGAGCAGTTCCGTCCGAGTCTGGCCAAGGCCAAAGGTGATCTAGAGAGTCTGGAAAAAACATGGACAATACACTCAAAAATGGATGAAATGTAAGGAACCAGGAAGTGGTTCCCCCCCTCTCCTTTTTTGGCGACTGGCTAGAACAGTTTTGTTATGTTTGGGGGACTGGATTGCACCACATTGTTTGTTTGCAGTTCTAAGTGGATTATGAGGCGATATCCACTGAATGTGCCAAAAAGTGTTACGGGTTAGAAATCGCTTAGAATCTCTGCAATTAGGTTGGGACAGATCTTTATGAGGACGTCAGATGATGTCTTGATGTCTTGGGCCTGTTCTGTGCAGGACGTGATGGAGACGAGATGGCTAACAGATGATCTCCTCTCCATCACTCTCATTGGGTCATCGGTGAAATGAGGCTTGCAGCGGAACAAATGAATGGAGGGTCATCAAATGTTAAGCGCAATGACCTAAATGAACTAACACTGCCAAGTGCAGTTCCAAGGTCCTGTTATGCCTAAGCAATTGCAAATACAGTATAATTATATAATTGAATATAACAAAATCCTCACATCAGTAGTCATGCAAACAAAAAAAACACACACACGCACGCACGCACGCACGCACGCACGCACGCACGCACGCACGCACGCACGCACGCACGCACGCACGCACGCACGCGCACACACACACACACACACACACACACACACACACACACACACACACACACACACACACACACACACACACCTAGATTGATGTAACACCTCCATGAAATAATGCCAAGGACATGGTGGTGTCCTTGCTGTGTGGCAGCAGTGCATTGCCCCAATTCAAGGCCTCTTACTTGATTAAAGTATAGACACATTTGTTTGAGATGGATCACAGTCACACTCTGCATGCATGCCAGCACTGGCCGGTCTTCTCAGAACAAAGTTGGCATTGT
>NC_085004.1:19172387-19187387 GCF_963854185.1 Sardina pilchardus | reverse complement strand
CGTTGTCCAGCGGACCTCCCTGGATCACTGCCATTGGCAACACAAAGAGGCCTTATTAACCCTGTCACCCTGGCGATGCCCTGCTGAGCCCATGGCATGCCCAGCTGGCAGCTTGGCATAACCAGCTGCCAGAGAGCAGACACGATCACCTCAGACAGGCTCCTCAGTCAGGGATCTGCAGCATCATCAAGCATGGAGCCACATACTGTAGAGTAGTGCACTTTGAAACTAGTAAAATGTTACGAGCTGGCACAGATTTAGTAGATATCTAAAGGAAAATCACCACACTTCTAAAAACTCTCTGTCCTTCTCTGTGACAATATAACTGCAATGGCCTTGGCTGTTTCCATTCCAATAAGTTGCATTGTGCAATGGGCATTGTTTAATGACATAGGGACAATGACGTTGAAAACTGTCATTGGTAGCATAATAACACTATTGTAAAGTGCAGGTTCAACCAGTTAATCAAACTAGCTAACACACATAACATGATATGAATGAAAATATGCAATGCATGACGCCAAACGTCTGCTAGAAACATGTCTCAAATTTTCCACAGAATTATGGGAGTAATTTCCACATATTGTTTCCACTTCATCATACAATATCATGCCTGACTCTGCTTACTTTCTATCAATACCATTCATGTGTCTGTTGATTTTAAGAGAGAGCCAGAGAAAGAGAGAGAGAGAGAGAGAGAGAGAGAGAGAGAGAGAGAGAGAGAGAGAGAGAGAGAGAGAGAGAGAGAGAAACAGCAGCCTCTGATGTGGTTCAGAAGGGCGATGAGACAGCTGGCAGTGTTGGGTGACTGAGATAATATCTCTGGTCCAGCTGCTCGGCTGGGCTTGTTGGCGACTAGAGGCCAGAGCCCTTCGTTAGAGCGCCCCTCATGCCAGCGGATGCCACTCATGCCAGGCCAGTAGGTGTGAAAATCTCTCAAACGCCACTAGAGACAAGAGACCACACATGCAACAAGATGGTCTCTCTCTCTCTCTCTCTCTCTCTCTCTCTCTCTCTCTCTCTCTCTCTCTCTCTCTCTCTCTCTCCCCATTCCTAGGTGTTCCTCTCCCTCTTTCTTCCTCTCTCTCTCCAATAATGAAAACAGACAGCATAATTGACCAGACATTTGTCCTCCTCTAATTGATTTAAACCTGAAGCATCTGTGGCTTTCAAGTCTTTAGTAACAGCTGGTTATGCGCAATTGTGTACAAGTATAAATGTGTGTGTGAGTGCGTATGTCATATAAGTTAGTCACTCAGTCAACTATATTAAGCTACTCTTTATTGGTTCTGATAGTCTAGTTATGTGACTACATGTTTGGCTACATATACTGTGTGTGTGTGTGTGTGTGTGTGTGTGTGTGTGTGTGTGTGTGTGTGTGTGTCTCATGTTTGTGTGTGCATACTGTATCTAGATAGGAGTGTGTGTACTCATTCATGAAATTGTGAGGAGCTAAACAAGAGAGCTACCTAAACAGGCACAAACACACTGATTTTGTTGTGCTTGCTGACACACCAGCAAACTAATGTATAACATAGACATACCGTATAAGAAACTGCAGTGACTGTACCTCTGAGACGCAGCTCAGCACAGTTGAACTTGCACACCTGTTTAACCTTTCAAAGTACATCTTTGCGAAAGTTCAGAACTAAATGGCTGAGTACAAGTTAGGCATTATAAAGCAGACATGGTCTCAGTATATCATATCGCTGTGGGGGGTAATATTGCTGTGTTTTGAAGGCGGCATTTTTTATGGTTTATGGTTATGGCTTTTTATGATTATGTTCCATGATAACATCTAAAGCAGTAATGACTTAATATGGAAAACAATAGCTTTGAGTTTGACACTGAGAGGTTGGTCCACTGTATAATATGATAAAAGCTGATAAAAACTAGCAGCCAAATCACAGCGGAGTTATGTAAATATTACAATTACATTTTCCCTAATAAAACAATAGCATGTCCTCAACAATGAATGGTGGACATGTTCCATACATGGACATTTAAACTAGAGTACTAAACAATGGTCGAATGTGCAAAGTATTAGAGTATTAGGTTTTAAACTAAGTGGATTAGTACAACTGTTAACAACTGTTTACACTGAAAGAGAACATAAGTAAGTGTGTGTGTGTGTGTGTGTGTGTGTGTGTGTGTGTGTGTGTGTGTGCCTGTAAGCATGTGGGCACTAAACAATGGCATGGCATGTGTAACCACACCAGTCTATGTAAAGAACATGGATAGGCCTTGTGGTGCCCCTTAGGCAAATGTGAATAACCAGCATGATATCAAGGCATTCCATATGATTTGCTATTCAAATCATACACTTCCACACTTCAGGACAGACATTTCCCAAGGTCTCATATTAGAACTCCCTCTCACCAAAACGGGGTCATCTTCAAGGACTGGCTATGGTCTATGGGCCCTATCGGGCAAACTCTTCAGTAATTGAGAGCGGTACTGTTCTCTGTGCTGAGAGAGGTGAGGTGAGCTTAGAGGGATCAGGCTAAGAATAAGCCCCAACCTACAAACCCTAAACCCCACCAGGTCTGGGTGACATCACAGGCCCAGGTCGCCTGTCAGTCGGTCACATGATGTCACCTGTCAAGGTACGGCAGGTAAGCCGGTGGGCGGGTGAGTAGGTGCCGGTGATCACGTCTCCTCTCTGGTCTCCTTACCCGATCGGTCGTCCGAGTCCTCGAACTCCACCACGACCGAGTGGCCGTTGTTGGAGATGCTGGTGGATGTGCAGTTCTCATAGGACAGGAAGATGGGGGGCAGGTTGGCGTCGTAGACTGTTTCCGTGGGGACAATGTCGATGGGAGACTGGCGGTTGCCCTGAGCAATGGGGTAGTCTTTATGCCATGCGGCAGGGCCTGAGACACACACAGGTGGGCAGAGGGTAGCAACACACACGGGCAGAAAATGGTTCCATGACAAAAAGAACAAGTCACAGTTCATAACTACATTTGATGTTCAAGTCATGAATAGCCACAAAAAAACTGTCATGCAATGATCCAGAAGAAGAGACCACAGGTGAACAAGCTGTCAACCTTCAACCCTACCTCTAATGTAATTTTATAATCCATGGGTGTATCATCATGTTATTAGCGTGATGATGTACTGTTTTCCATTGTAGGTTACACCCAGTGACCTGAAGCCTATATTAAATGCAGAGCAATTCAAGGATCAATAACTGCCAGAGCTCATAGCCTATTGCCTTTCTGTAGTGGATAATGTCTATGCTTTTCTTGACGATAAGTTATAAAATCCAATTGAAAGACAAAGGAGCTCACGTTCAAGCTACGTGCAAAGTACCACCTAATCCCTGTCCTGCTTTACGAACATGACAGAGGGCTTGGAGTTCACCCTGTCTTGAGACAATCTACTGACCAAATGGTACTTTGTTCAGCGCATTCCTGAGAAGTTACAATTGCTATCTTCAAAAGATGTCAGACTGACCGCAGGAAACATTTGATCTGCAGGAAAGGTGCAGACTATTGCCTACTGGCACACTCGCTTAATGAACTTACCGTCCTCCTCCCCGTATCCCCAGTGGTGTCCGGTCATTTCGAGGAATTCCTCTTGGCACTTGACTTCTCAGCTGCAACACACTTTGGCTGCGTGGGTATTTCCAAACAACGGGGGCGCTGTGAACTGATGAATGAATTGAGTTTCTCAGAAATGCCCTGACTGAGGCTGGAGGGAGAGATGGGGTAACTGAAAGCTCTCTGTGAGCGCGTGTAGTATGAGGCAAGTGTAGTTATCCTCTCTTACCACGCCCCCTCAGAATCCTCTTGCTCAAAGACATTCTCCGAACGTAGTAGACTGCTACAAGCTGTTGCGTGGTGCGTGATGTTAATGCCGATATTAGGTTACACAATGCTACAGAATTTCTCCCATTTTTAGGTACTTGAAAAGGGAATATTAAGCAGATTTTAGCATGGATTCAGGGGGATAATTACAGGGTAACTCAGTGTTCTGAGAAATTAGGGGTAGTATAGGCTTAATAAAGGGAACAGATTTTCACAATTGGGCCTAGCCTACACTAAAGAGTTAAGATTGTTGAAGGCTTTGAGCCGTCTAAACTGTGTTTTCGCGGTTTATAGCCATGCATGCATGGCATAGGCCTACATTAAGCTATTTGACACAATTATGGGTCATATAGCTCAGCCACGTGGTAGGATATTTTGCCTTTTTCATCACAATAAATAGATGGTTATACGCATAAAATGTATTCGCATAATATAATAAACATATTCATACATACTTTGTATTTATATAGGCCTATTAATATTTCATATAGAAAAAAAAAAGATGATACAGTGTATCACTGTAGCCAGCCAGGGCTCTGATGTATCCTACTTGTAGCGGGCTTAGAACTTGCTACAGAGCTCAGTAAGTGCTCCCTCTCGTGGTATAAATTGAAATTGTAGGCTAGTAGGCCAGTAAAATGTGGCGAATGTGCTGTTAGTAATCAAAGGAACAGAACGACGAATCTGTCAGTGGAAATACGAGCACTGGTTGTACATTTTGCCACCTACCGGTTTAAAACAGAGCAGAATGGCAGCCACTAAAACATCTAAGGAACAGAAGTATGACAGACAGCTGAGGTAACGATAGATAAGATTATTTCGCATCATCATCATTCTTTTATAATGCACGCAATGGCAAACCTCAAGCGTATTAGTTTACTTGTTATGAATGCCCTGATGCGATGCGATGGGGGCCTGATCAGGTGTTGTGTTATAGCAGTTATCTTAGCCTGTTACCGAGCAGAATAACTTTGCCATGTTTATGCATATTTTGTTTCACTTTTACCCCTGCAAAGCTATGCTACTGAACTTGCTGACTAGCCACACAAATGTTTGGAGTGAAGCGAGCTAATAGTCTAATATTAGACGGCTCTGCTTGCTCGCTAATTTGCTAGCTGTCTGAAGTAACCTGGTGAACCATTGGAGATGCAAATTACTAGCAATATGTTACATACCCAGGCCAGTCTACATGGCACCTGTCAGTATTCAAAACAACATTAAAGTTTCTTGCCAACAACTTATCCCACCACTCTTGCACCTCACCCCTACCCCAGTATTATTGTCAAGGACAACATAATGCAGCCTACATTAGGCTTCAAGATTGTGTTACTGTTTGTAGGTTATGGGGTGACCATGGCCAAGAGGCTTTAGAGAACGCCCACGTATGTCTCATCAATGCCACTGCCACTGGCACAGAAATACTCAAGAACCTGGTCCTTCCAGGTAAAGATGTTTTTATCCATTTAATGCATTTCTTTGTAGAACTGTGGGAAGTATTTTGATGATGAGCGCTCAATCTTTCTCTTTCTCTCTCTGCCTTCTGTCTTTGTAGGAATTGGCGCCTTCACTATTGTTGATGGCCACAAAGTTTCAGGGGAAGACGTAGGGAATAAGTATGTTGACACACTCCTCTGCAGCAAATCTGCATTTCAAGTTTATGTTAATTGGTGCTTTGCCATACTTTGCCAGTAAAATTTGCCATACTTGGGTTTAGCCACCTGATGTAATCTCTACTAAATTCCATGAATCCCATGAACCCTGTTCTTAGAGAAACTGACATTTTCCTCTCATTGGTTTTATTGCAGCTTTTTTCTCAGCAACAACAGCATTGGAAAGGTACGCATCACTAGTGATTGGTCTCAACATTAAATCAGTACCGTTATCCTCGGGGTATGAAAATCTGATTAAATCTGGTATGAAGTCAGACTAATTCACAATATTCACAATATTCCCACAGAATCGGGCCCAGTCTGCTACGGAGTTACTCCAGGAGCTAAACAGTGATGTGTCTGGGAACTTTGTGGAGGAGGTGAACACTAGCTTGTTTTTGTTATTCCATGTTATCTTTTATTTTATTTCATGCAGTCCACTAAAAGAATGCAAAAGAATGTTCATCTCAGTAATGAATTGTTTCTGATCTCTACAGTCTCCTGACAAGCTCCTGGACAATGACCCAGAGTTCTTTCACAGGTTTAGCCTGGTGATTGGAGTTCAGTTGCCTGAAAGGTCAGTGTATTATTTATTATTATTATTATTATTATTTATTTGATTTCCCTTTGGTGTGTGTCTGCAGACAATCTTTCACTGGTGACTACTTTTTTAGTTTGTCGTTCTTTCATCTTGCTTTATTATGTATTCAATGTCTCGGCTGAAGTTTGCTGATCGTGTGTGTGTGTGTGTGTGTGTGTGTGTGTGTGTGTGTGTGTGTGTGTGTGTGTGTGTGTGTGTGTGTGTGTGTGTGTGTGTGTGTGTGTGTGTGTGTGTGTGTGTGTGTGTGTGTGTGTGTGTGTGTGTGTGTGTGTGCACTGCCTGACTGTGGTATAACTATGACTGATGACTCTCTGCATTGTTGCTGTTGGATCCGTGTGTGTGTGGGTGCGTTGTGTAAATGTGTGTATGTTCACTCTGTCCTGCAGCACGTGTTTGAGGTTAGGCGTCGTCCTCTGGAACGCTGGCGTGCCCTTCCTCGTGTGCAGGACCTACGGTCTCACTGGCTACATGAGGCTGGTGGTCAGAGAACACACAGGTATGACATACAAGAGAGACAGTCGTTACAGTCATTGTGTGTGTGTGTGTGTGCGTGTGTGCGTGTGTGTGTGTGTGTGTGTGTGTGTGTGTGTGTGTGTGTGTGTGTGTCTGCATAAAAAAAATGAATGTGTGTCTGTGTGTTTGCATCATGTCAGCCCGCACGTGTGTGTGTGTGTGTGTGTGTGTGTGTGTGTGTGTGTGTGTGTGTGTGTGTGTGTGTGTGTGTGTGTGTGTGTGTGTGTGTGTGTGTGTGTGTGTGTGTGTGTGTGTGTGTACGTTTGTGCACATGTGTGCATGTGCGTGTTGTTATTCATCTTGGTCAGCAGAGTGTGCCAAATGTCTCACCAGGCTGTAAGGCCCTTTGTGAACTGAGCTCACTGTTGGGGGCCGTCATAGAACTTCCTAGGTCAAGACGAATAAATCAGCCCATTAGTGATCAGTATATTATTATATTATTCTGTTTATTTGTGTCGCAAAGAGTTTACCAGTGTTGTATAGCATGCTGCTTCTATTCGTCTTTTTTAATTGCTATTCTCAGTCAGTGTTGAGCATTCAACCACACCCTTTTGCAGATTGATAGAAAAAAAAAAAAAACCTTTCCCAGTAGTTATTCTGCACTCCAACCCATCAGTGTGATCCTATTCTATTCCCACAGTTGTTGAGTCCCACCCAGACAACGCACTGGAAGACCTGAGGCTGGACCAGCCCTTCTCTGAGCTCAAGAATCACATTGAGTCCTACGACCTGGATAGCATGGAGAAAAAGGTGAGGATGACTCTTACGCTATGTTTTGCAAGAGGAAGTTAATGAGAGTCGAGTCTTGCATGGTGGGATTTGTAGTTTTTTTTCTTATGTTTTTTAATATGTCCTGTATGTATCTTGCCAGGATCACAGCCACACGCCATGGATCATTGTCATTGCAAAATACTTGGAGAAGTGGAGAAGTGAAGTACGTGTCTGTTTAATGTTTATCCCTGTTTCAGAAATCCGTTATAAATTCTAGTGAACCGCGTGAGTTTATTTACCTTGCTTCTTTTTTCACAGCATGAGTCTCTGCTCCCAAAGAACTACAAAGAGAAAGAGGCCTTCAGAGAGCTCATCCGGCAAGGTGAGTTGGATGAAAAACGCATTTTTCTGAGAACTGCATGTCAGCTCGTTCACAGGAGAAATGCTGTGCTTTTATGAATATTACACTGATGTTTGATTTGGTATTGATTGATGTTGCTTTTTTTTGTTCTTACCCGGTTCCCCACCAGGGATCCTGAAGAATGAACACGGAGCGCCTGAGGATGAGGAGAACTTTGAGGAGGCCATCAAGAACGTCAACACAGCCCTGAACCCCACTAAGGTTCCCCTGAATATGCTTCTTCTTGATAAATACCTTAAAGGACATTTTTAAAGGACGCTGAAGCTTTAAAGGACACATTTTTTTATCTGTTTGACCTGTAGATCTCTAGTGCAGTAGAAGACCTCTTCAATGGAGAGGAGTGCAACAGCATCACGGCCCAGGTGAGGCCCAAAGTCTGCATGTGTACAACACTCGACAGAATATCTAAACAGTCACTCAATATGCAAACATTCAAGTGCATGGAAGCAGTTTACTGATACTAGTGAATTTCAAGAGGATGGCATGATTATATATTTTTCTTTATTCTCTGTAATTTGTGTTCATCTTCTAATTTTTTTTTTTTTTTTTAAATGTTTGGCATAGAAAACTTTTGGTACCAGTCTTCTACTGCTGTGCTTCTGTAACCCGTGTGTGTGTGTGTGTGTGTGTGTGTGTGTGTGTGTGTGTGTGTGTGTGTGTGTGTGTGTGTGTGTGTGTGTGTGTGTGTGTGTGTGTGTGTGTGTGTGTGTGTGTGTGTGTGTGTGTGTGTGTGTGTGTGTGTGTGTGTGTGTGTGTGTGTGTGTGTTTCCCAGACTCCGTCCTTCTGGGTGATGGCGCGGGCGGTGAGGGAGTTTGTGAGGAATGAGGGGAATGGCTGCCTTCCTGTGCGTGGCACTATCCCCGACATGATTGCTGACTCCCAGAAGTTCATCAACCTGCAGAACGTGTAAGGGACCTACACACACACACACACACACACACACACACACATATACACAGACGCACACACACACACACACAAACACACACACACACACACACACACAGTATTATCAGAGTAGTATAAAGACCATTTTACAGAATAAAGACTACATGTTGAGCTTAATGAAGTAAAACGTGTGGTGACCTGTCTTAAGTGGAATTGATTGTACGACTCAATCTCACGTGCAAACTCCAGTGCATTTTATCCATGCTGAGTATAGCTACATCCAGACGTCTGCAACTGAAATGCCGTGTGTTTGTGTGTGTGTGTGTGTGTGTGTGATGCAGTTACAGGGAGAAGGCGATGCAGGACGCTACGGTCGTGTCCAAGCACGTGGAGTCTCTGCTGCAGTCGGTAGGAAAGGTAGGCTGCCCTGCCGGGCCGATCTCCTTGTGTTGGTGCGTGGCGTGCTTTCATCTGACACCTCCTCACGAGGCTGTAGTGAAGTTTTGTATGAGATTTAGATGTGCAGAGCTATTTTGGGAGATAGCCTAACATCAAGGAGGGATGGTTGTGTTATTTATAAAGTTTCAGGATGATAAAAAAAATTGTCTCTCTCCTGTCTCCTATCTCTCTCTCTCTCTCTTTCTCTCTATTTCATTCTCTTTGTCTTGCTCTCTTTTTTTCTGTTTTTCTTTCTCTCTCTCTCCCTGTTTTGACTTCAAAGCCTACAGAGAGCATTGCTGAACAGGAAATCAAGTTATTCTGTAAGTACAGCTTTCAGTGCATGAACACACACACACACACACACACACACACACACACACACACGCGCACACACACTTGTGCTAAAATACATCATTGCTCACTCATGCAACCACACTCACACACATTCCTTCCATGCATATTGAACAGAAAGTTTATGGGGAGGGGAATGAGAGGAATGGCTCTGCTATGCTGAATCCTCTAAGTGGTTTAGCGATAACCTAAAGCCTGACGTTGATCAGGTGCCCCTTATGCCTATGATCTTGTACAAGGTCCCTTAATGTAATACGCCCAATATCACAGGCTGGGCCGAGGGGTGCCAGCTGGAGACTGAAACACACACACACACACACACACACACTCACGACACACACACACTCACAACACTCACGACACACACACACACACACACACACACATACACGACACAAACTCCATGTAGAAGGGGAGGTGTGTGAGGAGAGGAATGGTGTAATGGCCATGAATCTCCTAACTGGTTTAGCAATAACCTAAAGCCTGCTGTTGGTCAGGTGACCCGTATGAAGTTGTGTAACGTCCGCTAATGTAATATGACTACGATCACACACTGGACTGGCTGGACTGACAGGGGTGGCAGCTGGGCACTGATAAGGATGCCAGCCACGCACGCACACACACACACACACACACACACACACACACACACACTCTCTCTCTTTCTCTCTCTTCCAGAGAGATTTAGTGTGCTCGTTTTATGCAAGGTTTGTCTTAATATCTGTAAATCATATCGGTCAGATTTCCTCGGAGGTCTGTGGTCCAGATTGTGTCACCCCGTCCAGGTGTCCTCTCTCTGTGATATTGTTCATGCACTGCAAAAAACTAAGTGGTATTAATCTAATATTAAGAACAAAAAAATCTATTTGGTATTGTTTTTAGTATGAATAGACTTACCTAGTGTTCTCTCGAAAGATCATTTTGACTTAATTGAAGAAGACTTTGACTTATTTTAAGATGTCTTAACAAGCCAAATTTACTCAAGGCACTGGCAGACAAATTAGCTTGTTTTTAGGGCAAATTTGCTTAACGCACTGGCAGACAAATCTGCTTGTTTTCAAGATGAGACTAACTCTTCATTTAAGTCAAATGATTTAATGAGAAAGTACTAGAATACCAGCTAGATTTTTTTTATCTTGATATAAGATTAATTGACACTTGGTTAGATTTGATGAGATAAGCAGTTTTTGCAATGTGTAAATAGCCTGTGTATGTGTGACAAGCTACTGTGTCCCTCCCCAGGTAAGAATGCAGCGTTCCTGAGGGTCGTACGCTGCAGGTCACTGGCAGACGAGTACGGTGTGGAGACCTTCAACAGGGACGAGATTAGTAAGTGTTTTTACACACACACACACGCACGCACGCACACACACACACACACACACACACACACACACACACACACACACATCTGTGCGTGTGTCTGTGTATTTGTATGTTTGTATATGAGAGAGCTGTTCTGTTGTGTGTGATAACCAGACCCAGTGTTGTTTCTAGTCCAAGTATTTGTATTTAACCCTGGTGGTCCACCTCCATGCTACACTTTTCCATTGTTCCGTTGACTTTGAAGTGGGACCCGTGAAGTGGGACCCGTGAGCGGAACTATGTTGCCAGATGAAGTGCGCTGTGCTCAGTGTTGTTAGATGAAGAACACTGTCTATCTGGGTGAAGCTATGTGGGCCAAACCCTGCCACTTGACGGTGCTTGTTTACCGTTATGAGTAATAAGCCATGAGTAGGCACTCTTACCCTGATCCTGTATTGGGCAAACAGGGATTTGTCAAACTTTTGACAGTAGATTTACTGTGAAATTACTGATGGTTATACCTGCTGTGGTGTGCCATGGCAGCTTAGACATAATCTGTGTGTGTGTGTGTGTTCTGTGTGTTTAGCGTCCTGCATGGACAACCCAGACAGTGAGATGGTCCTCTACCTGATGCATCGCTCCATCGACCGCTTCTATCAGCAGCACTCCCGTTACCCAGGTAACCTCCTCCTGCTTGACTACCGCTAGTCCAGCGCTTGAATCTGTCCAGCCACGTCATGAGGCTGGTGTATGCTAGGCTGTCTAGGCCGTCTGTGTATGTGTATGTGTGTGTGTGTGTGTATGTGGTCCTAAAATACTGTTCCCGTTCTCCTCAGGTGTGTATAACTACCAGGTGGAGGAGGACATCAGTAAGCTGAAGACGTGTGTGAACAGCCTGCTGCAGGAGTACGGTCTGGGCGTCAGCGTCAAAGACGACTACATCCACGAGTTGTAAGTCTCTCTCCTGTTGTCTCGTAGCAGACCAGAGGTGCATTCAGAGATGCCAACAAAGGCAAGCACTCACGAATACTTGCAAACGGTCTTTCATTTGCTTTGAGTTTTAGAGTAGTACACCGCACTCTCAAATACCAAGGTGCCAGAAAAACGTCTGCAAAATATCTAGGAAAAAAAAATCTCTGCACACTTGGATCCATGCAAAAAAAGTGTTTTACTACCAAGCTTTGGTAAGGTCTAAGGACCGAAAGCTTGGTAGTAAAAGACTTTTTTTGCATGGGTCCAAGTGTGCAGAGATTTTTTTTCCTAGATAATTTGCTTTGAGTTTGCCATGAACATCTGCTAACACTCAAATGATCTGAAGAGAGAGTTCTCTGCAAACACTCATGGACACTTGGTGCTATGGAAAAGTAAGAATTTTGACTTAAACATTTAACCGGAAAATGTCAATAAAATGAAGGGACATGTGTTTGACTGTTATATTGACCTCTATTCAAAGTTTTGAATGCACCTCTGGTCTGACCATCATGGCTAACGGTGACAAAAGGGACATTTGAGTGATATTTCGTTTTACGTCTGATCCTTCTTCTCACAGCTGCCGGTGTGGAGCTGCTGAACCCCATACTGTCGCGGCGTTCTTGGGAGGTACGGAAACACGCACGAACGCATGCACACATGCACGCACACAAACAAATATCACACATTGAAATCTAACCATACAGGGAAGAAGAGTTGCCATATCACATAGCCTTTTTCATAAACAAATCTGTTGCCATCCTACTCAGATGTGACCATGTACTCTGATCGTATCAAGGAACTTGATATTATTTACAGCTGACATGTAAAGTAGTACATTGTGAGATGTTGTTGCCCACACTATCTGTATGGATATCTATATTCAGTGCCCCTTGAAATTGTATAAACTTGTGTTTGTGTTTTGTGTTTTGTGTGTGTGTGTGTGTTTTTTTTTATTATTGTAATTATTCAGGTTCTGCAGCTCAGGAGGCCATCAAAGTCATCACGCACCAGTTTGTCCCATTCAACAACACCTTCATCTACAACGCCATGGCCCAGACCAGTGCTACCCTCCAGCTGTAGGCTCCGCTGTCGGACCGCGCTAGCCCACCCAACCTTTTCTACTCTCCTGTACAAAGACAAGACTCGTATGTGTGTGTGTGTGTGTGTGTGTGTGTGTGTGTGTGTGTGTGGTGTATGAAAGAATCTCTATGTAGAGTTTCAGTCCCCTAGGTCTAGAGCTCTGCTTTGTTTATGTTTACGTTTAAGTATGTTGTTGGCACCCAAGAATGTTGTTGGTCACCATTAAATGCTTAAAACTTTCCTAAAGAGTCATACGTTGCATTTCATACATCGCAACAGTTAAAGGCTACCTTTGTGTGTTTGAAAACAAGCTAACAAGGTAGATTGTGCATAAACAGGCTAGGGGAACATGCAATCCATATTATAAAGATATGTTGCCTGCCTCGGCAGATGTCATTCAACATGTTTCCGCTGGTCAGCATGTCTTGGACAATCGCGTGTTGTGTTGGGACAAACCTGCAGTCAGTACATCATGATATCCCAGCCAGATGGACGGTTGCTATTCAAAGTGTTGTGATTTACATACATCCACACACACACACACACACACACACATATACACAAACGTACGCAAACAGAAATATATTGACCGAATCAGAAACATAAGACAGATCTACACACACACAAACAGAAACATATTGACAGACTCGCACAGACACTGTTACACACACACACACACACACACGCATACGGTACACACACGTTGCCTGTGAGGCTACCGTTTTGGGAGGATGGCATCAGAGCAGCTCTGGCCTAAATGACATAATCCGCCCTGCCACCCGTCCCGTGCCCTCGCCAGCCTCCTCGTCTGCTGCCCATGCTCATAACTTGCTTTGACAAGCTGCCCCTCTAATAAGCTGGCGTGGGCAGATGCCGCCGGGGCCAGGAAATCAGCCTGGTCGTGCTGTTGTGTTTCATAATCACTCGGGGGCTGAAGGCGAGCAGACATTTTGGCTGGACAGCGGGCAGTCCAGACACGGACATGCTGATGCCCGCCTTCGCACAGGCGCGAAGACGCAGATGAGGCCGTGTCATTGGTCTTTTGGTTGGAGCGATGTGCGATGCTGAATAAAAAAAATGATAAGATTTTTGCCTTTCTGTGTATACGCGAGTGCACTTTTGACTGTGTGTGTGTGTGTGTCTGAATGTGTGGCTGTGAGTAGCACATTTGTGTGCACAGTGGCTGTTGGCGGTTTTGATGTGTACTGTGAAAGCGTTTACACCAGTGTGATTACTGTGTGTGTGTGCTGTTTAGGAAACTGTTGTGATGTGTGTGTGTGTGCGTGCGCGCCCATGTGTGACTATGCTGCGTTACTCGTTTTAAGCGCTTGCGGTGGTGTGAGTTTGTCCATGGATGCTGGTGTGTGTGTGTGTGTTTGCGATGTTTGTTGTGTTTGTGTCTCCCGTCTGGCTAGATTATAGTCTGTTTCCTGAGGCAGGGCGGGGTGCTGTTTGTCTGAGGCCTTTCTATATTCAGTGTGAACTCTGTGGCCACAGAAGTGGTGTACTGCATACTGTCTAGACTTCAGCAGTGCGTGTATGTCTGTGTGTGTTATGAAGGCTCTATGTGTGTGTTCAGAAGTAATACTATGAGTATATACTGTACTTACACCTGTGTATCTAAGATGAATGTCTATCTGTGAATGCAGAAGAATGTGTGTGTCTGTGTGTGTAAGAGAGGGAGAAAGAGGGTAGAATGTTGAATCATGCCCATTGTAAAGACGAATGGGAAAATGATCTGTCTTTTGAGGCAAGTGCAGGAAAAAGTGCAGGCACTATCACAAGCCTCCTACGAAGACAACACCGTCAGCATTCTCTTTCGCCTATCAACAGTAGGGGGCGATCTCCTCTGTGTTTGAAAGGGCCGCCACCATGTCAATAGAACTGAAAACTCACAAGGGGAAGAGAGAAAAAAAAAAAAAAAGCAGCACATATTTTCGTCCATGAAACACGCACAGCCTGCTATTGTTGAGTGAATAATTCTCCACTCTTCTCCAGCGTACGAGTGAAGAAAGAGGTCTGTGACTGGGCCTGGCGTTAATCAGCAGCCTCGCTAACATGGCGGCGCGTTGATCAGTGACTGTCACATTGTCTTTAAGGCTTGGGATGGGAAGGCCCGGGACATTCTGCATTAACTTGTTAATGTATAGGACAGAACACGAGCTATTGATTGAGACATGGGTTGAATATGCGCTTGTCTTGCTAGGCATTTGTGTGGAAACTTTTTGTTTGTGTCGTGTGTGTGTGTGTGTGTG
>NC_085004.1:19154887-19162387 GCF_963854185.1 Sardina pilchardus | reverse complement strand
ATATGCCAGTAAAGCTTCATGAACTGAACTGAACTGAACTGAAAAACAAAAAAAAGAAAGAAAGGAAGAAAGAAAGAAAGAAAGAAAGAAGGAAGGAAGGAAAGAAACGCGTAAGGAAGAAGGAAAGGAGGAAGAGGAAGAGTGTGAATGAGGGGGCAAGAGACAGGGCGAGTGACTGACTGGGCGAGTGTGGGGGAATCTCACTTATGGTAGCCATGTGTGGAATCTGATCCCCGGCATGTGTGGCATGTCTTTGGCTGAGGGCTCGGGTGAGGGGCAGGACACCGCTGCACTGCCGTCCCACACACTGGAGCACTGCACGAAAAGCGTAACCTCGCTCTGCTCTGTACAGTATGGCTGTCACAACACACACACACACACACACACACACACACACACACACACACACACACACATCCATGCCCTGGAGTGAGAGTAAAACAGAAAGAACCAGAGGTGTGCGTGTGTGTGTATGTATGCACTGTGTGTGTGTGTGTGTGTGTGTGTGTGTGTGTGTGTGTGTGGGTGTGTGTGTGGGGTTAAACCCACAGAGAGGTGTTGATGAGGGCCAGAAAGGGTGCGTTGAATTCCACAGATAAGTGGCATGGACCCCATTCCACTAGGGGAGGGGGATGGAGAGAGAGAGAGAGAGAGAGAGAGAGAGAGAGAGAGAGAGAGAGAGAGAGAGAGAGATGGAGGGAGAGAGGGAGAGAGAGAGAGAGAAATGTTGTAGATGTTCATGTAATCTGGATATATTTAATGGTGTGTGTGTGTGAGTGTGAGTGTGTGTTTGCGTGTGTGTGTTTGTGTGTGTGTGTGTCTATGCACTTGTAATACTATGTGCCTTGCGGATGAATCCCACAACGGTGAGATCAGAAGTCATTGACGTGTGCTGTGTGAGTGTGCTGTGAGGAGCGCTGTCATGAGTGTAGAAAAGCTCCTTAATACAGACATCAAAGTGAACCCATCGTGGACCAGGAAGAGACCGGGGAGATCTATGAGCTAAGAAGACGGCAGGCAGACTGAGGTCTTCACCGACATTGCTAAATGCAGAACAGACACTTAGCTTCTAAAAGCTTTGTGGAGTCTGAGACCAGGGATCGGAGTGGATTTTTATAGGCGGTTTGGAGAGTATGTTTCGTGTGATTGACAGGCGCTCTGTGGCTGTGATTGACGGCAGGACCAGGCAATCCAAACTGGGCCACGGTGTGAGGGAGGGCTTTGAGGCTGGAGGCAGAGAGGAGAGAAGGAGGGGTGACCGGGTCAAATGTTGCACACACTCCAGGGCCCAGATGGAGTTAATCAGAAAACACACACCCACATCCACACCCACACCCACATGCACACACACACACACACACACACACACACACACACACACACACACACACACACACACACACACACACACATACACACACACACACACACACACATGCACGACCGGCACACACACACACACACACACGAACACACTGTGTGTGTGGCATTCCTGGAATTCCACAGTCTAATTACATTGCCACATCTGATTTTGGATCTTTGTATCCGTTCCGTGTGTCTGTGTGTGTGTGTGTGTGTGTGTAAGTGTGTGTCTGTGTGTCCGTGTGTGTGTGTGTGTGTGTGTGTGTGTGTTCACTGTGTCTGTGTGTGTGAAGGGATATCAGTAGGCATCATCAGATCTTTTTCAGCCGCAAGGGGGTATAGCCTGGATTACACCTCAAGTTATGGTTGCCAAAGTGCCAAGGGGCAGCCACCTTTTCTACCTCTCTCACTCTCTGGGACACACACACACACACACACACACACACACACACACACACACACACACACACACACACATACATACACATTCACTCTCACTTCCATCACACATCAGAGCCCTTGCAGCGGCAGCAGAAACAGAACGGCACTTATAAAACATGTGGTCCACTAATCCGCAGTGTGTGTGTGTGTGTGTGTGTGTGTGCTGTGTGTATGTGGGTGGGTGCCTGCATGTGAGTGTGTGTGTGCCTGTATGTGTGGGTGGGTGCCTGCGTGTGTGTGTGTGTGTGTGTGTGTGGCCTGTGCTTTGCGTGTGTCAGCAGCCTGTGTGCGCTATGCCAACTCGGTGCTGCAGAGATGAACAACAGCACACTCCGAGGGTCTGCAGGACAGGAGAGAGAGAGAGAGAGAGAGGGATGCAGAGATAGAGACAGATAGAGAACAACATGCACAAGAAAGAATGAAAGCAAGACTCTGATGTGGGACAACATGAAAAACAGACAACAAAAGGGATAGAAAAGAACTGAACTGAATGCATGAAAGAGTATAAAAGAAAGAAAAAAAGAGTCTGACGATAATGTGGCAGAACATGAGAGAGATTTCAACAGACAGAGCACAACAGACAGCTGGCTGACTGACAGACCGATGGACAGTGAGCGTTGAACAAGCAGAGGCTAGAAGTTGCAGTATCTTGAACAACCACAAGGGGGAGATGGACACACTGAACGCACCGGAACGTCCTCCCCGCCCCCTGTGCAGAGGGCTACAGGAACTGCCATGCTGTTAGATCAACCCAACCCCTCACAATGCACACACAACAGAACAGCTCTCAAGGCAAAACATATGTACCTGCCATACAATCCACTTTCAAACTGTCATTTTAGACCTGCAGTCGTTTTATTGTACACAAAGCTGTCTCTCGTATCATATCACATAGGAATTTACTCTGTAGGTGTGTGTGTACATCAGTGTACACAGGCTTAGTGGAGTATGTACACAAACAGATTTAAAGAATTAGCATCCATTTTGAATGTGGCACTCCTTCCCATTACACAGAAGTAGTGCTAGAGACCGATGATGCACACATACAGTATGTGCTATCCTAACCACAGTCATCTTTCCATACACTCACAAAGCATTAGACCATGGCACAGTCATACTACCCCCCACACACATACACTTACACGCTCACACATTTACACACACACACACACACACACACACACACACACACGCTCTTACACGCTCACACACAGAGATGTTGGACTAAGTGCTGATGCAACAGTTCCTCTGGTAATGCAGGTATCCCTCAGAACCCATTCTCTCTCTTTTTCATTCCCCCTCTCTCTCTCTTTCTCTCTCTCTCCCTCTCTCTCTCTACCTCTACCTCTCTGTCTTTCTTTCTCATCCACCCACCCCACCCACACCCACACATATCCACACACGTATCCACACAATGTATGATGTATGCTTGCTCACCCTCCTATCTCTCTCTCATCATTCTCTCCCCTCCCCCAGTCCCTCTCTGTCTTCCTCTCTTCCTCTCCACCTCCTCCTCCTTCTCTTCTGGGTTCTCCTCTATCTCAGCACATCTTTATTTGCATTTTCTCTTCTGCCTCTTTCTCTCTGTCTTCCACTCACCGCAACATTTCCTTTCCTTTTTTTCTCATCCACAGATGCATCATAAATTTGCCATCATTATTTTTTTCTCCTTATTTTAATTGTTTTGTTTTGTTTTTTTAAACATGCTTGAATTCATTGCCAAAGAATGAAGGTATCTACATGGAGAGCCAACAGAAAAAAAAACCTGGAGCAGAAGAAAATATACAAATGATTTAGCTGTGACAGTTGATGATTGCATCATCTCCGTCTGAAACACACACACACACACACACACACACAGGGCTTCGGGAGGAATCCTCTGCATGTTTTTTGTGGTGTCTGCTTTTCCATGTAGCTGTCATCTCTTTGCCGCCACGGCGTGCTGGTATGCACTCAAGTGCTGTTGTGCAAGTTTGCGTCAGAATAACCGACAAGTTTGGAGGGCCTAAAACACAAGCAAAGGGTAAGACTTTGTGTGTGTGTCTGTGTGTGTGTGTGTGTGTTTGAGTTTGTGTGTGTGTGTGTGTGTGTGTGTGTGTGTGTGTGCGCGCATAGTGTGTGGTTGGGTTCGTGTGTTTGTGTATCCGTGTTTTCATGTTTGTCTGTGTGTGTGTGTGTGTGTGTGTGTGTGTGTGTGTGTGGTGTGTGTGCTGCTGAGCTGAAGGATAAGCCCGGTTATTGCTCAGAGAAAATGTTGCTGTGAGTCTGCCAAGCACTGCAGCCAGAGCTCAATCCAACCCCCCCACACACAGCCCCAGACCCAGAACCCCAGCTGAGAGAGATTCTTCTGCAATGAACCTCCCGACGGACGGTTCGGTTAGGTTAGATTCTTTATTGTCCTCTTTTCTTTGGACGTGGATGCCAAACCCCCCTCTGTCTTTCTCTGTTCCTCTTTCCTAGTATCCCTTTATACTTCCACTTGCTCCTTCCATGAAATGTCTTACCTTCCACCCCACTTTAACTTCTCTCTCTTGTTCTCTCTCTCTCCTTGTTTTAGTCGCTCTCATCTCTCTCTGTTACTCTCTCTTTCTCTGTCTTCCTCTCAATCTCTCTTGCACTCCTCTCTCTCTCTCTGTTGCACCTCCTCTTGCTCTCCCCCTCTCCCTCTCTCTCCCCCTCTCTCTCCCCTTCTCTCCCTCTTTCTCTCTCTCACTTTCTCCCACTCTCTCCCTCTCTCTGCCCCTCTCTCTCCCTCTCTCTCCCCTTCTCTCCCTCACTCTCCCCCTCTCTCCCCCCTTCTCTCCCCTTCTCTCCCTCTATCCCTCTCTCTCCCTCTCCCCCCTCTCTCCCTCTCTCCTTTTCACTTTCTTTCTTTCTCTCCCCCTGTTCCAAATGTTGCAGCTGTCGGGGCCCGCTGCTGAGCGACGCTCCCTGTGACCTGCTTTTCCCCCAGCCGGCCGGTGGCCCGCCGTTTCCAGCGCGTCTCCTCCACCACATCTGGGCCGGTGCCCGAAGCTGAGTCATACCTCTTCAGTCTTTCAGGAACCAGCCCGCTCGGTGTGTGTGTGCTACCGAAACATGCACACACACACACACACACACACACACACACACACACACACACACACACACACACACACTCACACACAAACACATATAGCCTTGGGATGTAGGCCCTGGGGGGGATGCTGAACCAAAGTTGCACTTATGAGAGAAGCAATTCAAATCCGTGTGTGAGTGGGAGCGACCGGGAGTTTACAACATTGTGTGTGTCAGTGTGTGTGCATGGCTGTGTGTGTCAGAGAGAGAGTGTGTGTTTCTGTGTGTGTGTGTGTGTGTGTGTGTGAGAGAGAGAGAGAGAGAGAGAGAGAGAGAGAGAGAGAGAGAGAGAGTGTGTGAGCGAGCACGCGCTTGCATTTGTGCTAACAAGTGTGTATGTGTGCACGCCCCCAAGTAGTCCATGCCACCATGTCTGCCCTCATTAGTTTGTGTGTGTGTGTGTGTGTGTGTGTGTGTGTGTGTGTGTGTGTGTATGTGTGTGTGTGTGTGTGTGTGTGTGTGTGTGTGTGTGTGTGTGTGTGTGTGTGTGTGTGTGTGTGTGTTGTGTGTGTGTATCTGTGTGTGTGATCACCAGTGTCTAGACAGGCGAAGCACTCCCTTGAATCAGTTCTGAAATGCTCTCTTGCTCTCCCTCAGCAGGCCAACTGAGGACACCACCAGACCCAGCGCCCACCTCCTCCTCCTCCTCATTTTCTCATCCCTCCTCCTCTTCTTCCCCTCCATCCCTCCTCCTCCTCCTCTTCCTCCTCCTTGCTTTTCCCCATCTCCCATCTCCCCTTTCCCCCCCTCTTCTTTGCTGGTAGTTTCCCCCTGGCTATCCCTACTTTTCCATCTCCCTCTTTCACTGTCTCCCCTTCACTCTGCCTCTGTCTTTCTCCTTTACACACACACACACACACACACACACACACACACACACACACACGCACGCACGCACGCACGCACACACACACGCACACACACATACGCACACACGTGCACACACGCATACACACACAGAGTTCTTAATAACTGAACTTGTTTGTTTGGTTCTGTTTCTGATACTCTTTTGATACTCTGCATATTAAAGCTCCATGCAAACACACACATGCTAGTTTTTCTCAGCTTCACAAAGAGGGAATATGTTTTCAACACACACACACACACACATACACACACACACACACACACACACACACACACAGACACACACACACACACACACACACACACACACACACACACACACACACACACACACACACACACACACACACACACACACATACACACACACACACACACACACCACATATACAGTATACCATCATTGTTTTCCTCCTCATTCATTGCTCTTAAAACCTTTTATAGATATCCAGTCTTCTTCTTCGCCCAGTCTGTGTGTGTGTGTGTGTGTGTGTGTGTGTGTGTGTGTGTGTGTGTGTGTGTGTGTGTGTGTGTGTGTGTGTGTGTGAAATCCTCTCCCCTGTTTCTGTGTGTATTCTGTGTGCTTTGGATACACTGGAAGAGTGTGTTTACTCACAGAGAGCCAATTCAAGCGTCTCCTCTGGTGCTTAACTCAGAGCTGAATGACTCACATCATGCATGCAAATGTCTCACCTGTTGCAAACGTCTCACCTGTAGCTCCACCTGTAGCCTCCGCATGATTTCGGGTTGGGCCTCCCAAGCGACGTGCCACCCCATCTCACTTCGCACGCATCACAAGCTCATAAATCCATCAGGTTATACAAGCACATCTACTCTTCTCACAAGAAAGGGGAACGATTTTTATGCTCCTCTGATTTCTTTTTTTCTGACTCATGCTTTCGCCTTGCTCATGTGTGTGAGAGATAGAAGACAGCAGAGTGTGTCTCATGTGAAAGTCGAGCAATCTATTAGTTCAACCATTAATCTACTAGTTAAACCAGCAAAAACTGTGAGATTGAAGGTTGTATTTTAGATGACATTTCAAATGAAAATGTGTCTAAATTCAAATCTGAACCCAAAGGAGGTTTACAGCAAGGTCGTAATCATAATGTAGCTACGATTACATTACGATCCCATCCATGTACCCCCTGTGGTATATGGATGGGATGATGCCCTGCACGTCTGTCTGTAAAGGAGAACTCCAGGCATTTTTCTTATACAGTAGATCTCTGTTTCTAGAAGTCAGGGGAAAAAAAATATGTTTTCAACACACACACACACACACACACACACACACACACACACACACACACACACACACACACACACACACACACACACCACATATACAGTATACCATCATTGTTTTCCTCCTCATTCATTGCTCTTAAAATCTCGCTTGAGTTGCTGCAGTCAACAGCTGGCACACCGCTGCAGTGCTACACTCTGGGGGCATCTTTAAAATCCTGCCCCCAGATATTTCTTGATTTACCACTCAGATCAGATTCAGGTCCAGTCATGAACATCAGCTTTTTACTGACAACATGTTTTCACCCTGGTGCGTTCAGAGTAGATTAAAGTGAGAGCACATGATGATATAGTATACTTACATAATTCCTTGTATATGTAAGTATACTTGGCCAATATGTCTGATTCTGATTCTGATGATGCTAACTGGGCAGGTATAAAAGCAAAGTGGAAATAAGCACAATTCCAGTTAAAAAGTGTCAT
>NC_085004.1:19099887-19139887 GCF_963854185.1 Sardina pilchardus | reverse complement strand
AAAAACAATGAATGAGGAACATTCCTTCAAAATGACTTTTCATTTTTTTTGTCAGATGCTTGACAGGCTTCAGAAAAATAAAAAAAAAAAGAACCCAGCAAGCAGGCCCTCCCCCCATCCTCTCAAAACATTCCTTTCATATATTGGAGGGACTGGGTCATTCTTCTCCCCCTTCTCTGTTTCTTTGTCTTTCCTTTTTATGTTCCTATTCTTCCCTTTTCCTTTCTTTTTTTCCCCCTAAACTTTCTCCTCATAGTTCTTCCTCCTTGCGTTACATTTTCCACAACAGGAGAAACCATGTGAGCCCGCGTCTAGAAGCACCCACTCTCAAGCCGATCGAGGACACTTGGGATGTATATACGATTTCCTATAATTCTTTCTTTACTACTATAATACCCGACATTTCACCGCAGCGGGCTGCGCAGGCACATATATGTGCTGAGGTGCGACTAACACTCCCGTGTGCAGTGCAGAGCCTGGTCATGTGGACGCGTTAGTGTCCACTTGAGAAATACAGAGGGACCTCTCAGAGAGGAGGCCCAGACCGAGAGGGAACGTGTTGGGCAGCATTCCTGCAGGAGAGACGGCCACTGAAGCGCCGGAGTGTGTTCAAAGCCCCAGCGCCGGGCCCACTTCCTCAGCAGCCACACACACACACACACACACACACACACACACACACACACCACCCCACAGGCCCCTTATCCTCTCCTCTTATCCACCCCAGTCACCCGGTGCTTATTTCGTTTGAACATTTTTGATCTCCTTCAGCTCTGTGTATGTATCAGAAGCCTTATACTTTTATTGTAAATCCTCCTCTTTTCTCATGTCATTTTTTCCCCTTTCTCTCCTTCATTACTCTTCTCCTCCTCCTTTTCTTCTCTCGTTTCAGCCCCTCATCCCGTCTTGTCTCTCTGGGGTCTGCTGACTCTCACAGAGGTGTAAAACTGACTGATGGTGACACAGTGTTTGCGCATGCGTGTATGTGTACGTTAAGGATGTGTGGGAGTCTGCATGGATGTGTGTGCGTGTGTGTGTGTAAAAGGTAAGGGGATTATCTTGTTTGTCATGGCTATCGTCTCTCTCTCTCTGTATGTGTGTACGTGTGTGTGTGCTGCGTCAGTCCTTGTCTTTTCAACCCACAGACCACCGCCCAGACCCTCCACCTCTTCAGCAACCCGATGTACAACCACCACCCCCCCATGCTGCTTCAGCCGACAAGAACCCCCCCACCCCCCACCCCCCAAACACTCTCACACCCGCCCCCTTGCTTTCAAAGCCCCTTCCTCCAGGAAAGAATTCCGACCCCTCCCCCATTCCCCTTTGCAATCTCGCTCTGTGAAATGTTGGGAATATTTTGCTGCCTCGCCTTGGAGTGCAAGTGATACGTCTCCTGGTGAAGAGGGGAAGGGGCGCGGTGTGGAGCAGGGGAGGAGGAGGGGGGGCACCATGTAGCTGGGCCCTCTGCAAGAGCAGACATGTTCCATGTACCTCAAACAAGCATGTGTGTCAATCGTGCCCCACTGTACAAACGCTCAGGGGCCAATGACTCCTAGATCATTGTTTTGTCCGAGCTACAGCACCCTGCAGCTAAAGAGAAACAATCCATGGCAGGGGAATGGGAAAACATATTCAAATAACAGGAACATCGAACATGCGGGATAAATTAGATCAAGCAAGAGTTTTTACGGAACACTTCACTTTGACGGAAAGCAAGTTTGATTCCCCGTTTGATCCGATTACCATGTAAATGGGATAATGATTGTGTCAACTGTGTGGTGTTAATGCAAAAAAAAAAAATCAACATGGCCGCCAACCCCGGACCGGACCTGGCCTGTATCTGGCTCACACCAGCCTCATCTCTTCACATAAATGATGAACAATCTAGAAAATCCATACTCCGAGCGCTGGCTGCACAGCGGGCTCTCTAAAGCAAACATTTTGATGTCATTAGGTGTTTCTGAATAATTAATGCTGTGTAAGACAAACCTAATTAGTTGTCTGAAGGTTAATCATAACTCAGATAATATGCAAGGGGAACTCTCTCATAGCAGAAATACAAAGAAGCATGGTTAAGGTATAACAGTCTCTTTTATTTTCTAAGCCAAGCCATCAAGTTAAAATGAACATTCCTCGCTGCTTCCTTCTCTGTTATGGAAAGGTCAGAAAGGTCTCATCCTTTAATCTTGTTTTACATAGTTACGGAAAGGATATGTGAAAGTCAAAATTAGATTATATACTATTAAATGCTAATCCAATAAAACATTTTTTTTCTTAATATTCATCAGGCTCACACACAAAGACAAGACTACTCATTCCATTCATAGTTTCCTTTGTTAATGTCCAGTATTTTGTTCTGTGGTCCA
Organism: Sardina pilchardus; assembly: GCF_963854185.1. Taxonomy (NCBI): domain Eukaryota; kingdom Metazoa; phylum Chordata; class Actinopteri; order Clupeiformes; family Clupeidae; genus Sardina; species Sardina pilchardus. The sequence continues at coordinate 19,137,521 of NC_085004.1, read as the reverse complement.
GTTTTTCCCCCCTTTCACTTTCTCTCCTCAGCAGTTTTCATCTCGCTAAAATGTGTCTGGCGTTCCGTCTCTCCTGAGCTTGCTACTACAGGACCAACAGCCCCTCAGCCCTCACAAAAGACACAAAACCCCAAAACGTTGGGCTTTCTCTCGGACTCTTTGTGGCGTTCTCATTTTTTTTCCCTCACTCATTCAAATCTCACTCACTTTTCTCTCTTCTTCATGCTCACCCCTCACTCTCAACTCTTGAGTGGTTGGATTTCTTTTTTTTTTTGGCTAACCAGAAATTCCTTTGCCTGAGTTACTGCAACACGTTCGCTTGAAGCTTTATTTTCAGAGGCGTGTGTTGCAAAAGGAGGTGTTTATTTACTGATGTTCTCGTCTGTTGGTGTTTTTGTTTGTTTGTTTGCATCGTTAAAACAGGATTCACAGTTGTTTTTTGTTATTATTTTCTTTTCTGTCGTTAAGTTAGTTTTCTCAGATGGTGTCGACAACCTGACTCACTGCAGCCTCGACGATGTCCGGGATCAGGGCGTCCGCCACCTGGCTCAAGTCCTTTTTAAGTTCACAGTCACTGGGGGCCTCCTGAGGGGCCTGCTCCTCCTCGGGCTGCGCCACGCCGTTCACACACTCCTCCGCTGCCTGCTGTTCGGCCACCGCCACCGCGGGCTCCTCCGCTGATACGGGCTCAGGTGCCACCTCCTCGCTCACGCCGTTGACTTCCGGCACGGCGGCGGGCACAGCGACGGGCGCGGCAGCGGGCTCCTCCGGGGCGCTTTCACACTCGCCGTTATCCAGGGGCGCGGCCGGCGCCTCTTCGCTGGGTGCCGACGGTGCCGCGTCGGAGGCGGCGGCGGCGGCGGGCTCCTCAGCGGAGAGTTCGTTGGTGGACGCGGACTCGGAGATGACGATCTCGGGGATGGGCTCGGCTGGGTCTTCGGCGGCCGGGGCGGCAGGAGCCTCGGCGGCGGATTCTGTTGTGGGCTCTGTGCTCTCTGGCTCTGAGACGGCAGCAGCGGCAGGTTCTGGCTCCGATACGGGCTCTGGCTCAGGCTCAGGGGCAGCTGCAGGCTCTGGCTCGGCTTCGACGGGGGCGGCATCGACAGCAGGCGCCACCTCTGGCTCTGAGGGCGCCGAGGACGACTCCTCTGGCTCAGTGACAGTCTGTGGTTCTGGTTCGGGTTCGGCTTCAGGCTCAGGTTCTGGCTCAGGTTCTGGCTCTGGAGCAGCAGCAGCTAAGGTGACTTGCGTGACTTCAATCACTTCTGTGACTTCCACATCGCCCACGACCTCTTGGACAATGTCGATCTCCTCCACTACAACCACCTCTTGCACAGGTTCTGGCTCTGGCGTTGGTTCTGCTGCAGGTTCCTCAGCTGCTGGTTCTTCGGGTGCTGCTGCAGGAGGTTCCTCAGGTGCTGCTGCAGGTTCCTCGGGTGCCGGTTCCTCTGGTGCTGCTGCAGGTTCCTCTGGAACGGGTGCTGGAGGTTCCTCAGGTGCAGCTGCTGGAGGCTCCTCGGGTGCTGCTGCAGGTTCCTCGGGTGCCGGTTCCTCTGGCGCTGCTGCAGGTTCCTCGGGTGCGGCTGCGGGAGGCTCCTCGGGAGCGGCTGCGGGAGGCTCCTCGGGAGCGGCTGCGGGAGGCTCCTCGGGAGCGGCTGCGGGAGGCTCCTCGGGAGCGGCTGCTGGAGGTTCCTCGGGTGCGGCCGCTAGGGGCTCTTCAGGTGCGGCCGCTGGAGGTTCCTCGGGTGCGGCTGCAGTCTGTTCCTCGGGTGCTGCGGCCGGTTCAGCAGCAGGCTCTTCCGGTGCAGCGGCTGTCTCGGCTACCTGCTCGGCCGCTGCAGCCGGTTCCTCTGCCGCAGGAGCTGCAGCTTCAGTAGTGGGGGCTGCCTCAGCCTGTTCGGGTGCAGCCTCAGCCGCCTCCACCTTCTGTTCTACCGGGGCCACGACTGCCGTCTCCTCCTTCTTGTCCTTCGGGTCGCTGACATCGTACCCCTTCTTCTTCTTGCTCAGCTTAGCTCCCATGGTGAGTTCTGTGAGTAGCAGGAGCACAGCAGGAGAGTCTGTTAGCGTCAGTGCTAATACTTGTGTTTACACTTTGAACTGAACCACACCCACCCCCCACTCCATATTGAAAATGGAATCACAAAACACCAACACGTTGAGTTCCATACTCAACTTGCCCAGTCATTGCTTCAAAATACATGGATAGAACAGAAGAAAGTGAGATATGAAAAAGAGTTTCATAGGCGCACACAAGAGCATAAGAGTGAGAGAGGGAGTTAATTTGGTCTTTCCTTCTTAAAGCACACTAACCCTTTCTCCTCTTAAGAAGGACACTAACTCATTTCCACCGGGAGCCATGGACACAGTCTGCGAGTGGTGCCAAGAAGCATCTATGGAGGACTTCTAAAAGACAAACTGCCACAGGACGGGAGCTTTGCGCCAGTCTTTTACATTCCTTACCACACGCTCATGTGAACTCAAAGGGCAACGTATCCACGAATCTCAGGAAGGCAACGGTGCCAAATGAGAGCCTACAGTCCAGCTACCCCTTTAATGGACGCCTTGGTCCACACTGGCATCCTTTCACAACAGCCCTCTGGGTCAGAATCACATGAGATATAGTAGGATACATCGGAGGACTAAATTCAGCTCTTTATATAAAACAAATTGGCTTTCCTCCATGGGAAATTACATTGCTACTCCCTAGCCTGCAAAGCATGAAGACTGAATGCAAACCACAGAGCTGGAACAATTGCCTTGTCCAATGGCTTGTTTAATCAACTCTGATTCTCAGGCTATCAAACAAGAAAGTGCACTGTAAATAGGTACTTTGAAACAAGGAGCCAAGTCTGTGTCAACATGATCATTTTCTTCCCTCAGCAAATGTTTTAGAGACATTTGTACTTTAAAGTGGTCTGAAGGTGAGATTACACCGAAAGACATGAGCTAGGAAACTTGCTATTGTGGAAAAAAGTAGTCCCTCCACCTAACCTCCTGTTGCTGCTAGTTAATTAGAAGTGAATCAACAAAGAATGGGTGGACAAGTGCAGTGTCTTGCCTTGTCACATACCAATGGTAACATACTGGCTTTACTTAGCTGCATGAACAATGACAGGGGAGGATTTCATCAGCCTGTAACTTCCTTATTCCTGTATAGAGAACTAAGTGAAAACAACTAAAAGCACCCATGACTGCTGATATCACTAACACTGGATGCAGGCCAGATCTCTCCCATGACATCGAACGTTGAGAGAAGCGGTTACATTAATCTAATAAACTTGTACAGGGGAAGCCAGTTTCACTCTTATTGCAGTGGGGGTGGAAACAACCTCTGCCATAATGGCAAGAATTCCACAAGCCCCCAGCCATCATTAGTGCCTCTGTGATGATTGGCCATTAATAATTTAAAGCAAATTTCATGGATTAGTGAGGTGGGGGTAGGAAGAGGTTCCACTTAGCCAACGACTGGACCTTGCAGTAAAATGTCGGCTGCCATCAATCAGCAATCAATTGAACACCTTTGCTCGACGTCACACGTGTGATTGTGCAACAATTGTAATAATTATCTGGAGGTGCAGCACACGCCTTTGCTTAATGGGAACTGTCCGCTGTGCTGCATTGGAGCAATCAGGAATGGTTGCACCAATCATCCACAAATCAATTCACATGCTGGAGCCCACGGCCAGTTTGCCGCACCAGTTCAGGCTGCAGCTACCTACCAGCCTCGATGCGCACACGTTCCTTCTCAACCCTGTCAACTCGGCCGCTCTCTTCCCACACAATATGCTCGCTGTGTGCCAATTAAGCTAATTGCCCGGATTATTGCGGAGGATTTGACTCAATTTATTCTATCTTCTTACTCGGAATCAGGCGAATTTTACACCCTTTAAGCAGCGGCTAAATTGTACTTGGAGGCGAAGTCTATAGTACACATGCAAATAAGCCTCTACGAGGGATCAGAAATGTGCCTATCGCTGAAGGGAAGCGGCAAGGAAATCTCACACTCTTGAGAAAACAACGATTCGGCAAACATCGCCATGCCTAAAATGAGTGAGAGATTACACCTTTAGGTCAATGAGATCGCAAGTCAAGATCATTGTAAACACCAAAACCACACACACTGATATTTAATCTCAGGGAACACTCAGGTGCTTATAAGAAAAAAAACCGTGGCATGTTTCAGTAAGCCCTGCCTCTCAATAAAATATTTGCCCAACGCGCAGCGCAGATGAAATTCCTGCAGGAGTAACAAGCCAAAGCCAGAGGCTGCGGAGTGTGTTGTTGGCAAAGTAAAGTTAACATTCAAATCCGGCTCCGAATGAGAAGGCTAGGCTATATAGTTAAACTATCCCATCAGTATCTATGTGTAAGTCGTAACCGGGTAGCTGCCACCCAAAACAATAGGATAGACATAAATCACTGATTGCAGAGAACCATCATCTCAACAAACGCAGTGATTCTGCGCCCAACCCCGTTCCCCCCCGCCTCTCCCCTCTCCCCTTTTTGTTCATGATCACGTAGGCTATCCACAAAAAGAGTTATACTGGCCTAACACTCCCTGACGATGTGAATTAATACAAATAATAATAAAAAAAAATCCCAACAGGCTCTTATATGCTATCGAAGGGTGTTTTTTATGGGCTACTTGTACAGCATGACAACACCTACACATGACAGTGAACATTTATTTTAGTATTTGTACCACAAAAATATATTCCAACCTCTAGGAAAAAAATCTGGAATTAATTACCTTAAGAGTAACCACACCTTCACACAATTGCGCGGTGCCAGTGGACCGACCACTCTGAGCACCAAACCAGGGGGGTAGTCTCTTGTAACAAATCACATATTGTTTCGCAAGACCCAGGCAAATCTTACCCCCTCCAAGAAAGACACACACTTCAGATTATCCCACAAAATGTAAGCCTGTGGGCTAGATGTTCGATGAACAACGTATGTAGAACGAGCACAGCTGAACACGATGCAAAAATGCCAAATAGCACCAACAGAGAACAATGGCTATATGAATCAAGCTCTCGACAGCCAGTCTAGTAACCATCCCCAGCTCTCTCCAGATTTCCAGCAACACTTCGCAGGGGAGTTTCAGAATCAAGGCTACTACAATCCAGAAAGAGAGAGGGGGCTGGGTGCCCGTGGCAAATATCCAGACCAAAAAGTTTACCGACCTGGTTTGCTGCTAAGATGATCCCTTGAAAGCGATGTGGTGAGGAGAGTCGGATGGTTGTTCTTCCCCCTCTGCAAGAATAGCTTTGAATTGAGGAGGCAAGCTCGCGACTGACAGCTGCGCCCGTTCCTGCTCGCTCCCTGAGGTCCAATATGAAACCGTGCGTTTCTGCTCAGCGCGCACCCCTCCTGCTTCCCTCACAGCCAGCGAGACATCTGTCGTTATCACAACCTTCCCTGCCCACTACCCTCATGTATACCCGCCTTCTCCCTCCTCCCTCCCCCTCCTCCCTCCTCCCCTGCCGAACCCCCTCCTTGTATGCATATTTCTGTAGATTAGATGGGCTTTATTTGTTTTGGGGGAGAATAATGGACCTTTCTTGCTTGACTTTGTTAACTCTTTGAGTGGTTGTTATGGTGATCAACTTTGCTTGTGTCTGAAAGTTATGTCTTTTTTGCGTGTTTGGAAATGTTTGTGATATTTTTTTTCTAGAAAGTAGTTTTGGTGGAGCTTAACCATCCCCTTTTAGCTGAGCAGTTTCTCTCTCTCTCTCTCTCTCTCTCTCTCTTTCACAAACTCTTGATTGTGAAGATTTCACAACATTATAAAACTCCCATTCCCAATCTGGTTGAACTTTTGGTTGATATTAGTATTGTGAATATGCAGCAACATAAAATAAGTGTTCCATATAAATCATATTTATGTCACTGACAAAGAGCTGTGTGATCACATGATTGCACAACGTGCCACCTTTACACAGTGGCTGCGGTTAAGTCAACACAACTGTGTACCATTAACCTTCAAGAACACAATGTTTAGGCCTACTCCATGCTCAGACACACACACACACACACACACAGTCGCCACCATCCTCAATATCACTTGCCCACCTTTAAGTGTCCTGACATGTCACACCGAGGCGTAACCTGCCTGGAAGGTGTTAATGGGATAATGTACATGGCAGGGCCGCGCAGAAATTCTGCATCTTGCTCCAACTCGGCACATTCTCTTCTGTGGTGTGCCAAAGGCAGAATCCACTCAAGAAATCAATTATGATTGTGTCATGGCCTGTGTCTCCTTAGTCAACTGGTTAACTTGCCCACAGAGCCTCAACAAAAGGCTTTAACTATATTAACCACTCTCAGTGCAGTCAGTTTCATAAATGCATTGGGCAGGCTTTGTCCCAGGCACATCATTTGCCCTTTTAAAAAGAGTGTGTGTGCTTGATTTCATTGTCAAAGACATATTGTCCACCTATCAAGTGAAAATAGTAATATTAAGAGTTGGACTTGCGTTTGCACTTATACCCTGGTTAGAAAATGAAGGATTTATGGGCTTACCACACCTAGATACCTTGTTCAGTGGGCAACACACACACACACACAGACACAGACACACAGACACAGACACACACACACACACACACACACACACACACACACACACACACACACACACACACACACACACGTGACCACTCACCTAAGATGGGGGATGGAGATAGGTGGGATGGGTGAGTGTGTTCAAAGGGGTACTGATTGTTATGCTGAAATACAAGCATTAATTCATTGATCAATCCACCTTATGTTTCCCCTCCCATTCTTGTCCTGTCTCTTATCTTAAATGGGTCTTCTCTAACCCACTCTTCCAGTGATTCAATCAACCCTGTGCCCAACAGTAGCAGTTGATCATCTCTTCAGATCAGATACATTGTCATTTGGAATGTGATCAAACATGGTCTTGTGAAACTTGTTTCTTTTCTTTGTTATTCTCTCTCTCTCAAGGCTAGAACTCTCGCTGCATTCCTGTATGACAAAAGAGAAGTTCCACTGAATTCAAGTGCTCAAAGGCATATTGGCTGAAGGACAGAATATGATTTTTCACTGTTTATTTGAATGCAGTTATAACAGATGATAGTTTCTTGCTCCTTCCTTCCTCCTGTTGGTTTTTCAGTTGGGTTCCTAATTTGTTGAGACATGTCCTTCTCTATAGGTAGTGGGCAAGGTTATGGAATTCCCAGACCCTAAATTACTGACAGTGTTATTTATGGCCTGTGGTCTTTGTGTCCTATGATGAGACTTAGAAACAAAACGTAAATAAACCATAAAATGACTGTCAAAGTAAATTTATGAGAATAGGACTTCATCTGGTTAGCTGTGAAGCCAGTGACCCCTAGTGTTTAAATTATAGCAGTGCAATGCATTACATAAAGTGAGTTAAGCAAGTAAATCTTATACATCATATACATGTAGACATATTATATATTGGTGTACACTCTTCTTTGTTGTGAATTCATGTATACTGACTACGGGTGGAGGGTCTCACTTTATCTTAAGTTGTTGCCAGGAGAATGGCGATGATAAGAGTTTGCCGGTTCATTCTCAACTGAAACACTGCACCCACAGCAGACCCAAGATTAAGATATGGCATTGTGTGGATAGTTGGTGTCCCTAATACCTGGGAGTGTGAGTGTGAGTGCATTAGCAGAGAGGCAAAGCCACTGTCACCTGAAATAGAGGAACACTGAAGATTGTGTGTTCCTCCTGGCACAACACCTGCGAGACAGAGAGAGAGAGAGAGAGAGAGAGAGAGGGAGAGAGAGAGAGAGAGAAAGACACAGAGAGAGAGAGAGAGAGAGAGAGAGAGAGAGAGAGAGAGAGAGAGAGACATAGAACGCGTTCTGTGTCTATGGAGAGAGAGAACTGCATGTTTTTGTTTTTGCTGCCAGCGGGACCTCACTGCTAGAGCATGGGAGTGGGCGGGTCAAGTTACTTGTGAAGTGGTGTGAGTCAGAGCCCTGGCATTCTATACCTCTCTCCAGAGACCTCCACCACCTCCATCCACTCACAACACCTTCCCCTTGCCTGTCCGCTCTGCTTCCCATACTCCTGCATATGCTACCCTGAATGTATTGCACACAGGCTACTTCTCACCATGTTAAGCTATAGCTCTGCTTTAATGGTATAACAGTGACCTATAATAGTAGTAGTAGTGATAGTAATGGAGGCAGGAAACACATACTGGCTGTGAGCATTGCATCATTGTTTATAGTTTGTGCCTTCATGTTTGTAGCCTATTTAAAGGAGTAATCAGCAATCCTGTGATTTAGTGAAGTCCATCACATTTTTTGTCACATTCAGCGAACATTTAGCTACTCATCATCCACTAGCTGGCCATATACCGTGAGCACACAATAAAAGAAAACTTGAAAAAGAAAACAAATGGTCTCTGCAGAAAACTGTAAACAATGAAAGTGGGGGCAGCCTGTCTCCCAAACAAAAACACAATTCTGTGTGGAGTTTCTCTGGAAATACTGATGGGAGGGGTGAGCTATCTGGTGTGTTTTGTTTGCTCCTTGGCTAAGATATAATGTATGCTGTTTTGAAAAAAACATCTGTGGATAAATTCAAATGTAAACCTAAACATAAACAAACAAAACCTCCTGCATTATTGCTGTCAGCTCCTTTAACGTACGTTAAATACGTTGATCAGTTTGACACATTGCTCATACTGATGACATACTGATTTTGCATGTGTGTGTGTGTGTGTGTGTGTGTGTGTGTGTGTGGGGGGGGGTTGTGGGAAGGGGGGTGGGGGTGGGAAGTTAGTTTCAGCAGGCTTTTTCAAAGACTATTTTTTTTTTTTATCAATGGAACTATTGGGCCATTCTTTGAAAAGGGTGCCATTTGTGTTCAGAACATTTGATGAGATTCAGAGGACACACATTAGAGCCAAAGTGTGTTTCTAAAGCCTAAAGCTAATAATTCAAAGGTTCTTGTTAACACGATGAACAAGAACAATACTACTCTTAAAGATTATCACACAATTTTTAACCATCTTTTACAAGGGCCATTTCTATGTGTCCAGATTGACCAACATGACATTTACATTAAAAAAAATATCACCTCGTAAATGTTATAATCGTATCAAACTTTTGCTATTTTCAGATGTAGGCCTAAATATTCTTTAATTCCTGATGACATTAGTATTTGGAAATAAATCATGCTTTTTAGTAAATGATTGTCCTGTGTCCCCTGGTTTGATCCCTGTCACATTGATTCGTTCATAAATAGCATACTGTTCAAACATAAATAGCATACTGTTCAAAATGAAATCACAAAGACAATTTTCAACAATGTCTGTCTGTAGAGCGCCCAAGAAACGAATAGAAAAATAAATTCTGACATTCTTTTACAGTCCCCTCCATATAGTGGGACACATGTATTATACCATGCTAAAGTTGCCTAAAAAGAGGAATATAAAATCATCATTTGACAATTGATCTTAATGCCATAATTAAAGAAAATGAGTAAAACCGCTAAGTACACCAATTTTCTTTGTGATTGAAGAATGCATCGTAAATAAATAAATGTTCTTCCTTAAATGCTAGGGGGCATACGTATTTGATCCCTATGTTAAATTCCCATAGGAGCAGGGGATTTTTTTTTTATATGTTTTTATTTTTAAAGGCCAGCTATTTCATGGATCCAGGATATTATGAATCCTAAAAAAGTTCCTTTGGAATCAAAATAGCCCCACATCATAACATACCCTTCACCATAGCTAGAGATTGGCATGGTGTTTTTCCCAGTTAGCCTTAGCCTGTTTGATGCTCATTGAGCTCAATGCAAATCAAACTATAAAGACCCTTCACCATATCTACAGATTGGTTTTATTTCAGTTAGCCTATTAGTTGGTTTCATTCTCATTGAGCTCAATGCAAATCAAACCAGCTAATAGGCTAACTGAAATAAAACCATTCCAATACTTATGCCTGTATTTTAAGCAATAAGATGATACATTATTCATTCAGAAAGAAAATATCAATTTCCAAACGATTATTTTAGTCAACTTTATAGTCAACTTTAGCAAATGTTCCAATTCTTATGGAGGGGAATGTACATTGTTTATTTGTTGTTTTTTTGTTTATTTTGTTGTTGGTGGTGTCAATCCCATCACACAAATTCGACAGGAATAACTTTTTCATTACAGTTTTAATACTATCACTATCAAATGTCATGCATGTCTTCTTACACAAACTACTTGGACCAAAGAGCACCCAACAACAATCGATACATCAAAAGAACAAAGAGGACTGAGCATGCCACTAACCCTGAATATTTACTATCAAATGTCATTTCTAATTGAAAGCATGTAAATCAATAACTTGACCGTTATTGGATAACTAGAGGCTAGAGCCATCGTGAAATTTACAATGCGGTCATATTTATGACTGTTATGACATGCTATGACTGTTTTTGGACAGCAGGTGGCAGCTCTTTACATTGCAAGTTGGCAGTAAAATCTGATCCACAGAGTAGGCCTAGACCTACTGAGGGTAGTCTCCCTCTGTACTTTTATGTTAACTACATTTGTGTTTTCTGCCGATTAAAACCTGCTGTCTTCTATGTATCAATCTTATGATTATGACAATAGAGGGATCATATAAGAGCACCTGTGAGGTTTTGAGAGCTGAGGCGGTGTATTTCAATGTCCTCTGAAGACTTGATACATAGGCATATGGCAATTGCTGCAATGCACAACATTCTTTCATGTTCAATATTTCTGCTACAACCTTATACACATATCCTCTTTGATCAATTAGAGAATGTATAATCGAAAGATTTTTCAAGCATGTAATGTGCAATTAGCCTACAGAGGTGGACAGAGGAAAAGTCCTGCCATATTCTTTCTGTGCACTTAACACAGGTGATATCACTAATTATCTGATCTGATCCACCTGGCAGCTAATTAGGATGAGCTGGTTTACTAAATGGTTGGATCAAATACTTGGCAGGACTTGTAGGCCTACTCTCTGAACCCAGGATGGCCGCCTCTGGTACTAACTGGTGACTGTGATTTCTTGTTTTCTTTTATGTGCTTTGGTAGGCTGGCGATTTGGATTTCGCCCTGCAGCTCAGGCTGGAAACCTGCACATCTGTCTCTCCTGCTTCCTGTCCACTTTTGCTGGGTCCAATCACAAACTAGCTTATCCAAAAGGCGCACTCGGATTGTTGGTCTGATTGGTTGAAGGACTATATGCGTACAGTCATTTGAACTATGCCCATTAATCACGCCTCTTGTGCAGTAGAAATAGCCTAAAGGGCAGACTACCCTAACTAATGTTCAATCTTAAACGATTGAGCTAATAGCCAGACTAGTGCTTTGGCCTTAAGACATCTGAGACTGAGAGTGTGATAGGGCTTGCACCAATTTCATTTAGTAGGCTAGACCTAGGCCTAGTGTGCTGGTCACAAATAAAGATAGCTACACATTCACAATTGCCATCGTGAAAAGAGATAAGCCTATATCTGGTTGATTCTTGTCTATGGTGTGAAGTGCATAATGGCAGACGACTACCATGCAACCCCTGTCGCACATCACCCCAGCCTACATAGGTCGGCTAGTCCAAACTGATGTTTAGGGTAACGTTGGAGTAGGTGGCAAACATGCCCATCAGTCTTTGTGCTCCTTGGCTACTAGTCTACTGACATGAACAAAAAAACCCGTTAAAATTTCGTTTCTGGATATAAACCTATTTCTCTTGCCGGTAGGCCATATGACTCTTCACACCAGGGCGTAACCGGTTGCAACGCGCGCTCTGTTGGTCGTTTTCGAGAATGACATCATTTTAGCCAACGCGTATAGAGCTGTCTGCTGACCTGCCGTATCAGAATTACAACTGTGATAAACTGACCGTAGGGTTGCGGTGATCTGCTGTACACCAACGTGTCAAACGGGGTTATTTAGCCGTTTCTATTTTTTACAAATAGTCTTATATAGAAATTTGTGGAAGAACTCAGCTTAGCAAAAGTTTAAGTTACATCTAGGTCCTGAGGCGCCCAGGCTGTGCCTCTTGGTGCCTCCCTTTGTCGCTGTAGAAACAAGATGGCTCCCGTTTTGGAGAAGAAGCTCCTGGGCGCAGCTGGGGCTGGCGACACCATGGAAAATAACACCGAGGATGAAGAGGGACAGAACCTTTGGTTAGTTTTTTTACATGTCTGGTTGAGATTAACGGTCTCTTTGTGATGAAAGATGAACAGCTAACGATTGATATCTGCTTTGTCACTGCCGGTTGCTACTCAGGGAAACACCGGCCAGGCTAACGTTATGGCTTCAAAACAGTACACTAGCCAGCTAACGGTAGCAGATCACCAGCCTTGCATAGCAAAGACATTCTAACCGGTTCGTCACCAATCAGGCTAGATATTCATGGTTGGTTTGTACACTCATACTTGAAGTAGAGCCTGCAACGAATTTTGTGGTCATGTTTCTGAATTGTTGACATGTAAGCCAGCGCTAGGAATTTAGGGCTGACGTTACATAGCTAGCAAGCTCTTGTTCCTGTCAAAAGTGGCGAGCAAAACTGACCAGTGTTAGCATACACTATTTTGCTCAGGCAGCTAGTGCGTTAGCTTACTCAGTCAACAATGTAACGTCAACGTTAGCTTTAATGAAGCTAATAGAATTGTCATGAATGTAACTTTGATAGAGTCTATGTTAACCTTTCTTTAAAAGATTACGATACTGTGAAAACCATTGTTACTATTTTGGTATAGATGCTGCTAGTTTGCAAAGCCCGACTTCTACTTTGCTCATTAGTGCTATCTGTCTAGCTAGCTTTAAAGTGGTAACTGACAAGCTCTTAACTTGTACGGGCGTTCTCTGGCAGTCTTTGGAAATACTAGATGACCTCATTTGTTGTGACGGATAACGTTCGTTTAAAATACATTTGCCATAATTATAGCATACAGCTGGTATGTATTGTCAATGCAGTGTGTGAAATTTCATGTTCTTATAGTAGTACAGCTACTTCTGGCGTTACATGTGTTGTTCTGTTTGGTTTAATGCTAAGCGATCATGATGCAGAATTGCCACTAAGTGATGTATTTATGTTTTTCGTAAAGGACTTCGATTCTGAGTGAAGTTTCTACACGGTCAAGCTCTAAACTGCCATCGGGAAAGAACATATTGGTGTTCGGTAAGTAGATTGATTTTACATACGTTCATACGCCTCTTTGGATTTATGAAACATGATGATTGGTAGACCTACTGTACATCTGCACATTATTTACTATCGTGAAGAGAAGGGGAACACTGGTATCATGGATGATGTTATGCTTTACATTGCTTTCATGTGAGTTATTGCAATGCATATCTTGTGTTGGATGTAGACGTGTGATTTGGGGTGGGTGCACCGAAGCAACTTGTTTTTTTTTATCAATTGTTCTAGGGTAATTTGCATCTCCTGTCAGCCCTCATAGTGCTCATATCATTTATATCTCAGGCAAGGTTATTGTGTCCGTTGAGTTGTGCCTTCTTTGTTTGATGAGTTGGACCTCTTTTGTGCTGATGCTCCACAGGAGAGGATGGGTCAGGAAAGACGACACTCATGGCGAAGCTGCAGGGAGCAGAGCACAACAAAAAAGGCCGTGGCCTGGAGTATCTCTACCTGAACGTCCACGATGAGGACAGAGACGGTGAGTCACTGGAAGGGAATACCAGGAATAGCTGCTCAGATTCCTGGTCAGAATAGCACAGAATACCAGAGATTTGGATGAGGTCAGGTGGCAAAAAAAAGAATGATCCTCAGAGGTTTGTTTTTGTAGACCTGTCTATGTGTAGATGTATGGAAGTAAGTCAAGGTAAGGTAGTTTTTGGTTATTGATTGAGCCAGCTTTAAAAAAAAAAAAAGTCGGGGACTGACTTTGTTTGTCTTGTGTGTTTCGTGGTAGTATGTTGCTAGTTGGTGTTGCCATAACCCCCCCTCCCCTCCCTCCCAATCTGCCTTGTACCCCTCTCCCCTCTGAAATTCCCCACTTCTGCAGATCTCACACGCTGCAATGTTTGGATCCTGGACGGGGACCTGTACCACAAAGGTTTGCTGAAGTTCGCAGTCACGCAGGAGTCGCTGAAGGACAGCCTGGCGGTGCTGGTGGCAGACATGAGCCGGCCTTGGACCATCATGGAGTCCCTGCAGAAGTGGGCCAGTGTGCTGAGAGACCACCTGGACAAACTCAAGATCCCACCAGAGGAGATGAGGGAGATGGAACAGAGTAGTAAGTGTTTTCGTCTTGTGTTTTTTTTTGTAGGTGTTTTCGTTTAGTCTCTTGTCGGAATGAAATTGTCTGTCAGCTGAGTTCAGAGTTTACAAATAGCCTGCATAGTGCAAGCTATTCCTAGTGAGGTGTGTGTGTGTGTGTGTGTGTGTGTGTGTGTGTGTGTGTGTGTGTGTGTGTGTGTGTGTGTGTGTGTGTGTCTGTGTGTGTCTGTGTGTGTCTGTGTGTGTCTGTGTGTGTCTGTGTGTGTCTGTGTGTGTGTACTTGCATGATGTGGTGCTGTTGTAAATGATGGTTTATTCAAGTTTTTGTTTGTGATGCAGGCAGCTGCATCATATGATGACCTGTCTTTCCCCCTTTGGGTAGTGCAACATTCTGTGGACTATTTTTGCACATTTTGTGAAAGATGCTAGATAAAGCAGCAAAGTGGAAATTGTGGGTAGGCCTCGTCGTCCTTGCCTTGGTGCAGGCTGGGCCTAATATCTCGGCAGATCTGATTACCAGTAATGTCTTTGATCGAGAATACAGGCCAGCAGGGCCCAGCTTGATGAGGCTGCTGAGGATGCTGGGTTGCTTGTTTTCTTCTGTACAGTCCTGGATGCGACTGATGCTCTGGTCTACTCTTACGCACACAGGGCTTTGTGCATGAAGCACTCCTTTGTGTGCTCCATTTGCATGCCTTTTGATTTCTGCCAGAGGTACAGTGTGGATAGGGCTCTCAGGCATGGCTGCCTCTCTGAAAGAAGCTCTCTGTCTGGCGTCGTCGGCAAATCTTCTCCCTGACGAGGTGCTGGAAAACTCTGTTAGCTCGAGTTTGACTCCGGTAGCCATTGGCTGACGTAAGATGCCAGATTTGGCGGTTATCCCGCTGAAAGGTGATTGAAATGTGAAGCTGCTCCGTGTTTGTGCAAATTAAATGCACGTCTGGCCCCATGACATTTAGTAGCAGTTGCTATCTCTGTAGTGGTGTTGGTGTAACAACTTGGGATAATGACTTGTATGTCATAACATGTAATTAAGGAGGTAATGAAATAGATTAGATGTCAACATATGGGTGCAGCATTTTGTCCTTGTTCGTGATGGAAGTGTGTATTTATTATGGACCTTAATGCCTCAATGTTCAAGTCAAGAGAGAGAAAGTTTGATGGCTGATGGCTACTCACTAGCCATCAGACCTGAGGTTGCAGGTCTCTCTGCATCTTTCTGCGTTGTTTAGTGCATAGAAAGGACAGACCGCTTCAGTCTGTCGTTAGACACTGACCACTGAAATGGAGGAAGAGGAAGTAGTGAAGTGGTCATGGTGTTTATTGACTCACTCACACTTGGGCTAAAATGTTAAGCTCAGCCTGCTTACACTACCACCATGTAGAGCTTGTAGAAAACACACACACACACACACACACACACACACACACACACACACGCTGATCACTTGATACCCAGCTGGTATGTCAGTGGTTGGATTTTGCACTGGGGCCCAATATCTCTCGGGGTACATCTGAATTCTTTTGCCCGACTGACGTAGGTGGTGAGTGTGGGCAGCTCCACCCTCTGGCAAAGCTGGCTGCCCTCTCTAGCTCTGCTGGTGCCAGTGTTTTTAGTGGGTGTCCTGTGCATCTAATTGGACACACTTCAGGTGTCAGATGTTATCAGCCGGAAATCCCCATGTAACTTGTTGTGCTGATACTCTCTAGCAGGAGATTTCTCCCCCCCTGCTGCGTCATGCTCATTTGTATATTGATTTCCCCCTGTGAGGCACATAGCTACACATGTGTGATTGGCAGCTGGCTGAATTGTCGGTACTTTTGGTAGAAAAGGGAAAAGTAAACAATGTCTGAGTGAATAGTAGAAGTAGTGGACTCACACAGAGGAGTGAGGCGTGTTGGTGTGTGGGGCATGTGAAGATTGTGGAAAAAATCTGGTTGTTAAACTATGTCATGTTGATCAGAGCTGCACACAATGGCCCGTATGCACGGAAGGCTCTTCAGCCAGCGCTTTATTTCCGGTCGAGTGTTGTATTGTAACGGCATCTTCTGCTTTAATCTGCTGCTCCTTACGTGACACTGAATATTTAGTTTGCCCAATGATAATAATATTTTTGTTTAAAAATGGACACGCGTATAAATGCTTCTACGTCGTAACATGTTGATTCACTAGGTGCAACACCCAACCGGGTCGGTGTAGATAGTAATTACATTACCGATAGTGGCGGCTACAGCACACATGGCTCCCCCGGAAATAAATGAGCTGGTGTTCCGTGCATATGGCCTATTGGCAGGGGAGTTTAACGGTAGAGTTTAGTTGTGTTCCTGAAGCCAGCTTCAGTGAAAGAAATTACAGACAGGCTACATCAAACATGCAACTGAAGCGTTCCATTCGCGCAGCATGAAAATAGTTTCAGCAGACTGGTCTAATGTTTTTGTACGCTCCACTACCATATCGGCTGTAGCCAGTTCCATGGTTTATAGTGGAAGCTAATGGCTGCAGCATGCACACTTGGTGTAGCCTGCCTGTTAGGATGGTGTTGTTGTTATTGTTGATAAGCTGTTCCCAGACAAAACAAGCTTAGAGAGACAGACTAGGTGTGTGTCTGCTTCAGCATGTCAGACGGCAACACAAAGAATGCAACAAGCTGTGGTGTGAGACTGTTGTGAGCAGCAGCAGCGCTTCGATGAGACAAAGACGGTGTGAAGAGCCCCGGCGGGACGCTGGCGGTGAGTGTCGGGCAGGCAGCTATGAAAGCGGGTCAGCCAGCAGCTCGGAGCGCCACACAGACTGTCCTCGGAGCGCCGGCCAGACAGACAGCCTTTCGCTGCTGATCTGGCACCAGTCGCCGAGGTGATGTCATCTCTGAGAGAGTGAGAGAGAGAGAGAGGGGGGGGGGGATAAAGATAGAGAGGGAGGGAGGAGCAAGAGGGGGGGTAGAGGGCAAAGAGGTAGAGACAAGATTAATAATTCTCCTCATGTAAAAGTGAAAGTGCAGAAGGAGAGATTGGTAAGTGGGGGTGGGGGTGTGGTGGCGGGGTGTACAGAAGACGGGAGGAGGGCATGAGAATTAGCACGTCATAAAAGCACATGGAAACACAGACGGGGAACAAGTGAGGGAGGGTGTGAGAGTGGGAGAGGAGCAGAGAGAAGGAGAGAGGGAGGGAGGGAGGAGTAGGCATGTGTCCAGCAGTTCTTACAGGGCGTTGCATCATGTGCTTCCTCCCGCTGCCGGATCAGAGCAGGCAGAACACTGAGCACCATAGGAGGAGCAAGGAGAGGAGGAGGTGGAGGAGGAGGAGACAAGACCAGACAAACAGACACAATGATAGATAGAAAGAGACTGACTGACAGACAGACAGATAGAGGCAGAGAGAGGGAGAAAGACGGAGACAGAGAGGCTGCCTCAGAGCGCTCTCGGTGAATACTCAACCAAAGCCAGTGTGTCTGCCAGCTGACTCACATGAGTGACTCTCGCTATTTGGGCAGAAAGGTCAGAATGGCACTGTTCACAGCCGATGGCGGCAGCCTCCCAAAGCTTTGGCCTAATCATGCATTGTGTTAACGTCAGGTCGCATTGCCTAGGCAGGTCTCCTGAAACGTCCGTGTGGATGTGACCCGACGGGGGTCTGCGAGGGCGAACGCGTATAGCGTGCCGCGGAAGCGTGTTGGTTTCACACGGGCACTGTGTAAGCATGCGGCTTTCACGCGGCCTACGTGCTATACGCGCTTAAAACAACAGCATACGCGGCCCTGTGCCACTGCGCGAGCCCTGGACCCGCCCTTGTTTACACAGCGTCGCACTTGGTGCAAAGTCGAACAATGGCCAGCGATTAGCTCCCGTGTCACTGTCTCCAATTAGTCTGCCCTGTGGCCTGCAGTCTCTGGGCCCTGCTGGAGACTGGAGTCGTCGTACGGTTGTGGCTGGTTCCAGGGACCTCTGGCCAGACTCGGGCCTGTGGGTCTGCTAGGGTGGACTAGCCTCCGTCCGGTTACGAGTGGTGTGAAAGCAATGCAGAGATTAGGCTGAGTTATGTCAGAAATGTACACTATGCACGTCGGAGTCAGACTCCGCGTTAAGGAGCCTGGCTTGCGTGAAGCAGTGGAGATAAGGAGGCAATGAGAACTTGTTTGTTTTTTTTTGTTTGTGTGTTTGTTTGTGTTTAATATGTATGTATGTTTATGTGTGCGTTTTTGACTAAGTTTGTGTGCTTGTGTATGCATGCTACCTATGTGTATGTGCATAAGTGTGTGTGTAGTGTGTGTTTGCTGGGCTAGTAGGCATCTCTGGGAGGAGAGAGGCGAACCTGAGCTGTAGGGACAGGACAGGAGTCATGTGATGACCAAACAGCAGCCATCAGCAGTAAAAGGGGGATCAGTATCTTTACGGCCGCAGACTGATGGGGTCTTTCCCTTCAGCTATCACCCAACAAAGCATCCTTCAGCTCACAGGACACTTGCTCCTGGCTCCCAGCAACAGCTAAACAGCACAGCATAGTTTCCAATAATGGTGGGTGTGTGTGTGTGTGTGCGCGTGTTTGTGTGTGTTGAAGTGGGGTTGTGTGTGTGTGTGTGTGGCTAGCGAGTTCCGAGAGCAGGGGCAGAGTCACAGTGGTGACTTAGTCTGTAAACACCCTTTGGGAAAAGACTAGCTGAGCTTTTGCTTTGGCATCATGTGATTTAAGCCTGATCAAGAGCATATGCGTTTTGAAGATGTTGTTAAAATAATCTCCCCTGTTTGTTCCCACTGCTGAGGGTAGTGGCTAAATGTGTGTAAGAAACACTACTGATGTTTATGTGTGTTTGGATTTACTTATTTAAATCCGGTTTGATTAGAGGTAGGTAATTTTAGCCAGTTTACATTTTAAGTAGTCTTCCAATTCACACAAGCCTTGCAGGCCTTGTCTTTTGGTACTTTGGTGCACCATATGTCTTTGTTTGTGTGTCTCTGTGGGTGTGAGACAGAGAGAGAAGCTCTCTCTGTGTGTGTGTGTGTGTGTGTGTGTGTGATCCATAAACTGCATTCCTCGGGTTCCTGAGGAAGCACTTCCTCCTTCCCGCCTCCTCTGTGCTTTTCTAGGAGCACAGGCTCTCGGCTGACGTGGCCAGGAAACACCGATCTGAGCACAGATCCGTCAGCCTTACATCACTATCTCTGCCATTATACGCAATGTCCTAGATGACTCGAATACTGATCTGAGATCTGTGCTTTGTCCCTGTCTGGGGAAACAGCAGCAGCAGGCACTCCCTCTCCCAGTGTGTAATGAGTGGGTTGGCACTGCTAACGATTGCTAGCCTCCTGTAACAGATGTGCTTGTAAGTAGAAAAGTGCAGTCTGAAACCCTGCTGAGGGATTTTCGTTTAAGCGTCGACATGGGGAAGATTGGGGGCTTTGGGTTCTTACATGGAGAGTTTGATGCAGAAGATCTGCGACTTAAAGGGATATTCCGCCATTTTTGGAAATACGCTCATTTTCCACCTCCCCTCGAGCAAAACAATCGATATTTACCTTGTTCCCGTTCATCCAGCCATTCTGTGAGTCCGGCGATACAACTTTTAGCTTCAGCCTAGCATAGATCATTGAATCGGATTAGACCATTAGCTTCTCGCCTGCTAGCTTCATGTTTAAAAGTGACTAAGATTTCTGGTAATTTTCCCATTTAAAACGTGTCTCCTCTCAAGTTAAAAAGTGCAGTAAGACCAACTGAAAATGAAACCTGCCGTTTTTCTAGGCTGATTTGACATGGAACTACACTCTCATCTGGCGTAATAATCAAGGCAACTTGCAGACTACTGGCACTACTACTGCTTGTTGTCTATGGGGACTATTTTCAGGTGCTGCGTACGGTATTACTGCGCCTATGGTACGTTTGCAAGTTACCTTGATTATTACGCCAGATGAGAGTGTAGTTCCATGTCAAATCAGCCTAGAAAAACGCCAGGTTTCATTTTCAGTTGGTCTTATTGCACTTTCTAACTTGAGAGGAGACACATTTTAAATGGGAAAATTACCAGAAATCTTAGTCACTTTTAAACATGAAGCTAGCAGGCGAGAAGCTAATGGTCTAATCCGATTCAATGATCTATGCTAGGCTGAAGCTAAAAGTTGTATCGCCAGACTCACAGAATGGCTGGATGAACGGGAACATGGTAAATATCGATTGTTTTGCTTGAGGGAAGGTGGAAAATGAGCGTATTTCCAAAAATGGCGGACTATCCCTTTAATGGTCTGAAGTGGGCAGTCTGATTGAGCAGAGCCCGCTGCAGAAAGGAGGACACTTGGCTTAGTTTTGAGACCGATTTAAACTTGGCACGCCCAAAAGAGAGGCAAAAAGCAGCTCACTCGTGAAGGAGTATAGTGCCAGCTGACCAATAAGCAGGTCACAAATAAGTCACATTATTTCTATGTTTACTATGGTTTACACCTCCCTTTGTGTGCTAGCACTTTGTACTGAATTACCCTCTTCACTGGTGATGGGTTTACTTTTATTGTGATTAATTAGGTAATATGGACCAAGTAGTGAGAGGATGAGGTAGCAAATCTTTATTAACCCTTGCTGCATGGGAAATGGTAGCCTAAGCCTAGTTACTACGTTCAGGATTTAGGATGGATGGCTGTGGTATTGACCTACAGGCTGCACAGCTTAGCCTATGTAGTTACTGGTCAAGTATTTCATGTCACAACATCAGACCGTAAGTATCCCACATGTCCTTTTTGATCAGGCATGTCATCAGAATTTTGACTAGTTGGCGGCTAGACAAGCAGACGCTAATGTTGAACCTCACACAAAAATATTTACAGAAAAAAAGGTGCATTTTAGTCTCCATCTGGAGCCCTGATGGGCATAAACCTTCTTCTAAAGCATCACAATACTTCCTATTGGTCAGTTGCTGCATCGAGAGTGTTTTCTAGGGTCAGTAGACATCGACAGTGACCCTTTTCTTCAACAAATGTATCCTGTATATGCTGTGTAGTGGGGGAGGAGTGGTCCAGAGGAAGCTCATTGTTTCCAGTAGTCCTATATGAGGACAGGGCAGTGTCGACGCCCGGGAGGCGCTCTCTGAGTTAACTGCTCCAGCGGGGGCTGTGGGGGGTTTGGACGAGGCGAGTGGTAGTGGCAGAGGCGGGACAGAACTGCTGTCGGCCTCACTCACATCAGAGATGCTCCACTGCAGTCTGACTTCACTTTAAAGTGAGAGGGGAAGAGAGATGGAGGTGGAATGGAGGAGGGAGGAGAGAGAGGGAAGATCAGAGAGAGAGAGAGAGAGAGAGAGAGAGAGACAGGCAGAGAGAGGGAGAGACAGGCAGAGAGAGGGAGAGTCAGGCAGAGAGAGGGAGAGAGAGAGAGACAGGCAGAGAGAGAGAGACAGGCAGAGAGAGAGAGAGGCAGAGAGAGGGAGAGAGAGATGGAGAACTTGAGGCATTGTGGGTCAGAGAGACTGACCTGAAAAGAGTCTGTGACTGAAAGCCAGCTCCTCAGTCAGTAATCTCTCTCTCTCTCTCTCTCTCTCTCCCTGCTCCCTGCCCCCTCAGCTCAGCTGCTGTAGAGTGGCGTAGACCCCCCCCCCCCCCCCCCCCCCCCCCCCCCCCATCAGCACGCTGCTTCTCTTTGCGCAGCTTCAACGCAAACACAGGACATGCAGCTTATGCAACAGCCCTGGAATGTTCCAGCATGACCACGTCCAAACGGGGGGGCCCTTCAAGTCCCACGGCTGGATCAGTGCTGAGTGTGAACATTACTCTGTATAGCTTAGGTGTGGAAAAGCAGGGATCTGGTCCCTAAAAAACGCTGTGTGTGTAGTTTTACTAGGTGCTGAAAGACACAGCAAAGCTCTCTCTGTCATGTGCAAATATAATGTGAGGCATTTACCCCCCCCTCCATGTGTGTGATCTCTGATAGCAAGTTGCCTTGGGCCTAGACACCTAGTGTTACGTGCTGCAGTGTTTCTCAACTTCACAGAGCTGAGGTTAAGTTCAGTGTCTGTGGGAAACGGCAAGACTGCCGTGCTGGAACTGGCATGTTGGCTTCTGGTCGTTAGCTCTATTTGGCCTCCGGTTGCTCATGACATTTGAGCCTAAAAGCGTTCGGAGTCGTCCCGACGCTTGGGTATAAAGTTGTTGGTTTTTTTTGTCTCTCTCTTTTCTTGTACGGTTATTTATCTCACTCTCGTTCCCTTAAGTACACTCCACCACCGATTTCCTACCTTACTCTCCTCTTCTCACATTCAGGTCTATATATTTTCTATTTCTCTCAACGTCGTCTGTTTGAGTCTTTCTGCCTGTCCAGCTGCATTTCCTGCCCCCCCCCCCCCCCGCATGCCTGATGTGCTCTATCCCACTGTCCAGAGGACGTTTTTTTCTTTCGTTGAACGTTTTCACTAACTCTACATGTCTTGTCTCCTCCGCAGTGGTGAAGGCCTTCCAGGAGTACGCGGAGCCCGAGGACAGCACGCCGGCATCTCCCCAGAGACGAGCGCCTGCGGCTGGGGGAGAAGACGAGGGAGTGCTGCTCCCTCTCGGAGACAACGTCCTCACACACAACCTGGGCATTCCAGTGCTAATAGTTTGCACAAAGGTGAGCAGAACACACGTCTCCCTTCCTCTAAAGGGAATGTACATCGAGTAAATATAGGACTACCAGGGATGAAATATGGATCAGGGTGGCACCAAATTCATTTGGGACTGGGAAAACGTTTTTTGTTTGTTTGGTTTGAACACATTTCATGTAATGTGCAAAAATCCTTTGTACACATTCATACACAGTTTGTGTGTAACATGAATCGACAGAATTAGCTACGTTGCCCCTGGCTACAACCACGAGTCATTGTGAGAACATGCTGCTGAATGACGGTAACATTGTTCAATGTGTTTACAGTTCACTAGCACTGATTGTGTGTGTGTGTGTGTGTGTGTGTGTGTGTGCATGTGTTCTGAAGCAGGTTTCGTGCTTTGTTTGTATATTTGTGTGTGTGTGTGTGTGTGTGTGTGTGTGTGTGTGTGTGTGTGTGTGTTGAGAGTCCTTGAGGAGGGCTTAATCAGGCGGCAGTGAAAGGCTGTCTTTATGGAGGCTGCGCTGCTGAGCCTGGAGGGTGAGGAGCTTCGGCCACCCTGACAGCACTCAGCCCTGTGTTCATCACATGCTGCTCACAACACACTTCAGCTGCCTCCTCATCTGGGCCACAGCAATACCCACAAGACACACACACACACACACACACACACACACACACACACACACACACCATGTGCACATACTCACTTACCTCCTATTAACTGTTACACAATAGCTGTAGGCTCAGGAGCTCTATGTCTTTGTTTTACGTATGTGTGTGTAATCATAGTTTTGACACACACACACACACACACACACACACTCAGTCAAGCCCTATTGCAACATGCTTCCTCCTCATCTTCACCAGATGCACACCTGCTTCTGTCCTTTTTCAAATAAACAACACACTCCATTCTCTACACACTGAACAGTAATTCCCTGGAACACACACAGATGTACTCTATTTTATCTCATGATAACGGATTAGCAACACACACACACACACACACACACACACACACACACACACACACACACACACACACACACACACACACACAGAGTATAACTGTTGTCTGACCCCCCGACGTCTCACTGCAGTCCATCATGTCATTTGCAAACAGTGATCCATCCTAATCTCCCTGTTTATAATCCAACTAATTGGATGGTGTTTATGTGTGTTTATTTTGCACTCTTTAAATATGAATACCATCCAGCTAATTGTCTTGTCTATGGCTGTGTGTGTGTGTGTGTGTGTGTGTGTGTGTGTGTGTGTGTTTAAATGGTACACCCACATGCTGAGCCGCATTGGCAGATGGAGAGCGATTTCCCCAACAATCTGTCTGGCCTAAATGATTAAGGGAGAATCTGTTAGCACTGGCTGCCGAAGAGCAGTTTGATGTTTGCTTTAGCTTGTTTGACAACACACCAACACAAACACGTGTGAATGTGCTGTTGCTCTCCACATGGCGAGACTCTATGGGATGCCTCTGTGTGTGTGTATGTGTGTGGTGGCCCCTGGAGAGGACTTGATTTAGGAGTCCTGGAGTGTGTGTGGGTGTGTTCATAGGGAGTGTCAACTGTGAGTGAGGGAGAGAGAGAGTGAGAAAGACAGACAGATAGAGAGTAAGTGTGACATCTAAAATCCAGGCTATTTTAGATGTGTGTGTGTGTGTGTGTGTGTGTGTGTGTGTGTGTGTGTGCGCTCAGCCAGTGAGGAGCCACCCGTGTTTTGGCAGGCCTGGCGCTCCAGCCGGGTGTATGTATATTTCATGCGGACGGAGTGCATATTTAATGGGGCCGCCTGGCACCCGTCACCTTGGCATCGCCACGGTGAAGAAGCGCCTGGCAGTGCCTGAGTCATGCTCCAAGATGGCTGTCCATGGAAACGCCATTAATGAGGTCGCCATGGAGAAAGTGTGTGTATGTGTGTGTTTGTGTGCGTGTGTGTATGAGAGAGAGGCAGAATCCACGTGTTTTGGTTAAAAGAGCAACATTCCTGAGCCAGACTTGGGGTATGTGTGTGTGTGTGTGTGTTTTATAAAGCACCATTCCAAAGGCCATTATAGGCCAGCGTTGTGTGTTTATATTAAGAGCCTAAGGGTGCTAGCTGCAGCCTTCCTAGTAATTCTTCCCCGGAGGATGACCAAGACGACACATGACGATTAGGGCAGGCAAAGATGGATCGAGCGAGAAAAGCAGCGGTCGACACGACAGACAGGGAGAATGTTCAGCCAGAGCCTCGCTGATCATCTCTATGCCCTTTAGGGACACTGTAGCTGTCTTGTCTCAGCAATAATGGCTCATGTCCATGGCTTTATCTCACACCCACTCTCGCTCTCTCCCTTCTCTCTCTCTCTCTCTCTCTCTCTCTCTCTCTCTCTCTCTCTCTCTCTCTCTCTCTCTCTCTCTCTCCCTCTGCCCTCTCCCTCTCCCTCTCCTCTCTCCTCCTCAGTGTGACGCAGTCAGCGTGTTGGAGAAGGAGCACGACTACAAAGAGGAGCACTTTGACTACATCCAGTCCCAACTGAGACGATTCTGCTTGCGATGTATCCTTCCCTCAGTCTACCGTCAGAGCAGACCATTCTGAGCCCAGTCTGTGGTGTACTGACAACATAATAGTGCTATGACAAATGGGCATAAAGCAGTGTATAATGGCAGACATGACCCACACGTCACATCACTGTGTACCTGCTTTAATTAGTTTTTTTCCCCCATGTCTAGAAAAGGAATATTGAGGAATGTTTGGGTTGTTCACAGGATTGTCACAGTTCTCTCATTTCTTAATAATAGAAGTGAGACATTTGCATAACGTTACATTGAGGTTACCTGTATCTGATGATAAGCTCCTTAACCCGAACCCCCTCTCAGACGGAGCTGCCTTGATCTACACCTCTGTGAAGGAGGAGAAGAACTTGGACCTCCTCTACAAATACATAGTGCACAAACTCTACGACTTCCACTTCACCACACCCGCCTTAGTGGTAGAGAAGGACGCAGTGTTCATGTAAGGACTCGTTGTTTCGTACGTTCCACATGCACATTCTGAAACAAAGGCACTTATTGGGAATCCCCTGTAATCTGTAAGGTTAAAATCTAAATAAGTCTGCTGTTGTGGAAGAGGATGATGCAGTGTTCATTTGAAGATACCCATACACGCATCATCACAAAAACATGGGTGTTTCTGCACAGACATGAAATGGGGGAACAAAGAAAGTGTGACAAACTATTACCAAGCCAATCAAAATGTTGCTTATAGAGCATTTCGGAGTCTGGCCCACATGGGACAAAGGATGTAATTCGTTTGGCTGCTGAGCTCAAATCAGAACAGGAAGAATTGCTCGCTGCATCTATAATCCAACACTCCTAGTAAGGTCAAGAGTCCCTCTTCCGATGCCTGGTGTAGTTGGCAGGGGACGATGGAGTGTTCGTTTATTAAGGCATTCCTCCCCCTCTTAAGCTGCAGGGCCGCGCGCTTAATCCGGTTCATTTGTCAAAACCTGTTTTTCATTGAAGTGCGGTAATTAAATACCTGTGATTAGGGTAGAGTTGCCTTCCTTCGAGAGTGGTAGGTAAGCTTACCTACCTCCTACCTTTTTTTTGACACCCTGCTGTTCTCCTCACAGTCCGTCCGGATGGGACAATGAGAAGAAGATCGCCATCTTGCACGAAAACGCCTCCAACTTAAGACCTGATGACCCGTTTGAGGATGTCATCGGGAATCCACCGGTCCGGAAGGTGGGTAGGCGTGACGACAAAGGGCCTCTTACAACTTGGTGTCATGGAATGCATCATTAAATGCTTTTTTTTTCTTTCTTTCTTTCTTTCTTTCTTTCTCTCTTTCTCTCTTTCTTTCTTTCTTTCTTTCTCTCTTTCTCTCTCTCTCTCTCTCTGTGCAGTTGGTGCATGATAAAGAAGTGTGTGCTGAGGATGAGCAGGTCTTCCTCATGAAACAGCAGGTTTGTGATCATGTGATTTTTTTCCATTAAAGCACCATGACAACCTCCCTCATGTACATCCAGGAACATGACTCTAGGCAAGCTTCTCCTCTTAGGAAAATGTGTACATACACACACACACACACACACACACACACACACACACACACACACACACACCCCAGTCATCCTGGTTAACCAATTAGGGAAGGATGAAGTCTCTCGGCTCCGTTTAATTGGATCGGAGAGATCCATAGGGAGTTAAGTTTCTCTGGCTAACCAGGATGCTTCGCTCACCTGAAGATGCCATTGGTGTTCAGTTTTGTCTTAAGTGCTGGATTGAAAAGGCTTTAAAGCAGAGAGCAAATAGGCTGTTACGGTCTCAGTGAGGACTACGTTATGTTTCCTTGGAGTTGATTTGAATAAACGTAATTTGAATCCCCAACACAAATAGAATCCGACAGTTTGCTGTTTGAGATTCAGATGATTCTGCAGACCAGTGCTGATTTAATTCATTAGCTCACAGGCCCCAGCTACAGCCCCTGCCATGAGATCCCTACCCGCAGCACAAACTAAATTATCAGCAACACACAACAGGAAAAAGGGCCTTCTCGTCAGTCCTTATGCGTCCGTAAATGAAATTCTCCTAGCCCTGCACTGAACCCTGCTTTCACGGTTCTCACCGGTGGGATTCTCCTGTGCTAATGAGGAGTATGTGGTGATAGATGAATCTGCTACAATGGAGAGGTCAAAATGGCATGGCAGTGGCAGTTCTATTAAAACATACACAACCTAGGATTAACACACATAAGATACAGAACTACAGAACTAGTTCAATATTTTCAGCATTCACATATTGTCTCCCTGTGAAAACTGGTTGTGGTTAATATTGTTTGGTATAGATATTTGGGATTTGCTCCTCAACCTGGACGATAATCTTCCTAAAAGCACTTTTTGATGTCGTTGCCGTATAGATGCTAAATCACAGGTTGCATATTGTTGATTCTTGCTGTATTGTAACCTGTTCTCATTGATCTCTCTTCTATCTCACTCAACCACTGCAGTCCCTGCTAGCCAAACAGCCTGCCACACCCACAAGAGGAACAGTAAGTGTGATTCACGCAGACACACCCACTCAACCCACCCACATCCCTGTGCACTATGCAAACTCTCTTCCCATGTGCTTCCAGCTGTTAACGCCTGTTTTTTTCTCTGTCTGTGTGTGTGTGTGTGTGTGTGTGTGTGTGTGTTTTCAGGAGTCGCCTGCACGGGCTGCCTCTGGCTCGCCCCGGCCCACCGGTCGCCCAGGCCCCACTAACGTGGCTAGCGTATCGCCCATGACGACGGTGAAGAAACCGGACCCCAACATGAAGGGTGAGCATGAGAGCCCCCACCGAATACCCCCCCTTCCGACACACTCTCTCTCTCTCACACACACACACACACACACTCACACTCTCTCTCTCTGGTCTCCTGGAGGCTCAAGTGTAGTCTGTGCTCAGCTCCAGGTTTGGCTCCTGTGCTCTGCGGAGTGTAATGGAATAGCACCGCACAGTGTTGAGCACAGGCAGGCCAATACAGCTCTTCCTCACAGGAGCCTGCTGTAACCTGAGTGGGCTCCTTGTTGGAGATTTTTTCTCTCTCTCTCTCTCTCACACTCTATTGTGTTTTCGTTTTCTTTCTTTCTTTCTCTTTATCTTCTTTGCTGCTTACTCTTTTTCTCCCTCTTGTCCTTGTCCCATCTGTCTCTCTTTTGCATTCTTTCTCTCTTTCTCTGAGCCTGTATCCTCCTTTCTCTGATTTTACCGTTTATTTTGTGTGTGTGCTCATTTCCACAGTCCTCATTCACTCAGTTAGTCCTTTTCCGTTGATATACTGGTTCTCCGCTCTCTCAGGACGCTGGAGGAACCAGACTAGTGTGTAGCCAGTGCCCCCTAGAGCTGACTGTGTACATATCTCCAAACAAATACTGACACTACTGACAGGACTGTGCAGTGGTTCACTGAGAGCTGAATCATTGAAGCTAACAACTTATTGTGTACCTTTTGTACCTTGCCACCTTTAGGAAAAAATACAAATAGATTATTATTTAGTGTGGCTTGTTGATGTTCTCCTGAAACTCTGTGCTCCGAGAAAACAAAAAGTTATTATTATTTTTATTTTTTTTCCTTCATGCAACTCTCAGTTGATATTGTTAGAACTGGAATGGAATCCCATTCCAAAGAGAGTTCATGGAACACAAATACATGTGCTGTCTGAGAGAGCTGACTAATGCTCTTCCTTTGGCAGGGGCGGCAGCGAACGAGGGAGTGCTGGCCAACTTCTTCAACAGCCTGCTGAGCAAGAAGACTGGCTCCCCTGGAGCCCCTGGCTCACCGGGGACCCCAGGCGTCCAGGGCTCTGCCAAGAAAACAGGTACGACCCCCCCCTCCCCCCTCCCCCCAAACTTCCAAAACACCCTGATACCTTCACTCTCTCCCTGACACACACACACACACACACACACACACCACACACACACACACACACAGGTTGTCTGTTGTTGTTTTTGGATCCTGCTGTTGTGCTCTCTCATTCGCCCTGAGAGAGAAAGAGAAAGACAAAGAGACAGGAAAAGGAGAAAAGAGAGGGAGCGCTTGGAGAGGCCGAGTGCTGGAGAAGAGGCCCATCTACCCACCAGCCCCTCCTCCTCCTCCTCCTCCTCCTGCGCCAGAGGACTTGGGTGAACGACGCTCTGGCATGAAGCATCCCCAACCCCATACTACCACTGATGCGTCACGTGCTGTGGCTGACATCATGACCTAATGCTCCAGACTAAACTCATCATCATGCTGCACACTCACCTCGCTACATATACACCCCCCCTCCTCCTCCTCCTCCTTTCTTATGGCTTGTGAAATAATATCATCACTTTCAGGTTTCTGTTATTTGTCACAACTGCTGTTTGCAACATTGCATCATGATTGCAATGTGGCGCGAAAAACAGTTCACGCGTGTTTCTGATGCAGTAAAAGCCTTCTTTCTGTAAACAGAGGGAAGAAAACAGTAGGTTTGATTGCAGTAGGTTTCACAAAGCTAGCTGTCCATTGAGCATGACGGCCCTTTGGTCCTTTGCTGCTTCTCTCATCTGTCATTATTAAAACCCAAAGAATCATTCTCATTCATTCGCATGGAGCTCTCGAGTTTGGTTCCCTCTGCTGTTTTTAACGGCTATTTTTGCATGAGTGCTGCTGCCCAGTCCATCTTTCAGGCATGGACAAAACCGCACGTCTGCAAACTCCATAAGCTGGCTGGCCCGGAGTCTGTGCTTATTATGGTGGTTTGTGTGTAACCCCTATGTGTGTCCCTCTCTCTCCCCGCACAGAAGCTACAGGAGATTACTTTCTGTTTTTGTCTTCTCTTTTTCTCAAGGGCAGAAGCCGGTTTTGACTGACGTCCAGGCGGAGTTGGACCGTATGACTCGCAAACCCGATGCCATGGTAACGGCCAACAACACCCCAACGACGGAGAACGAGGCGTGACCGCACTAACAGCAACGTCCTTCAAACGAAAAACCCTGGAAAAACAAACAAATCAAACAAACAAACAAAATTACAGACAACAAACACACTCACCGACATGCATATATAAGCAAAAAAGAAACAACTTTGACCGTATGACCAAAACTCCCCAAAGCGTATGTCCAGTGTGCAGCTGAGCTCGGTTTGGTCCGAGTTAGCGGGAATGCTAATCAAACAATTGCATTGATTAGAATGAAAGGACGGGGAATGTATTGGATTGAAGAGAGAGAGAGAGAGAGAGAGTGGGGAGAAGTCCTAAAGGCTTGGCGAAGTTCATTCTTGTTTCATCGACCCTAATGTTCTCTCTCTCGTTCATAATAATTTGTAACCCCTTTTTTGAGGCATGCAAGGCTGAGTGAGTGAGTGAGTGAGGGAAACACTTCAACTCCCTGGGAAGGGGAACAAAAACCCCCAACCCGTTAATTTTTTTTATTTTTCATTTTTTGCTTTTGGTGAGGGGAACTAGTTTCGCTCGTTCATCCTGCCGTCTGCTGCGTCCCCTGTAGCCAGTACCATCCATCCGCAGCTTTCTGGGCAGTGCATCCTAACCTCCAACCAACTGCTGTGGCCTCAGGGGTCCTCCTCCTCCCAAACGCATTCTCCAACTTGTTTCCATTTACTCAAAACACAAAACGTTATGTAGTGTGTATGAAATCAGATGATTTATCAATACTGTATGTATTTATAATGGAAAATCCAACCTTTTGTTTGTTTTTTGTTTTTGTTTTTTTCTTCTCCTCCCCTTCGTTTAGTTTTTCCTCCCTAAATGGTTCAATTTGATTTTCGATCATAAAGTGTTCAGCTAGCACATTTAACTCCACTTACGTTATGACACTAACACGGCACACTCCTACCGGCCAATAGCATAACGAGAGGCTGCCTGTCCGAGGGCCAATCAGACACCACTGAGGATCCTGTAAATATATTGAGAAGAAGAAAACAAATATTTGCTATACAAGCTTTTTTTTTTTTTTGGTTTGATTTTTGTACAAAACAAATGCAATTATTTTAGCAAAATTATGAAGTGCTTCAGAATGAAGTCTGAATTCGGAAGTGGAGGAGTCGAGTGGTTTAGCATGGCAAAGCTTTCTTTTCCCATGGCTACAGGTGTATGCATGTTTTTTTGAGTGAAGGCGCCAGGACAGCATCTTTACCTTCAAAAGAAACAAACAAAAAACAAAACTCCCAAAGTGCCTGGCACATCGTACTGTTTGTGTCGTAGTAGGGGTGCTTGTCTCGCGGAGAATTGCACTGTAGTACAGACAGTAATGGTTTTCTCCTTTTTTTTTTTTTTTTGTCCACATCAGTTTCCAATTAATTTATTTTGTTTCATTTGTTTTGTACTACTTACGTCTGTGGTCTTTGTTTGATTTGAATATTTTTTGCTTCCATTGGTGGCCTAGACATTGTTCAGCTGAGCAATAGAGAGCATGCCTTTCTTTTTTTTCTTTTTTGTTTTCTTTTGTTTGACTAGTTTAAAGTAGGTGAACGTGGCTTAACCAGGCCGTTAGCTGCACAAGCGTTAGAACCAGCTGTAGAGAGAGAACCTACGTGCCCTAGAGGAACACGCTCACGTGGCCCCGCCTACTTGTGTAATATCTCAATGCCGCCAGGCCAGGTGTCACAGGAAGTTGATTTGTGCGGATGTTTTAAGAAAAAAAAAAGAAAGAAATGGCTTTGTCCTCACACATGAATGAAAGACGAAATGTTATTTGTGTACTTTTACTCAAATCAAATGTTGCTTTTTATATATATACATGTTATATAAACTCAACTGTACTGCAGTTCATGTTGATAAGAAGACATTCCCAGCTCTACACCAGGAGGATGTAGAAGCGTGTCCCCATTTGAAGACTAGTTTTGGCTGTAATGTTTTCCATCTTTCTCTGCCTCCCTCTTCTCTCTCTCTCTCTCTCTCTCTCTCTCTCTCTCTCTCTCTCTCTCTCTCTCTCTCTCTCTAGCACACTCTTTCTCTCGCTCACTGTGTGTGTGTGTGTGTGTGTGTGTATGTATGAATCAGTGAGAGAGAGAGTGTTTGTGTGTGTGTGTCTGAGTGAGAATGAGAGTGGCTCATCCCCCTTGCCGTCAGTGTAGTTGCTCCATACTCTCTGTCTGTACTCAGGGTAGAGCCTTAACCCCCCCACCTCTCGCGCCAGCCTTGCCCTCTGTCTTCATGCCCACGCCATGCAGTCTGCAGCCACAGCCATCGGGAGTTTCATGCCATGCCATGCTCATGCTCACATGTTTTGCAGTGTATTATGGAGTCAGATGCCACTATATCAAAGAACAGATACACCAGAGAACTGCAACTATTATTTGGCTTATCAGGGTGTGTTTCGTGCAAACACAGGTAGTTTAAAACCTCAAATCTTTTTCCACTGTGTTCTGGTGATGCAGACGTTCTCCTGTGGTTACATTATTTTTCCCTTATGCCTTTTTTTTTGTTTAAGCTTTGAACTCTTTAACATGACAACGCAGCTATGTGGCTTCTTACTAACGACAACCACATCTTTTCAACAAAAACAAATGGACAAAAAAAGGAATCTGCTGAGAAATTGGAACCAAAGACCTAGCTCCCACTTCTGTTTTTTTTTTTTTTTTTTAAGACTGTGTAGCGTCTGAGTAGAGTAGCGTTCTCCCAGTCTCTTGCTGAGCTTCTCATTCCAAAATGGATTTTGTGCCTCCTGGGGTGGTCTGGAATTTAACTCCGGAGCCTTGGGGTTCAACTCTCTGTGTCATTTTAGCTCTTTCTAAGGGAAAAAACACCACAACCACACTGTAGTAGTGCAGTGTCTACTTTTTTTTTCTTTTTCCTTTTTTTTAAACTGACTGATCAGTAGATGAGGTAGAAAGAACAAAGAAAAAGAGAAATCAGTACAGGTGAAGAACGCATCCAGACTTCTGCCCCCCCCCACCCCCCCCCCCCCCCCCCGCCTTTATTTCCATTTCCTGTTGTAACCTAATCAGAATGCAGCGCTTAGCAACCACCTGCACCGAGGATGAGCATTTATCACTGATTTTCAGGCTAAATACTGTAACAAAAGATTTGGAGTAACTGCTTTCATGTCAGATCCAATGCACTTCATTGGGCCAGAGGCTAAAATCAACCCTTCCTTCCAGCTACAAAGTGAAAGCCAGTGAAATGCTTACAAAAAAACACCCTGTCTGCCCTTTGGTAATCTGTTGATGAATTTACTCATGAAATAAAACTGAAATGCACTTAAACATAGATTTTTTTTAAACATTATTTCTGTGTGTTTTCCGTGTTCACAACACTATCCCTGTTTGGATTGTCTACATGTCTTAAATGGAAATCTGCTCTCCAGGGATGTCTTGCCAGTAGTCTCATTCTGGGAGGGGCGGAGACAGGTAGAGGGATAGTCTTAAATGTCATGTCTCTGTGAGTGTAATTCAACAGTTGCAGTTAATTCAAGGCCCTGTCAGTCCTTCAGTTGCATTTTGTCTTTTTTCCAGCGAGTCCTTTCCTGTGGAAACGCCTCTCAACACTGTTCTGTTTGTTAGCCAGTTTCCAGCACATACACAAACTATTCTTGATTTCAACAAAAGAATCACTTCACGTGGTTAATATAAACCAGACATTTGAAGGATGGTTAACTGCGATGCAGGCCATTAGGTTGCCTGTTACAACAGCCAGTATAGTGAACTCCCAGTTCTATTGATGAAACATCTGCTTTCTCAAGGAGTACACATATGAAATGGCAAAAGACAAAACAAAAACAAGTCAATAGTCATCGCACAACCCTCCCTGTTTGGCCTCACCATAGTAGCACATCGGTGCCCATTAGGTATCAGTTTGCAGTTTATCCTTTCTTTTCTCAATGGCACATAACACAAATCCACAAATCAACCCAGTTCTGTTCTGCTTCAGTACCACCGGACTGGAACATAACTGCTTTGTGCTCTTAATCCTATTGGTATGCATTTTCCCCTGCAAAGAGAAATGTTAAATATAGGAGTTAAAAAAGCTTCTGCTTCCATTCCTTTTATATAATGGGATTAAACATACATTTTAACCACAAGGAGGACTGGATGTGTCTCTGTCTGTGTGTGTTATATCATGCACACGCCAACAAAAGTCTGATCTGTATAGCTTTAATCTGATGCAGTAATGTGGAAATTCGCTTATAGTGCTGGTAAAATTAAGGAAATGTGTCTCAGTCCATTGGCTTCAATAAAGTAAGAATCCAGAGCGATGGATTACCTGGTGACTGTTTCTCAGTGTGTCAGTTTGTGTCATTGTTGTGTGTCTTAATCTCATCGTTCAGGATGGTCGAGGTATCTGCTGTAGCCTATAGAAAGAGGATGTCACCATAGTAAGTTTTGCATTAAGAGATGTCATGGTATTATGGTGTAAGGCTCAATTGAGCACTGCTAGAAATGTAATGTCCTCGGTTGGGAAATTATTCCTGGTTTATGGTAAGGACGACTACCTACAGAGCTTGTTAATGATGGAAATCTGGGTTTATTGAGCAACCTGACCACTTTGGAGCAAAAACCAAACTAATCTTACTATGATTTGATGCTATAACTCATCAACATGCCTTTGGTGACTATGGACAGGATTACTGATTATAATAACCCTTCCCAGTAGAGGGCAGTATGAGTTTCATGCCAGCATCTGCCCATGGTTCACTGGACATCGCATTAGCAACAACCATGCATGCAAACAACTAAGCAGCAAACAGACTTTAGGTAAACTACTAGGTGGCAAACAGACTTATATAGGCAAACCCGACAGTAAATTAGAGGTTGTTTGTGCATCAATGACTAAATAATCCATACTTTTGTCATATTTGAAGGTTCTACTTTCGGCAAGCCAGTTGCTCTTTCACAGAATCAATTTATGTAGGGACATCTGTGCATTTTATTAATTAATGTAGGCTACATTTGTGAAATGACGGATCAGAAAACCTATTCTTAAGTATAGACCTACTTGTACGCAAATGTAGGCATACGTGAAGGCACGCGCATTCCCGTGCGTAAAATTTGTGATGAGTTGTTAGATAGCTGAAATTTGAAGCTAGATGCCTACCTGCCCAAGCATCACGAGGACACACCTGTGTAGCACGTCACCATAGAGATTGGTCTAGCTCTCGGACGCTCGAAGCTATTCGTGGTTGAAACCTTCTCCAACAGTACTATTGTCCGACATAGAGAAAGCTCGTGCGCCTAACTATCCTATGCTTTGCCATTCTCTGAACGAAAACACACACGCAAGAACCATCTGTTGGATTCACGGATACGATGGGCTGTGGCTTCGCTGAACAGCCTATGTTCACTGGGTGAACATTGTTCGACTTTAGAAGCATTTTCACCTAGAGGAATGACCAGTTTCGAGGGCGGAGACTAGGAAACAACAACATTGTGTTTTACATCTCTTTTGGACGACAAGCTAACATGGCTTGACGAAATCAATAGCTTAACTATCGTTCAGCCCGTTTCGGATTGTTATGCTTTTGCGTGAAAGGCGCACACAACGAGGAACCATGGAGCTTGCTTGCCAACTCCCTAAAATGAATAGGTGCTGAGGACTGTGCAGAACAAACCAAATTCATTCCATCCTATCCTGGCGAACCTCACTGCGCGCTGTCCTCAAAATATCTACGCATGTGAGGCCATTTGTCGTTATCGGACATTTATGGAACATTCACAATAACATTCTCCTGCAAAGAAATCGTAACGTAGACCCATGTGGTTACAGTAGCTTGTTGTAGCCTACATTCCAGAAGCGGTTTATTGTAGCCTGTAGCTTACAGCGAGCGTGTCGACATTGGAAACTGGAAAGTCTAACTTAGTGTTCAGATTTTCCTTTTGAGGACGAAAGATTCGTATCCATACAAAGTTATTCTTTAAGTCCGTGATCGCGGAGGACGAACAAAAGGGAAACATGAGGAATACCGAGGAGACGGACGGCTTTGATGGCGAGGCCTCCAATACTTCCATGATCTCGGGTGCAAGTAGCCCGTACCAGCCGACTACAGAGCCCGTACACGCCAGAAATGTACTGGGAGGCATCAGGTGTGACATAGAGTACCTGAGGTCGTACTTCGGCATTTTAAAAATCATCGAAGTGGTAAGTTGCAGGCACCTGGTCAGTCAATGCTCTGTAAAATCTTGGGGGGAATCAGTTAGGCTTATATTTATTCGTCACTTTTAGCGTATGTGGACGAATCTAATCAAGAAAACAATATATTATAATTAGTATTATATTATTATTTTGCATGGCATGGAAATTAATAATCAAGTGTCACTCACAACGCTCACTGCGGTAGCCTATATATGTCAGTCAGGAGCTTTTGTTTAATTTCTGATAACTTGTCAAGGGAATCATGGACAGGAACTGTGTTTTTCCTTGCGGGAATGATGCCACATGTCTCCAAGTCCTCAATTATGTGAAGCAAATAATGATCTTTTCCGTTTGGCACTTCGGTTTCCCGTCTAAATGTGACCAAAATGCATTGTCCCTGCAATAAAATTTTGAGTCAAAATGAACGAAACTATATTCAGATTTCGAGATGTATTTCCATCTCTGGAATTTCAGGCACCACCCTGAATGTCCCATCTCCCTAAAAGCCTAAGCAGTGGAGTTTTGGAGGAATGGCCGAGTTTTCTTCACATAAACAGTGCGTGAAACCAGGACGATACTTCCCCTTGGTCGCTTGCCGATAGGCGTAGCAATCTCTGGAATGCAACTGTTGAATAGCACGATTTGGTCCGTGTGTGTGTGTGTGTGTGTGAGAGAGAGTGAGTGAGTGTGTGTGTGTGTGTGTGTGTGTGTGTGTGAGAGAGAGAGTAAGAGAGAGAGAGAGAGAGTATGTGTGTGTGTGTTAGAGAGAGATGGGCATGCCGAATCTGAGATGTATCTCTGCACACTGTCTATGGAAATGACCTTGTCCGTGTTGGCTTTCTAGTGGCATGTTGTCAGTCCACCCATGTGTGGTCAGTTGGCTTGTCCTTTATTGCAGAGCAGCAGTTCTGCAGCCATATGTCCATATTAAATCAATAGAAAGTTTGCAACCAAGTTTCCATCACATAGGAGAGCATGTCCCCCCCCCCCCCCACACACACACACACACACGCATACACATACTGAGGTTAAGCATGGCCGCCTTTTCATTTCGTTGGTCTGCACTTACCTCGGCAAGGTTAGAGCACGCAGGACGTTCCACACGGGCGCAGGTATGAGGTCACTGGGAACACAGCTGTTTGTGTAGGACCAGTTCCCAGCCCAGGGGAGAGAGACAGGGTGGCTTTGTGTGGGAAGGAGGCAGGAGGAAGCGCACAGGCCTGGGATCAGTGCTACTTTCATGGGGACGACAGTGCGATTGCAA
>NC_085004.1:19084887-19087387 GCF_963854185.1 Sardina pilchardus | reverse complement strand
CGCACGCACGCACACACACACAACACACACACACACTGTTTGTCTGTACGCAAGCAATGAACCGCGACAAAGAGGGTACAGAATAATGCATTTTCAGTTATTATGTAGCCAGAGCTTGGACATATGGGTAAAGAATCTCCAAGGCCACTCAAAGCCTACATGGAGCAGAAGTAGATCTTCCAGTGCGGCGTCTGCTACAGTACTGTAAGAGAGGGTCAGTTTATTTGAGACAGAGGCTGGGTGTGGCCCTTCACTGAAACTGCAGTAAGTGACCTCATTCTGTGGGTCCTGTCACACGCAGTTCTTTTGTAAATATTCTGATCAGGCAAGATATTGGACAGCCTCAGCGAGACTGAGGTGCATGACTGACTACTACTTTGTTGCATGTTGTCTGAAGTGTATTTACTTTCATGTGAGCTTTTAGAGACAGTGTTGGCTTCACTGGCCCAGTTATGTAGCATTAGCACAAAGTGGCTCCAATCAAATCATGTCTAATGGATACATAATAACTGCACCGTTATTTAATTTTCCATTCCAGTTCGGTCTACCTGATACTCTTATTATGATTCTGTGTATGTGTGTGTGTGTGCGTGCCTGCCTGCCTGTGTGTGTGTGTGTGTGTGTGTGTGTGTGTGTGTGTGTGTGTGTGTGTGTGTGTGTGTGTGTGTGTGTGTGTGTGTGTGTCTGTGTGTGTGTGTGTATGTGTGTGTGTGTGTGAGCCAGTGTGTGTGTGTGTGTGTGTGTGTGTGTGTGTGTGTGTGTGTGTATGTGAGCCTCTGTGCGTGTGTGTGTGTGTTTGTGTGTGTGTCTGTGTGTCTGTGTGTGTGTGTGCCTTAACCTACGCTGTGTTACACGCGGAAGACATCTCTGTGCGCTTCCTCCCGTGCTGTGTGTTTGTGTGTACAGAACACGTGTATGCGTTAAGAGTGTGTGGTTTTTCTGGTTGCTTTAGTCTTACCTCAGGCTATTGAATCCTCCACTTCCCCACCCACCCTGTCTTCTGCTCAGCCTGTTAAAAGCCTCCCACTCCACCGCCACCACCACCACCACCACCACCTCCACCTCCCGCTGCTCCCATTCCTTGGTCCGTAGCTGCTGCTGTTGTTGTAATTAATCCACAGTGACCTCAGCCAGCCTTCCCCGCTCCCAGATATCTCTGTTTAATTTTCCACAGCGCTACATCAAAGGCGCCCGGCTGGAGGAGAAAGCTCTTAACAGCCCGCCTGCACCTCCCACCCACCCAGCCTGCCGGAGCTCAGCCACCCAGGCAGAGGTGGCAAGAGGCCACTCAAGTTTACATTGCCCACCCAGCCATCCCCCCCTGCCCCCCCTGCCCCCCCTGCCCCCCCTGCCCCCCATCCACCCAGTCTCCCCGTCTCCATGCTCTTAAACAGTGCCAGAATAAGGAAAGGGGAAAAACGACCCGTTTGCTGCCTGATGTATGAAGACGTTTTATTTGATTTTACTACTGTTTTTTTTTTTCAACGTTCATTCTTCCTCTGCTACTTTCTTTGCCCCTGCTGAGCTGAGTTTTGCGGATCCTGAAGGTTTCCTGTATGCCTCAGGCACTCTGACTGTGTGTGTGTGTGTGTGTGTGTGTGTGTGTGTGTGTGTGTGTGTGTGTATGTGCCTTTGTGTGTGTAAAACACACAGCTGAAAGCGTTCTGAGAGGGATCTCTCCCTCAAATGTTCCCATTGCCGCCGGATGCTGTGTGCTCGAAATGTATGTGGGCACACGCGCATGACCAGGAGCTCACTCACTCATAAGCATGCAAACCTCCCTCTCATACACACGTGCACGCACACACACACACCCACACCCCCCCCCCACACACACACACACTAACACAGGTGCCCTTGAAAAAGATTTACAGTTGGTGTTCAGCATCTGTACATGCAACATTACACATATGTGCGGACACACACACACACACACACACACACTCACACTCTCACGATCATACACACTCACACACGTGCATGCATGCACGTACACACACACACACACACACACACATGCTATTTCCCCATGTCCTTGCCATGCTGTAAATCATTGTCCCAGCTCCCTCACAGCCCATGGCAGCCTGTTGGGTCTCTCGCCCCACGTCCAGAATACAGAGAAGCCTCCGACTGCGAGAGCCGGCGGGAGAGGAGAGGAGACATCGGAGAGATAGGAACCCCTGGAGCGACGTGCACGTCTTAATGTGCCTAATCTCAAACCAGACTCTTATTATCGCAATCAGAATTCAAATCTGTGTGATTGCCTTGATCGAAGCCTGCTGAGACACACAAAGTGTTTGTTTCTATTTTCCGCTGCCTCCCAAGCCAAAGACGAGAGACACAGAAATGAAGTGATCACTCACTGCACATTTTTTCTGATGTCGTCCTATGGTTTGCTGAGTGACATTCAAATGGGTTGACGGTTATATTCAAATGTGCAGTGGTCTCTTAAATTTGAATATGACCGGCGTCAACTCGTTTGAATGTCACTCAGCAAACC